>NC_134568.1:59247301-59547301 GCF_050947875.1 Dermacentor variabilis | reverse complement strand
CCGCAAACCATTCAGCTTTCCGTATATGCAGACGACATTTGCATATGGGCTTCAGGAGTGACACGTGTACAAGTCTGCGCGCGACTTCAGAAAGCTTCAACGGCTGTGTCAACATACCTAAGGAGGCAAGGCTTGGAGCTTTCAGCTGAGAAATGTGCACTCGTTGCTTTTACTCGCAAAGCGATGGCCCCGTATGCTTTGCGGATTAATGACCAAACTATACGATATAGACGAACGCACCGATTTCTTGGCGTCATCATTGATAGAGACTTGTCTTGGAGCCCTCACGTCTCGTACATGACAAAGCATTTGGCCGCCATTGTGGACCTTCTTGCGTTCGTCGACGGGAAGTCCTGGGGCACAACAGTACCATCAAGGTTGCAACTGTATAAAGCACTGTTTTTGGCCTTCCTACGGTACCAGCTTACCTGTACTAGGAAATACTTGCACTACGAATATCCGCTAACTCCAGAATGTGCAAGTACAGGCACTCAGAACTTGTCTCGGTCTCCCAAAAACTACATCATCGATTGCGACATTGGCCATTGCCAGAGACGTTCCTTTGACAGTCTACATCGATACAGATGTCCTGAGAGCACACATCCGACACCTGACTCGGATTCCCTCCCACAATCTTGCTTGCCTGCCAGCACAAAGGCCACACTCAACTTTTGCCAAAAGTATTGTAAGACATCAGTCCTACTTGCCATCACAATTTACGCCTGCTACACGATTATCCGACCCGTTGGGGCGTCTGCACCGGCCGCAAGTGCAGTTGACAATTCCAGGCATCAGAAACAAAGCCGGAGAGCCTTTGCAATCTTTGAAACAAGCAACTCTGGAACACATTCACAACGTGCACAGATTCCGTCAACATGTCTACACAGACGGTTCCGTGAAACTCAACAGCTCTGCTGCTGCAGTCTTCATCCCCGCAAAATCTGAAAAAATCAAATGAAAAACTTCATGTGTGACCACATCGACGGGTGCAGAACTCGCGGCACTCCGTGCTGCACTTGATTTTATTAAGCAGGAACCACCGCAACAATGGACTGTCTTTGTTGACTCGAAAGCAGCCCTTCAGTGCATACAAAGCCCAATGCGCCACGGACCCAATGAACAAGTGGCCTCAGAAATTCATTCGACACATGTATCATCACAGCCATGACAAGGGACACAACGTAATATTTCAATGGCTTCCAGGACATTGTAACATCAATGGGAACGACCACGCCGACGAAGCCGCCCGATCTGCGCATGAAAGTGGTCAATGAGTCTTCATTCCGCTTTCGCGAACAGGCGCTGCGGTTGGTCTGCGATTGATGTCCCGTGATCGATTGTACTTTGCCCCTGTGCGACTCGAACGTTTTCACCATGTGTCGTTTGCGTTCGTTGTCTCCGGACATACGAATGCACCTCCCGCCTGGGTTACCACGACGTGAACAGACTACGCTGTACCATCTGTGGCTAGGCGTTGCCTTTACGAACTCATATTCTTTGCTTATTGGAATGGCCAACAGCCCAGGTGCGACACATACAACAGCGAAGAGACGCTCACACACATTATCTGTGTCTGCTCGCGACATAGTGCCCAGAGACAAGTGACGTGCAGAGTACTGGACCAGTTGGACAATCGTCCACTATCAGAACTGAAAGCTTTAGGTCAGTGCTCTGAAAGAACATCCGCGTTGAAGGCTTACTCGCGTTATTAAGGTTCCTGCGGTCTACGGGGCTTAACGATAGACTTCAAGAACGCCGCCCCCTTCCGCTCTATAGTGTACGCGCTTTGTTAGTGCTCGTCTCGCTTTCTCTCTATCTCCCCCTTCCAATCTCTTTCTCGTTTTATCCCCCTTAACCCTTCCCACCGTGGAGGGTAGCCAACCGGAACTACCTCTGGTTAACCTCCCTGCCTTCCTCTGTATACTCTCTCCCCTCCCCCTTCCATTTCTTTCTTTTCATCTCTTAAACCCATTCCCCCCTTGTAGGGTAGCAAACCGGATTTGCGTCTAATTCACCTACCTTTGCTTGCTTTTGTTTTCCTCCTCAGGGAACGACTATTAGATCCGACCACAAGTGAATGCGCAGGGTGCCCTCGGGGTGCTCGACGCGTGTACGCACGCACAGCCAAGTACAGGGTAATTGAAAGTAAATAGACAACCAGGGAGTCATCAAAAAGAAAGTGAGAGAAACGTTGGATTGGATGCAATGAATGGAAACAAAACAGACTATGGAGAATTACAAGAATGAGAAGAAAGAGATTAGAAGGAAAAAATCTGTACATTAACACGAAAGGAAGCGCCTTGCTATCGGAGGCTCGAGCTGGTTGCCTAAGGACAAAAACATACCAGAACAAATATTCGCAACAAGATGAGGCATGTGTATTTTGCAGCGAAAATCCAGAGACCACTCAACACATCCTAATGGGAAGCAAAAGTATTCGCCCAGTAAGACCAGTAGGTAACGTACACCTTCCAGAAGCACTTGGATTCAAAGTGGACGGAAGCCTGAAGCGGTCAGCAGTCGGGATAAGCAAAAGACATTTAGAGCATTGGGGTGGAAAAAGCAGAGAAGAGATTGACACGACTTGATCCGTTACAGACATCGGTGGCGGTACAAGGTAGATAGACAAGTTATGAGGAAGAGAAAAAAGGAGTAAAGAGATGTGTACGAAATGCTAGAATGAAAAGCATTTATAGCATACCTGAGCAATTCAAGAACTCAGTTACTTATCGACGCTTGGCCTATCAGCGGCAAAATCTGCTTTTATGCTTTTCCCGGGAGTAGGGTGGAAGACAACACGCCTGTCACTGAATATTAAAGGCCATCCAATTCGTCGTGCAACTAGTGTTCGATGTCTGAGCCTCACCATCGACTGCAAGCGACCATGGCGACGCACAGTTGAAAGTGTTGCATCCGTGCAAAGAGTCAGCGCACTCTATCGCATGACAGGTGTACGTTGCGGAAACAACCCTATGTGTATGCTTAAACTGAACGCTGCAATGATAACAAGCCGCATTCTCTGTCAGCTCCCGCTGATATCCCCATCCCCGAGCCAATTTGAGCGCTTGGAGGCAGTGCACAGAAAGGAAATCCGCTTGGCGATGGAAGTTCCTCAGGCGGCTTCCAACAGCAAGGTTAGTAATGAAGCAGAGTTTCTTTCACTCCACCTTTTGGCATCTCAGGCCTTGTTGACGCAGCTATTAAGGCTGGGCGAGTCCCCCGAAGGCGCGGCGCTTCTCCAGCAGCTAAGAGCAAGAACTCGCTCCATTTCCATGCGGCGCTGAACACCTTTTGATTTTTTAGGATTGGAAGGGCCTAAACGGAGTCGCCTCGACCCGCCATAGTCTTTCTTCGGACGTTAACTGCAGCCTCAATGTACCCAACCTACCGGCGAAACGCACCATTTCAACTGCTGAAGCAAAGTTTCTTGTGCTAGACCACTTGAGCACAGCGTTTCAAAGGCACCTACAAGTATACACAAACGGGTCGATGTGTGCTGCGCTGCGCAGCAGCATACTGCATACCCTCCCTTGATGTGTCATGGTCTGGCCGCCTGGATCGCGTAGTTTAGTCTATAACAGTAGAAAGTGTCGCCATTACTGCGGCCTTGCCAAAACTATGCGCCTATTCCGCTCGTGACGTCGTGGTGCTGACGGACTCAAAGTCAGCGTTACAACGATTACACCGTGGCCTATCTCGAGACAAGTTTACAAAGCGATCTCTGGCATTGATCACAAGAAGCGATCTCTGGCATTGATCAAAGTTCTTACGAGCAAGATATTTAAGGTCAAATTTCAATGGGGATCCCATCCCACGTAGGAATTGAAGCAAATGAAAAAGCTGACGCGCTTGCAAGCCAAGCACTGACATTTGTCCCGAAAGTAAGAACGCCAAAGATTTTTCAGAACCCTAAGGATGCAATCTGCATTCACTTTAGGACGATCCACCAGACTTCGCCCCTAGCCTGTGTGACTCATGGACTTACTCAGGAAGAAGCAACGCTGTTGTATCGCATCCGAACCGAATCCGCGTACACCCCTGGCTTGGTTATCCAAGACAGGACGATACGCTTCCCCGCTCTGTGCCTTCTGTGGTGATATCGGCGACGTCGAACGTTTCATTTCGCTGTGCCCGCAGTTCGAGACAGAAAGAATAGCGATGGTCGACAGCCTGCAAAAGAATGGTCTTTCGCACAGAACCTTTGAAGACGTCGTTTTCCCCAGAGGGCCCGCGGCTTTCAGGAAGAGAGTGCAACGACTGCTGATCGCTTTCATTTCGACACCTGGTGACACGCACATTCACACTCATACGAGGCTCAGGCGGAACAATTGCCGGCTATGTTCCACGCACTGTGGGAATAGGACAGTTCAGCTTTTTATGAGCCAACAAGGCAAAAATAACGCGTTTTGATTGGGTTGCGAAAAGCGATGCTTTTTTTCCCCCCGGAGACAAAAATCGCAGTCGCACCGTACGATCGGATTTGCGATTGAGGCTCTTTTTCTGGTTGCGCGACATAAATTTTCTGGTTGCCGACAAGATCGGCAACCGGCAAATTTACGTCGCGTGAGCGAAGAAAGCCCTACCATGCAGTGTGAAAGCGCCTTCACTTCGAGCGCTGGGGTGTGCAGTTCGTGAAAAGGCAAAGGCGGCAGCCGAGAGCTGCAAGTTAGGCGGTAAAGGCGCTGGAAAATGGACCTGATGGCACCGGAAGGAGAAGAAAACTTGCCGTGACCGAGACAGCGGCGACGCACCGTGCAGCTGGGATACATCTCGGTCGTAGATGCCTAGACGGCAACCATGGTAACGGAACTTTTTTAAGGTATTAATATCATTGCCCGTCGCATTACTCACAGGCAATGTCTCGGCGGCCTTTCTCGCACGGCCCTCGAAGTAGCTTGAGTTGATCTCCCGAAACCACGCAAGAAGAGCAACGATGCGGGATTACAGCGATGAAAAAAAGGCGATGAAAAAAAGTGAATAGAAAGCCAGAGCTTAGCGAGGCCACAGAGGAGTGACCTACGGGGCACAACTAAGCGCGGTTTGCTTGGGCCATTAATGTCAGCACACACGCGCCACGGGCACTTCCTAGATAACCGCTGATGAAGATTCACGCCACGTCCACGTAGAAAGAGCAATATCTGTAGTTTATTGGGTCCTTCATCGCATGGTCATCGCCTCGCCTGCACACTACGTCACTTTGAACCGCCGGTGGCTTTGCTTAAGTATACGTGTTTGCCTACCGCGTGATTCGCTTTCTGTACTTTGTGTCTCGATAGTTCATTTCTACGCCTCCTTGACTCATGGAGCTACAGGTCCCCTATGCTAAATCATAGCCCTTTCTTCACTTCCTCCTCCAATGTTCTCGCTTGCCGGCTTTCAGCCGCCTTCCTTACGTCGCCTTCGTGAAATGCAACGTTCACGAAGCCACGCGCTTTTCTTCTGCCGTCTCTTCCTTTCCGTCTGCGGCTTGCAGTGACGACTGGCTTTGAGGAAACCCAAGCAAGGCAGATGACGATTACTGTTGTGGCAAATATACACCGCAAAGGGTGCACATTTGCTTAAGAGTGCAGTAATGAGCAATGTTCTGGATATAGCGAGCTTGTTTTCTTTGTAACATACTATCACAGTTCGCTAAGGGGCAAAATTTTGCTGTTGCCTACAATAAGCGAACGCAGGATAACTCGAGTAACACACACACACACACACACACACACACACACATATATATATATATATATATATATATATATATATATATATATATATATATATATATATATATATATATATATATATGTATGTATGGCTTATATAACTTTCTTTTTCTCTTTTCTCTCTATACACAGACGGCACGTCGTCTCGCTGTATTTGTGTTCTCTCTCGAACCAACAGGTACAGAAACAAGCTACACGTAGGCACAGTCAGGCAGAGTGTCCAAGTGTGTCAGCCTCCGCGGTTACGGCCACGCTGATTTACGGCAGCTGCGCCACTCGCCGCCGCAGCTTTCTTTTCTTGGCGAGTTCCGTTGCGCAATGCTCAGTCTCGAGCAGGCTAGCCGCTGAGGTTTGTCAATTAGATTTCCTGTTTCTCTTCCTGCCGAATCCTCGGCGTGCACCGTACAGTCAAGAGCAGGCGCACTGCCAGGAAAAATAAGGTTCGTACGATGCAACCACGGCGGCAAATGACAGCACGCCACCTGAACTTCAGCATACTTGCCCCTCCTCTCCCCGTCTTCCCGCATTCCCTCTCTTTTTTGTGCGTGCGTGAGAGCGTACGTGTTGTTTGAGCACCCTTACGCGCTAGACACTAGCCAGCTGCTCTAGAAACCTCAAAATGAAGCGAGCGACGGGGGCGCTATATAGAAACGAGCCAGAGCGACGCGATGGTTCGAGAGCGTTCTCTCCGTCCAATTTCACGCGCTCCTGCGCTGCACTGAGCAATGTTCCGCAAAAGGTCGGGACGCATTAGATGGCAACGACGTTTTGCTTCTTTGGCAGGACGTTTGCATCGCGGGATTGGCAATCCGGTTGCAAGGACTCCGACGGACAACTAGGGATCTTTTCCGAGAAAATCCAGCGCGACACTAGTGGGTGCGTGCGAGAGACAGAGAGAGAGAAGGAGCAAGAACAAACAACAAAGGTAATGGTACCCAGACGTGACTTCAGTTCCATACGCTGCACGATAAATGCACGACAAGTATATGCAAAGAGAGGAACGTAATTCAGAGACGATGATTACTGCGGGCTCACTGAAGGATGTCCGTCGACTAGAAAAACAACAGCAGCTCTCGAGTAAACTTCAGTTACGGGACCACTGCTTTAAACCGTTCACTCGAGTCAGCCGAGCACAAAAATTGCTACTTGCTTACGTACACGTTAATGCAGTGAAACTTAAAGCCATTGCACCGTGGCGTTTACGGCGTAAGATGGGAGCAACACGGACATCTGTAATCTGTGCGAGTTGCGACTTGCTGCGGCGAAAGCGTGCACCAGTCCTTTCGCGGAGACGCAACAGCGGACAGAAAAAACCAGGCGGCGATTCTAGGACCGATCTTCGCCCGCACGTAGACTTTCGCTGGTTCGCCGCCTCCAATAAGAATGCCGGGCGAAAGAAGGCGCTGCGCTCGAAGTAAACGTCTGGCCACAGGAGACTGAAAATGTCGTTCAGCAGTAGACAGCGTGTGCACGCGTGTTTGTGCGTGTGAGCGTGGTTTGTGTGTACAGTCGTCAACGAACAAAGTACGGCGCTGCACGCGCTCGTCTTCTGATAATTTCTGCGCCCGATCTTTGTGCACCGGGAATCGTTTCACATGATGGCGGGATTAAGGTGTGAGAGTTGTACTTGTTGTGTGCATGCAGCTCACGTGCATTTCAGTTACTCCCCGCAATGTACGTTTTGCAGCTTGAGAATGTGTGCCACGGATAAACAGCGTTCGCAATATCGTGTTTCATCCATTAGAGGGCCCCTCACTAGGTCTGGCGATTTTGAGCTGACAAGCGCAGAGCATACAATGTGCGCCAACGATCGTGTTTGCCAAGAATGACGTCGCTACACGCCGTGGAAAGGTCTGAAATTTCAAACCGAACGCCGTTTTCCCTTCTCCACGCGGCCGCCGAGCTCCAAGCCGGAGGATGACGTACACGTGCTAGTGCGCCTACGTACACGTGTTCGCGCAGTGACGTCGCTTGTGGTGACACGTGACTTCAAGAATTATTCAAGCCAACATCTGCTTTTTCTAATATGTTACTACAATAGACGAATTAAAGCTTAGAGAAATAATCAAGCACACAAACCGAATGTCTGCATGTTTTTCTTTTACTTCACACAGCAGCTAGAGAGATGGACTTCGGTTTCGTCGTCTTGTTCCCGCGTCGTGCATTCGCGCACGCGGACACCGAAACTATGTCATTTTCAACCGTGTTCCAGCGCGGGATCATGCTCTGTGATCCGCTTGTGTCTGCCTCAGTATTCGCGTAGCACTGACTTTTACCGCTAGCCAGGTGTCCTCGTGCACAGCGCGCAAAATCGCGTGCTGCGCGAAACGAGACAATCGCAACAGCTTTTACGCGACGCCGTCAGCGGAAGTGCGCCCCGCCGCAATAAAGCGAGGAGACAAAAAAAAAAATGCAGGCGGGGCCCGCGACGTATGAACCACGTGATCCTCCAGGTCCGGTATAGGAGAACGCAAAGAAGGAATTTCGCTTGCGGAGGCTAGACGCGGTGAGTGGAGAGAGTGTCTCGCTTGGCCGTGGAGCTCGCCTCCTGAAATAATGGTTTCGCGGCACTGAAGTATTTCTATCTCGGCTATTAATAAGCCGATTTGAGAAATGTTTGTTGCAGAACGAGGACACGTAGCGAACGAGGACACTAGAGGACACGTAACAACTTTCAGCGCATAACCAAAATTTGCTATGGGGCCTGGTGAAGGGCCCTTTAACGACCGTGCTTGTGCACGCGCGTTTTTTATGATTACGTCCGTGCACACTTGCATGTGCTGTTACGTTTCGCCTACGACGCGCGGTTTAGCCGGCGCGACTGCAACAAAGCGGCAGACATTTTGGCCCGTTCGGCGTCGCCGCTACGCTCCCCGCCAAGCGCGTCCAGGCATGTTCCGATGCCACGTGTCTTCATGTGCGTGTGTGAGTGTATGTGCCATTGCGCCCGACCGGAGGCGCTACGAGAGTAGAAGTCACCTTCTCCTCCCAGCCATTGTGCCCGACCGAAGGCGCTACGAGAGTAGAAGTCTCCTTCTCCTCCCAGCCATTGTGCCCGACCGAAGGCGCTACGACAGTATGCGTCACCTTATCTCATTGTACAATCACTTGCTCGTCTATTGAGGGGTTCCTTCTTGCCCTCAACTGCGAGAGTATAAAAGTAGCTGCCCCCGGACGCCAAAAGAGGGCTCCGATTTCTTCTGTTGAGTAAAGTGCTCTCCCGTCTCTCGACTTCGGTCAACCTGACCGCCAACTCTTTGCGATGTTAAAATAAACAAGTTGTTTTGTTGTTACCAGTCGACTCATGCTTTGCCGGGACCTTCGGATGCTTCCAGTTGTACCCCAGGCCGCCAGGCCAACGCTACCCTTGGGGCTTGCGACCTAGGTGCAACCACGGGCGTCAGCGCCGAGTTCCCAACAGGTCGTACCATCGGTGTGACCACAACAACCGTTGCCATCGGTGGGATCCAAACAACTGTCTGCCAGCGGTGAGATCGCGACAACGGAGGCCAGCAGCGAAGAGATGCAGTTGACTGTATGCTGAGCAGCTCAACAACGATCCGGGAGCAGTGCAACGAGCCCTGTGTGATGACTGGTTGCCTGCAGCGGAACGAATGCGCTGAATTCCTGCCTGCGAGGTTTGGTGAGTGCGGGACTTTCTTCTTCTGAGCTTTGCCAGGCTTTTGTTAGTGTCAGAAACAGAGCTGGTAATTGTGGTTGTCGTTGCTGCCGGGTTAGATTGCGGCAAGACAATAATAGGCAGTAGAGAAAGCAGCATTCAGAGCAGCCATGGATTTGAAGTCGTTGCGCAAACCGAAATTGTTGGAGCTTGCAAGAGAGTTGGGTCTGGATGTCTCGGACAAACTCAGAAAACCAGAACTGCTAAAGGCTATTCTTGAGTTAGAGGCTGAGGATGACGAGCTGTCGGAATGCCTTGAGACTATTGAGGAGAGGTCAAAAAGACAGGAGCGCGAACTTAAAGAGCAAAAAGAGAAACAGGAGCGCGAACTTAAAGAGCAGAAAGAAAAAGAAGAGCGCGAACACGCTTTGGAAATGAAGCGTCTCGAGGTAGAGATGGAACGCGCTCGTAATGGAAGTCAGGCACACGGTGCAGGAGAACGAGTATTGTTCAAAATGACTGACCTGATGCGGCCGTTTAATCTTGGAGAGGACATTGGTTTGTTCCTGGTTAACTTTGAGCGAACGTGCGAGAAGCAGGGGTTCTCTCGGGAAACGTGGCCACAGCGCTTGCTCACTTTGTTACCCGGCGAGGCGGCCGACGTAGTCGCTCGCTTGGATAGAGAGGAGGCAGAGGATTTCGACAAAGTGAAATCGAGTCTGCTAAAAAAGTACAGGCTGTCAGCGGAGGCGTTCCGTCGGAAGTTTCGGGAAAATGAGAAAAGCAAAAGTGAGTCATATACAGAGTTTGCGTACAGGCTAATGTCAAACATGCAGGAGTGGCTCAAAGAAGAGAAAGCGTTTGGTGACCACGAGAAAGTTCTGCAGTGTTTCGGGCTAGAACAGTTTTATAGTCGGTTACCGGAGAACGTGCGATACTGGGTCTTGGATAGGCCAGACGTTTGTACGGTGGCTAAAGCCGCTGAGCTAGCCGAGGAGTTTGTGACGCGTCGGGCTCGCGGAGCTAAGGACGGTCAAAAGGGTGAATTTGGCTCGAAGTTTGAGAGGCCGAAGTTCACACCCATGAGAGCAAAGGGGAACACGCGTAGTGAGGATGCGAGTGAAAGCAGTCCGACCAAACGTAAAGAGACGGCGGCAGCCGAAGCCGAACGCAGAAAGCGGTTCGAGATGAGGCAAGCGCGCGTGTGTTATACGTGCCAGAAGCCGGGTCACTTTTCGGCGCAGTGTCCGGAAACAACACCAAAAGTTGTGTTTTTTTCATTATGCAGCACTGACGAGAACATGAAGCTTCTCGAGCCTTACATGCGAGACCTCCTCGTGAACGGGAAAGAGTGCCGAGTGCTTCGCGATTCCGCAGCTACAATGGATGTAGTTCACCCGTCTTATGTAGAACCCCATATGTTCACGGGCGAGTGCGCATGGATCAAGCAAGCCGTGGAAGCTCATAGCGTGTGTCTGCCGGTAGCAAAAGTGCTTATTGAAGGACCTTTCGGAGCACTTGAAACGGAGGCGGCAGTGTCATCTATGCTGCCCCCCCAGTACCCGTACCTATTTTCGAACAGGTCCGATCACCTCCTGCGCGAGAAGGGGCTTTTGTTTGGTGAGGCTAGCGTTCAGGCATTAACCAGATCGAAGGTTCGGGAGCTCGCTGCAAAGGCGGTAGTTGCGGGGCCGACGTTATCGAACAATGAAAAAGGGTCAGAGGTGCAGCAAGCTGACGAACTGAATAAAATTGAGCCTGTAGCGTTGAAGGCGCCAGATACTGGAGAGGAAATGCCCGATAAGGGAAAGTTAGAAGAGCTATCTGCAGATTTGCTCATCGCGCCTACGTCAGATGGACTTAATAGGTTGCTAAAAGTCAGCCGGTCGGCTTTGATAGCCGAGCAAAAAAAGGATGGTAGCCTAGAAAACATACGCTGCAATGTCAAGGAAGGTATCGCCAGGAAAAATGCGCGTTTTGTGGAAAGAGGTGGAGTCCTGTACCGAAAGTATCTAGACCGCAGAGGAGTGGAGTTCGATCAGCTGATTGTTCCTCAATGCTATCGTCAGGATCTGTTGCGCTTGACGCACGGGGGTGCGTGGTCCGGACACCTTGGAGTTAAGAAAACTAAGGACCGTCTCTTGCAAGAGTACTATTGGCCAGGGTGTTTTCGGGACGCAGACCACTTCGTGAGGTCATGTGACACCTGTCAGCGGGTGGGCAAACCAGGGGACAAATCGAGGGCGCCGTTGAGATTGGTACCTATCATTACGGAGCCTTTTAGACGGCTCGTTATTGATACAGTGGGACCTCTGCCGGTAACAGCCACGGGGTACAGACACATTTTGACTGTGATCTGCCCAGCGACAATGTTCCCTGAAGCAGTGCCGCTTAAAGAACTCAGCTCAGTTGAGATAGTCAATGCACTACTGTCCATATTTGCGCGAGTTGGTTTTCCTGCGGAAATCCAATCAGATCAGGGCACAGTGTTTACTAGCGCTTTGACGACAACTTTTCTCGAAAGGTGTGGGGTAAAGCTGCTACACAGCTCAGTGTACCACCCACAGTCGAATTCCGTTGAGAAGCTCCACTCCGTCATGAAGCGCGTGTTGAGAGCATTGTGTTTTGAACATCGAACTGACTGGGAGCTGTGTCTGCCTGGGGTGATGTTTGCTTTAAGGACCGCGCCGCATGCGGCTACGGGGTTTTCGCCAGCTGAACTGGTGTACGGTCGCTCGCTTCGATCTCCGCTTCGCATGCTTCGAGAATCGTGGGAAGGCAGGGGCGACGACCCAGTCGTGGTGGAGTACGTGCTTAAGCTCCTCGAACGCTTAAGAAGGGCACAGGAGTTGTCAGGTGAAGCAATGGCAAAGGCCCAGCAGAGGGCCAAGGTTTATTATGATCGGACAGCCAGGGCCCGTCGTTTTGAGGTGGGCGATGAGGTCATGATATTGCGCACATCGCTAAACAACAAACTAGACGTGCAGTGGGAGGGCCCAGCACGAATTGTTCAGAAACTGTCGGACGTTAACTACGTGGTAAGTCTGCCAGGAAAGCGGAAAGCACAGCAAGTTTACCACTGTAATCTGCTCAAACCTTATAGACAAAGGGAAGCAGTGGTGTGCATGACGGTAAACGTTCCTGAAGAGCTTCCGGTCGAGCTTCCGGGACTAGGCTCAGTGACGAACAGGGAAGACACCGGTCAAGTCATTAGTGACTTAGTCAGTGGAGCATCGCTGTCACGTGAGCAGAAAACCGAACTACACCAGCTCTTACAAGAGTTTCAAGGTCTGTTCTCTGAGAGGCCTGGTAGGACTTCTGTCCTTACTCATGACATAGAACTTACCTCCCCAGAGCCAGTACGATCCAAGGCGTATCGGGTGTCACCCCACCAGAACGATATTATGGAGGCTGAGGTAAAGAAAATGCTACAGCTCGGTGTTATTGAGGCAGGTGAGAGTGATTATACCTCCCCTTTGATTTTAGTTGAGGTACCGGGCAAGGAACCTCGTCCTTGCGTCGACTACCGCAGGCTTAATTCCATCACTAAGGATCAAATTTATCCGATCCCTAACATCGTGGAGCGCCTTGAGAAAGTTAGTAGCGCTCAGTTTATTTCTACCCTAGATCTTGTCAGGGGTTATTGGCAGGTTCCACTTACAGAAGAGGCTAGTAGGTATGCGGCGTTCATTTCACCAATGGGAACATTCCGTCCTAAAGTGTTGAGTTTTGGTTTGAAGAACGCGCCATACTGTTTTTCAAGCCTCATGGATAAAGTGTTGCGGGGACAGCAAGAATTCGCTTTACCGTATCTAGACGACGTAGCGATATTCTCCGCATCCTGGTCTGAGCATATGGCACACTTGCGGGCAGTGCTAACCCGCCTGCGCGAAGCGGGCTTGACAGTCAAGGCTCCTAAGTGCCAGTTAGCACAGGCCGAGGTTGTCTACCTCGGTCACGTGATTGGTCAGGGTCGTCGCCGCCCCTCTGAAATAAAGGTGGCCGCTGTGCGAGACTTCCCACAACCACGCACGAAGACCGATATTCGGTCGTTCTTAGGTGTCGCCGGCTACTATCAGAGGTACATCCCCAGGTACTCTGATATCGCGGCTCCCCTGACGGATGCTCTAAGAAAAACAGAGCCTCAAACAGTCGTCTGGGACGAGACAAAGGAAAGAGCTTTTAGCGCCCTAAAGAGTGCCCTAACAAGCCAGCCTGTGCTACGATCGCCAGACTATACAAAAGGGTTCGTTGTTCAGTGCGATGCTAGTGAGCGAGGCATGGGCGTTGTACTGTGCCAACGGGAAAATGGAGAAGTAGAACACCCCGTCCTGTATGCTAGTCGTAAGCTGACCAGTCGTGAGCAGGCGTATAGCGCCACCGAGAAAGAGTGTGCATGTCTCGTGTGGGCCGTTCAGAAATTGTCATGCTATCTAGCCGGCTCGAGGTTTATCATTGAGACGGATCACTGCCCTCTCCAATGGCTGCAGACCATCTCTCCCAAAAATGGCCGCCTCCTGCGCTGGAGCCTGGCTTTGCAACAATATTCCTTTGAGGTGCGTTACAAAAAGGGGAGTCTCAACGGTAACGCCGATGGCTTAAGTCGAAGCCCCTAACGTAGGAATCAGCCTAAAAATTGTTTGTTACTGATGTTTTTCTTCCTGAGGCAGGATTTTTTTTAACATATTGCTTTTGTTTAGTGTTTCAAAGTGATGATATGCTTTCTAGTGCAATTTTCCAATTTGTGGACGCGTTCTGAGTGATGCTAGACTACTGTAAGGAACTAGGCAGTGGTATAAAATGGGAAAGAGCCTGGCAGGGCTTAGTGAGGGTTGTGCCGTGCTTGCTGACTGAGCGGTTGAGTTTCAGCGTAGTTCTAACGCTTGCCGGGAACGAGAACAAAAATGTGAACTCTCCCGAAGTCACTTTGCAGTGTCCCGTGCGAACCTGAACGAGAGAACGAGGCCTTCTCTGTGCGCTGCGTTCAAGAGACGTCTAGGGACGCCCGACTTCGGTTATGAGCATCATCGAGCGACATCCCTCCGGACAGCGGATGCAGTCCCCTGTCCATCGGGATCTCCTTCCCCCGGCGGGGCGGTCTGTTACGTTTCGCCTACGACGCGCGGTTTAGCCGGCGCGACTGCAACAAAGCGGCAGACATTTTGGCCCGTTCGGCGTCGCCGCTACGCTCCCCGCCAAGCGCGTCCAGGCATGTTCCGATGCCACGTGTCTTCATGTGCGTGTGTGAGTGTATGTGCCATTGTGCCCGACCGGAGGCGCTACGAGAATAGAAGTCACCTTCTCCTCCCAGCCATTGTGCCCGACCGAAGGCGCTACGAGAGTAGAAGTCTCCTTCTCCTCCCAGCCATTGTGCCCGACCGAAGGCGCTACGAGAGTAGGAGTTACCTTCTCCTCCCAGTCTTTGTGCCCGACCGGCGGCGCTACGACAGTATGCGTCACCTTATCTCATTGTACAATCACGTGCTCGTCTATTGAGGGGTTCCTTCTTGCCCTCAACTGCGAGAGTATAAAAGCAGCTGCCCCCGGACGCCAAAAGTGGGCTCCGATTTCGTCTGTTGAGTAAAGTGCTCTCCCGTCTCTCTACTTCGGTCAACCTGACCGCCAACTCTTTGCGATGTTAAAATAAACAAGTTGTTTTGTTGTTACCAGTCGACTCATGCTTTGCCGGGACCTTCAGATGCTTCCAGTTGTACCCCAGGCCGCCAGGCCAACGCTTCCCTTGGGGCTTGCGACCCAGGTGCAACCACGGGCGTCAGCGCCGAGTTCCCAACAGGTCGTACCATCGGTGCGACCACAACAACCGTTGCCATCGGTGGGATCCAAACAGTGCATACGTGCACAAACATCTGCGCTCCGCAAACATCACTCTTTCTGTGGTTATTTTTCCCAGTGCTCTTTCCGCCCATGATGTTACATCGCCTTCGGCCACTCACGTGACCCCGTCCATCGCCCTTGCTACTTGTACGCTCATGCAACCGCTGCCGGTCAGGAGAGTTCTGGGCGCGGAACAGCCGTTCATTCAATACCGGTGGCTCCGCTGAGTGCAGGTCCTTGTAATGTACACGCTCAATTTAACATTTATGAACTTGCCAAGGCGCTTTCAACGCAAGTACCAATACACAGAGGGTCTGGCGTAAATGCGCGGGCACAGTTTAAGCCTGAAATCTTTTTTTAATACCGTGCTCACACCGACAATTGTAAGAGATTTTATGATACCGGAAACATTGCGACATTTCCGAATCGAATCGAAGATAAATATTCCAGAAAAATGACCTTCGGTTACCGAGTCGTATGGCGAGTACGTACTCATTTCTAAACACAGTGAAATAGAAAAATTGTCTGAAGTCTGGTTAAAAAAAAAAGAACAAGAAGACTCATCTACATCATTTGAGACAACATGTAACGCCGTTCAGAACAGGAAGTGCGGTGAAGTGCAAGGTGACCATGATAACTGGCGCACTATCACGATGACAGCAGTAACCGTTGGGAAAACTAGAGCGCTGAAACGACAAAACACCGGAGAGGAGAAATGCAAGCGCCCGTGAGTGTCCACATCATTCGTGCTTCGTACGTCATCGCAGTGCTCTAGTTTCACGATGATTTGAAATAGCAACTAGTCAAATTATCCAACCGACAGTAACGTAACATAGTGAAAGAGTACGTCGCCAGATGCATGTACTATGGGAGCTTACGTGAAGGAGCCAAGTGTATAATACACAGCACATCATATTAAACGGATGAAAGCACGGCGATATTTGCAAAAAAAAAAAAAAATCGTCGTCGTCGTCGTCGTCGTCATCATCATCATCATTATCACAACAACAATAAAAACAGCAGCAGCAGCACTACCCGCCGCCGCCTATCTTTATGTCCTCTGCAGGATCAAGGCTTCTGCCAGCTGTCTCTAATTACACCTGTCTTGCGCTAGCTGATTCCAACTTGCGCCTGAAAATTTCCAAATTTCCTCCGCCCACCTAATTTTCTGCCCTCCTCGACTGCGTTTCCCTTCCGTTGGCACCAATTCGGTAACTCTAATGGTCCAGCGGTTGTCTGCCCTGCGCATTACAAGGCCTAGCTGCATGCCCTGCGCATTACTTGGCCTGCCCAACGCCATGTTTTTCATTGTTAAAGGGCCAAAAAACCACTCGGAACATGGATCGAGACAGTCCCGCTGATGGAAAGATTGCCGATCGTATTGGTTAAAATGAGCTATGCTTTTTTGTCTCATTAAACGCGGATTAAAATGTTTAACTCTTCACTAAATGTCGCGAAAAATGACCTTTGGGGCTTCACGCGGCAAAAACATGAATATACATAAGTGGCGTATCACGTGACCGTTTATTAGTGTTTGCGGTTACTGGTCTTTTTATTAGTATTGAAATACAGTACACTTTTCTTACTTTAAGCTTTTTTCTAACTTACACAATGTGCAGATAAGCATTCGATTGTAGTGAGTAGAAAAGTGGCGCTGCTTTAGCCTTTGTTTTCGATGAGTTGGCTTTGCTCGTCTATCGACAAAATAACGACGACGGGGGCCAGCCAGCCATCACGTATACGTGTGCTTGGGGGAAAAACGCGGCACGAATATAAAAAAGGTCTACAGGTCTACTTTTTATCTCCAAAGTAGTTTAAACGTCAAAATGTAGGTGGTTAACCAGAGGTTGCCCTCACTCGTGTGAATGCAAAACAATAGGCTGCTTTCACAATATGCGAGGCGGGCTATCGGAATCGCTCCCACTTCTCAGCGTTGCTGGAGGAGGGAGTCGCTTTTTTTAGAGGCTGCTCAGATAAAAAAAATTCTGCTTACAAAACATCCACGCGCTTTTAGATGTAACCATGTGCAGGCGAAAACACTGCCGAAAGTCAGCTTTTCATTGCGCCATAAAGAATTAGGTCCTTAAAAATCGGTTGTTAGTCCCTTACCGTCAACTAGAATATCGGCTATAGTCGTTTGCTCTCTGATCCGCACTGTTCCCTTACTGTCGTTTGACGTTACGCCTAACATCCCTAGTTGCATCAACCTTTGCGCGGTCCTTAACTTGTTTTAAAGGCGCAGCATTCTCATTGAAAGTCTGGAAATTATTGAGCATAACTGAAGAAGTTAGCTACTTCGCTCGTTTGCTCAATAACTGGCGCTTTTGTGTAGCAGCCATGGCTCCCCTGCAGCAGAATCATTCTGAACAGTAACCATTTCCATCAGCCTTTCTTCCGGTAGACGCCAACCAACCACTGTTGCTTTCCCTTATAATTCGAACAGACACAAACATTCGACAACTTCGAATAGAGGATTCCCGAATCGAACACGAATCGAATAGCAAAGACTCTAACCGTTTCGAACTAAAAAAATTCGAGCGTTCGCACACCTCTACGGAGTTCATTGCTTCCTTGGATACCGTAGAATTTCGTTAATTTGTTTTGACTTCTGTATTATTTCCTCAACTTTAAAACTGACACAACACAGTCGCAAATCTGAGTGCCCTATGCCTAAAAATTTTCATCTTTATCTGTCCTGTAGCCATCTATATAGCGGCAACGGTTTCAATCTCTCCGAAGCCTCTGTGACGCGCTTCAATATCTTCAACTATAGCGCGGCGACTATGACACCCCCAAGTTCTTTTTATATGCGTGCGTGTGTATCTTTTTTTCCTCTTCTTTTCCGACGTCTGCGCTTCCTTTTCATATTGTTACAAAGAGCAAGCGTTTCTCTCTCCCCTTATTCATTTCCCAATGCAGGGTAGCAAACTGGATATTTGTCTTCCGGTTAACCTCCCCCCCCCCCCCTGCCTTTCGCCATCTGTTTTATCTCTCTGTTTCGATTTCTTGTTACCGTCTCAGTCAACCTGCAAAATTGAAACCTCTATTATCGGACAAGGGCCCCCGGATAGCTGCGCAACGTTTGTTAGCAATGCAAATATGTCAGACTGGTGCGCAAAACGGTGCTACCCGGCATGCGCGCGGTGTTCTTCAAAGGAGCGGATGTACGACGCAAATAGCGAACGGGGTTTTCTGTGACCGACCCTTTGCACACGGTGTTCTCTCTCTCTCTCTCTCTCTTGCTGTCATTTTCGTCCTCCCCGGAGCTTCGCTCTTTTTCTCTTTCCCTCACTTCTGCCAGTTCTTTGCCGCAGTCTCAGCTCTTTCGACGCCGCGCCTCGCTTAGAAAGAAACACGGGCAGACCTGAGTGCACTTCTGTAGCTTTCCTTGTAGCGCGCCAGGGGATTCCCTAGGGCACATGCGCGAAGGAGTTCTCGAGACATAAACAATGCGTCTTAAGCAGCAGCAGCTGCAACAGCAGCAGCAGCAGCTGTTGGAGGCGACTGCGAACGCGAGGCTAACTCGCTGAGAAGGAAGCTGAAGTTGCGAGAGGCGGAAGCCGCCTTCAGTAAAATTAACGGGTGTTAGTTTCCAAACATTGTTTAGTAGACGGGCGCCGTCGTGACGTGGCTTACACGGAAAATCGGCTATAAGAAACTCGAGTACAGTAAACTCTAAGTTGTACGAACGTTGGTTTAACGAATATTTCAAAATAACGGACTTTAAGAAAATCCTCAGCAGTTTTGCCATGTATTCAATGCAAAAAATCTTTCAGTTTAACGAATTTCTGAATAGCGAGTACGTCATTTGAGCGAACTTAATCAGTGGACCTGGGATCACTTTTGAAATAAGTTCAACGAAGTTTTGCGCTCTGCAGCCCTGGCGTAGCCAATGCCCGCCGCACCCAAATCGGCCCTCTAGCGGCGGCTATGTGCAGTGTGACAGGAAGCTGATTACCTGTGCTGAACTATCAGGTCTAGAAATTGTTTCCAGTTTTCTTCCCGAAGAAGAAGAGCGCCACGAGGAAGGTGCAATGGCAGAGGCAGATTCAAATTCTGCAATTCTAGCCGAGGCTTTAGGATGCCTTGGAATGTTGCGAGACTTCGTGTCTCAGCAAAAAGCTGAGCCAGAGGAAGTGCACAAAAACAGACTCTCTGGATAGCCTTGTTACTTCCTGCGCTTTGAGAGAACCAGTGCAAACGAAAATTAGATATTTTTTTCAAAATGAGATAGGCAGCAACGTAACTGTTTCGCACTTCGTATATATATATATATATATATATATATATATATATATATATATCAGTGGCGTAGCCAGAAATTTCGTGCGGGGGGGGGGGAGGGGGCTCACGTTGGGAGTTCGGCCCGCTCCTTACAGAATTGGTCGAGGGATCAAATACATGAATAATAATTGCATTGCCATTGCCAAAGATGCTGCAAACGAATTCTTGGACGCTACGCAATGTCAAGACAAGTAAAATATGTATTTTTTTCATTAAAGAATATATTCATGTGTCCAAAAAATTGTGCCATTAACTGATCTCAATGTTTCCACGTTTTTTTATCTATTTAGTAAGTAAAGAAAATATCACAGAAATTTTAGAACTATATCAGTTCGAAATCAGCAAAGCAGTGCATGCCGCTGATATGATAAATGTGAAGGCTGTGAAATGAACGAGTTGAGGACAAATATTTTAATGAAACTTTGTCATTCAAGAACCTTAATTACATTTTTGTACGTATGCTACGGCCAAGGAAAAATCTCAGTGACGCCGTCCTTCGTTTCAATGTATTGCACAGGAGCAGCTGTCACCAGTCGTGTATTGTAAGTGCACAGAAATTATAGTCGCAACAGAGATCAAATATAGAAAGCAGGACTTCTGTAAAATATACATTAGAAATGCGAAGATACAATGGAATACACAAATGCGAAGATAAAGCTTGATAAAGGGCAAAAAAAGTGTGACTGAAAACAAAGTTCACTGCGTGTATCCACAAAACTTCGCAACAACATATTTAAATATACGTAAAAGTCTCCAATAAATCTACGTAACTAAGCAAAAGTCACTGTATACAGGGTGTCTCAGCCAATTTTAGCCAGAGTTTAAAAATATACCGATGCACTCTAAGACGACGGGACCAAATGCATGTTGCTTGCTTTTGTATGTAGTGTGCCATTCTAGATTCTTTAATATATTGCATAATTAGATTTTTTAGTCAAGATTAATTAACGAACTTCCGAAGTAACGTAGCTAGGAAAAAAAATTCCAATTAGAAAGTTGCAGAGCGGTTTGCAAAACGTCCGAATAAACAGTTTCTGTCTTTCTAGCCATTAGGTATTAGTGTACTTAAGCTTACTGATGATGCCTGCGAAATACAAAACTTGACATGCCCGCTTGCACGTCGTGATTGCACTGCTCCCAAACGTTCCGCGCACAAACAGCCATAGGCGCGCTGCCGCTTAAAAGGCGACAGGGCAGCGACGTATGCGTTGGCTGTGACATTTACGCCAGCGATGTGCTCCCCTCGCAACAGTTCGTTATAGCGATAAGCAAACGCAGCGGTTATCGCTTGTGCTTCCAAAAGCAACAAGTCCGTCATTTCGCGATAGCTGTAGGGAAATTGAACATCCCTAAATAAAGAAACTCAGTTTTCAGAAGGCTGAAAATGGTAGAGTATCTTAAACGGCCAGACGCCGTATTTCAATGAATTTACGTCTATTTTTCATGCGCTTTCCCAGCAAGTGCTCGAAAATGTCACCTTCTGCAGCGATACAACACTGGCTGTCGCTGCCTTGAGAACTGTCGGTGAAATGCTGTAGCAGGCTTCAATTATCTTCTGCAAGGCTTCTGGAGTCGTCGTTGCCGTCGTGTATACGTAATCCTTAATATAGTCCCACAAGAAAAAGTCAAGAGGGTTGAGGTCGGGTGACCATGCCGGCTACAGGACAGGCCCGTTTTTCCCTATCCATTGACCTGGGAAAGTAACACCAAGCCATGCTTGTGCTTGACTGCAGGTGTCGGCTGGGGCCCCGTCGCGCTTATACCACCTTGCGTCAAGCCGGGCTATAGTGGCATGTAGCAGCAGAAGTCTTCAACCGGCCCTTTGAGGAACTCACTAACTCACTTACATACCTATTGCTGGTCAGACTGTCGTTAAAAAACACTGGGCCAATGACTGTGCTGTCATATATTCCGCACGAAACGTTAAAGGACCCCTTATATTGGTGGCTGGATCTTCCTAGTCACTGGGGATATTGCTCACTCCAATAGTGTGTGTTGTGGATATTTACTTGGCAATTTCGGGAAAAGTTCGCCTCATCAGTCCAAGGTACCTTGGTGAGAAAGTCAGAATCCTGCTCATCCTTAATCAAAATCCAATTCGCAATGTCGAGTCTCTTTTGGAGATCCCTTGATTCCAGGCATTGATGCTGCAGATGATAGGGGTGCAGTCCAGCTGCTTTCAAGATCCTCCAGGTAGTTGAGCTGGACAAACCAAACTGTGCGCCACGCTGCACGTGCTAGCGTGGATTAGCCGCCATGAAAGACAAAACGTTGGAGCGAACCTCACTATTTATGACTGAAACTATCTGCCCTTTTCATGTGAAGCTTCTGATTTGCTTCAGCGATTCGTTGGTGTTGAATATTGTCATCCGGCTCGGTCGCGTACCTGGGTGCCAGCTTCGAAACGTTCTTGCAGCCGACCGTCTCTGTCCGCTTGCAGCTCCTAGGACAAGGATCATGTCTGCTTTTTCCTCGTTGGAGAAAGGCATCACAATATTGCTCGCGGTGTTGGGCTGCTGAGCACGAGGTCGCGGGATCGAATCCCGGCCACGGCGGCCGCATATCGATGGGGGCGAAATGCGAAAACACCCGTGTGCTTAGATTTAGGTGCACGTTAAAGAACCGCAGGTGGTCAAAATTTCCGGAGTCCTCCACTACGGCGTGCCTCATAATCAGAAAGTGGTTTTGGCACGTAAAACCCCAAATATTATTATTAAAATTGCTCGCGCTCTAACAGCCGATGCACGATAGTCTGTTTATCGCTGTCTGGAACTACCACCTGCCACCACCACCACATCCGTAGGTCGCTTTACGCAGCGCAAGCGATAATGGTTGCTAGCTTAAAACGAACAGGCAATGCTTGCGTCTCTGCCCTGTCACTTTTTAAGCGGCACCGCACCTATGGCTATTTGTGCGCAGAATGCTTGGGAGCAGTGCAATCACAATGCGCAAGCGGGCATGTCATGTTGTTGTTTTTTCTCTTTTTTTATATTTCGCGGGCATCCGCAGCAAGCTGAAAAACACTAATACCTAATAGATGAAAAAGAGAAACCGTTTATTCAAACGTTCTGCAAACCGCTCTGCAACTTCCTAATTCGAATTTTTTTCCTAGCTTCGTTGCTTCCGAAATTGGCTAATTAATATTGACTAATTATCTAATTAGACAAAATACAAAGATAGCATGACACACAGCATACAAAATGGAGCAACATGCATTTGGTCGCGTCGTCTTAAAGTGCATCGGTATATTTTTAAACAATGACTAAAGTTCGCTGAAACACCCTGTATCGTGCGTAAAACAAGGCAAATAAACATGTTGCGCAATCACAGATTCACAGATCACAGAATCCTAAGCCCCCTCCCCGCTTTCCCTCAATGGCTTTGATGCATCGCGCGCGACGGAAGGCGGCGCTCTTCCTCCCCGCTTTTCTCCGTTGCGCGTTGCGCACACACGACTGTCCAACCATCGTCGGCTCACCCTTCCCCCCTCCCCCTCCACGCATTCACTCGCACATAAGGCATGCGGCCCGTGGTGACGACGTTATCGCTTTTGGACTTCATACGGAACATGACATCAACGGCGACGGCGAGGACAGGAATTCGCCTTGAGTGTATATAATTGCTGTCGCAATAGCATAGTAAGAGTATCCGGTAACTGAAGAGTGCCGTGGCCCATTCCTTTAGGCAAAAGAAGTAATAAAATCGAACTTTCACCATGAGACAATTCGCTGCGCCACATCAACGTCTTTCTTTTTTCTTTTGCGGGGCTGGGGCACTGAAATGAAAAAAACGCCTACTTTGGGCTCCTAATGTGGCTACCGAAGGAATATCGAAGAAAACGTGCGACGCTTGGCTAATATGCACCATATATGCTAACCATATGAATGCTCTTCGTTATCCTATACACTGGCGAGACAAAAGACTTTCCAGAGAGGTTGCGATAACATCGAAATGAAGTTGATGCCCTCAAGCGAACGCGTCGCAATCCGTCGAGTTCCCGCAGCGGTGGCGGCGAGTGACCATTGCTTCTTTTTCTCGTCGGCTAACCAGAAAGCCAGAAAGCGCTGTGAGGCCAAAGTCCACTCGGCCAGAGAAAAACGAAGGCGCAACGAAGTGCGCCGCCCGGTTCTCAGGGCAACACGTGAAAAACACATGACCTCTGGCTGGCTCTGGTAGACCGCGGTTAGTGAGAACAAGAAAATTGAAGAGGCTCAATGTGTCCTCGTGAATAAAAGTCAAAGTAGAAAAAATAAATAAGAACGTAGTTACCTATGCTGCATTTATATAGCGTATCGACAGGGATGCTTTGGCGGAGGTGAAAAAAATGTTGATATTCTTTCTGTGACCTGACGGCACCTGTGATCTGACACAGCGTTATGCGACTCCAAGTGCATGGGCGTTGCCACGAAATCCAGCCCAAGTTCACAAACTTCGCACCGAAATGTATTTTCGAGCGTGAAACATACCATTCTAGACAAAATCTAGAATAATTTCCGGCGCCCGGGGTTGTTTTAGTCGGCGGTGCATGATAATAATAATAATACCTTTCGAGGGGGGGGGGGGCTTGTGGGTGAACCCCCATAAGCGCCCCCCCCCGGTTAATTCCTGATATATATATATATATATATATATATATATATATATATATATATATATATATATATATATATATAACTTCATAAATTTCACTTCACACTTTTGACTCGATGTCTGCTGTGCCCTATGCTGTTCGATGTTCTAGTGAATATTTAGTTTAGTGAACTTTCAGTTACGTGAACTTGGGTCCCTTGAAGTTCCCTCAATTGAGAGTTCACTGTATAACGAACTCCGTCCTATGATGAACCGTTGGCAACCTTTTAAGAGATGGGTTGGCATATACGTTTTGGCAGAGTTGGTTATGCTTGCATACGTGGAAATGAAAACAGCGCGTAACATACATACATACATACATACATACATACATACATACATACATACATACATACATACATACATACATACATACATACATACATACATACATACATACATACATACATACATACATACATACATACATACATACATACATACATACATACATACATACATACATACTGTACAGCTCCTTTCGGCAGTGTGGGCGACTGTTCGAGCAAGAGATAAACTCTCCGTTGTCTCGGTCAACGTCATATACCTAACGCGATACTCTCTTCAAGCACAGGATTCGAGCCCTTATCTCTGAAGGCGAGAGAAAGTCATTTGCATTTACAAGTACGGCCATGGTATTTTAATTTGTTTCTTTGCAGGGGTTGCGTTGGTGGCGTTAAGTTCCCCGTCTTATTATTTATATCTCAAGTAACTTTGTTAACTGGTCACAAATCATATAAATAGCACAAAAGTTCACAAATCTTCGCATCTGAGAGGAATTGTGGGGTTTTACGTGCCAAAACCCCGATTTGATTATGAGGCACGCTGTAGTTATTAATTATTACCACCAGGCGCTCTTTAATGCTGCTAAGGCCGAGGGCGCAGGATCAAATCGCGGCCGCAGCGGCCGAATTTCGACGGGGGCGAAATGCAAAAACGTCCGTGCACCGTGCATTGGGTGCCCGTTAAAGAACCCCAGGCGGTCAAAATCAATCCGAGGTCCCTCACTACGGCGTGCATCATAACCTGATCGTGATTCTGGCACGTAAAACCCTGGAATTTATTTATTATCTTTGATTTCGGAAGGGCTCATTCACTTCCCGTATCTCGATAACTCCGCATATTTCTCTACCAACTCGCCGGTCGAAAGAAAGGTAAATGAAGCGCCGCAATACTTTCTACATTTTCATTTCGAGCCTTCTTCAGTTCCGCTTGTAAGACAAAGAGAAATCGGATGCAAACGCATTTAGCGGCGCAATTTGCGCGTTTCGTTATTTGCGTAACTGAAGCAAAGCACGCGCTGAAAATTTACCTGCCTTGTGAAACTGACCGATAGGTGTCCGACTGATTGCGAGAGAAAGTAAATGGTTCAGTGATCGATCGATTGTCTGACTTCAATGAAACTTTGCACGCACGCGTAATTCGGAAGGTCTCATGTCGACACGGGAGCTCCGTGTTAGGCGTCACAGGGCACCAGCCGCCGAGCTTCGCGCCGTAACCCGGATCTGTCGCTTCGCGTTAGCGTGAAAGCGACGAGCCGCTGGACGAAGCCCGCGCGAGTGTCGTCGTCGTCCCATTTGCTGCCCTGCGGGAAGTCGTGGCCAACTTCCGCCAGCTTCCGCCAGTTTTCATTTTTTATTTTTTTTTAGTGCCCGGAACTTTGCCCTGACAACCGCGCTTCACCGCAGCACAGTTGAGACGCGCGACGCAGCCTTTCTTTCTTTTCCTTTCCTTTTTCACGATGAGGCCAAAAGGGGGCAAACCACTAAGGGGGGACACTGGGCCGGCGTCGTAACGTCCGCGCCAAATCTCGTCTGACGCCCTGTCAACACTACGCCTGAGAGATACATCTGTTTACGGTGTATTCGATCCCAAGTCCTGTCGGCGGGTCAGCTAAGCCAGCGCGTGATTGACATTTACGTGCGCGGGTGGCCCCATCGCCGGAAGGAAACCGGCATCTACACGCTGCAATTACCTGCTTTTTTTGGCAGTCGTTCTAAACTTGCAAACTTCATTGTTTCAGCCGTCTATACGCCTTCCGTGAAGCATGTTCTTTCAACGCAAAAAATTAAAAAAAAATAAAAGCATGCGCGCTTGCGCGCTTTGCGTGCGAGAGCGATTGTGCCCGCTATCTGTACGTATTCGACAACACACGACATCTTCTTTTTATTCCAGTCAGACAAGGGAGAAAAAAAAGGTACATGCTAGTACTTACGCGTTCAAATACCTGTTAGAAATAAATTAATTGATTAATAAACATAAAGTGCGTATGCTGGTGGATAATAACAAGTATGGCGCCAAAACGCGCAATTTGTGTGCAATAAAATCAAAGTATTCAGAACAGCGAGCTCTCTTCGTGGAACCTCCAACTTCGTTATTAGATTTAGTGGCGAGAAAGAGCAATTCGAAGTTACGCTACCAAAACGAGCGTTGACCTTCGTTTGTGTTGTAATGTAAGCAACGCAAATATGACCAGACATTTAGTTCAAACGTCTCATGATTATGCAGGGGTGCGCTGCACATATGACGCATATGGCGTATAAAAGCCGAGCATATAAATATGCGAGTGCGTTTTCTGAAATTAAGTACCGTACTGGATTGCGTAAACAAGCAAGGAAGACTAAAATAAATATGAACGCAGTTTGCGCTCACTCGTATAGCTTATTTATATTCAGCTTTCCAGGATACGTTACCTGCTATCAAAGCAGTGCTTCGCAACTACGCCAGACGTTTAAGAAAGCAGCAGCAATACTGTGGCTTAGACGACGAGGGCAATATATACTGAAATGCGCAAATAAATCTTCCCCACACCCGCCATTCCCCTATAACCCTCGCCCCATTCTTTAACCACGCTTTTAATACGACATTCTAGAGCCAGTATAAGGAAACGCTGATGAACGTATCTTTCCATTTTTGAGACAGATACTATCCTTTTCTTTTCGCGGTGTTCTTGTGGGTGTTATGCAGGACGAAAAACGAAAACAAGTATCACCTCCGCAACGGTATACGACGCTCGCCCGCCTCGAGAGAGAGAGAGAGAGGGGGGGGGGCAGACAGACAGACAGACAGACAGACAGACAGACAGACAGACAGACAGACAGACAGACAGACAGACAGACAGAAAAACTTTATTCGTAGCAAGTGAGTTTCGACTCGAAGGAAACGGCATTCCGTTGAGTTGATGCTCGGTATCACGCACCTTTCACCCAAAAGCCTCCGCGCAAATTTGTGCTCCTTTGATCGCTGTGTGTGTGTATGTGCGTGTGCATGTGTGTGCGCGCGCACGCGTGTGTGTGTGTGTGTGTGTGTGAACAGGGTTGGGGGGGGGGAAGGGAGAAGGACGGACATGCACTACGGAAGCGCAGTGACAAGGGGTACGTATCAGCGTCCTCATCGGGCCAGTTCGGTGCGGACACGTCATACTTAGAACCCCAGTACTGTGCTCCCGCACGCTCTCTCGTCGCGGAGTGCACATTCGTCTGTTCCTCGATGTCTGAATTTCTCGCCGCGGCAGCCGCATCTCGATGTTGGCGAAATGCAGAAACAATGGTGCATTTAGATTGATAGGTGCACGGTAAAGAACCTCCCGGTGGTCAAAATTAACGCGGAACTCCCATTACGGCGTACCTCAATCAGGTTACGGTTTTTGGTACGCAAAATCCCGGAATTGAATCAACTGCGTCTTACGGGTTTCTCTCACTTGCTACCCGAACGGTGACTCGAGCAAATAATTTTCCTCACCATGAAAGACGTTTGTCAGCATGCTTGCGGTTGGCTTAGGGTTGTTCGAATAGTGAAATTTCCAAATCGGACCGAATACAAATTTTCGAGACAAACAATCACCGAATATCGAATATTTTCTCATTTCTAAAGCGACACGAGATATGAAGTTTGCACGGAGTCTTTGTGGTAAAAAAAGCAAATATGGCTTAAATACATTGATACGTATTTATTATACTATTCACATTTAGATGTCCAGACAACTTCGGAGCTTGCAAAACATAAACAACGGGCTTAAATTGTCTAGGGCTTAAATCCACGCATTCTCTGAGGATTACACACCCGCTAACTGCGCTCAACTAGCGTACAGACACCACTGCGGCCGCGCAGCTATACGTAATACACGGGGCGACCATTTTTAGGTTTTTCCGGACAAAGAAAAATGTCCCGTTGCCGGTAACATAATTCTAGCTCTTGAGCTGGTTTATTCAGAGAGGCGGGCATTACTTTCATGGGCAATCTAAATACGTATTCAACTGATTAATACAAATTATATAGCTAACTTCTTAACTAACTAACTTATGGCACATATTGCAATGTACGAATTGTAGCCGGTGAGGTTGTAACGTGTATCCACTTGGAATGAATTTCCAAATTGACAGCAGTTTGGAAATATGAGCCATCAAACTTGCCGTAAAAACGCACTGTTGTTCCACTTACTTTTTTAACCGAAACTCTCCTCTTTGCATCGAAGCACAAAAGTAGCTGGAACGCCCACGTATTTCGTCCCACACTTTGGGAAATAATATCTCGAAACTGGCGTCTTCCTGGAGATTTATTAAACATTTCTTGGCGAACATTTGCCACGTTGACATTATCTGTCTATCTATCTATCTAGCCGCCTACGCCATAGCCTTGGTGGGCTCATGGTCGTTACGTTAGCTTGGTAGGCCACCCGCACACTACTTCGCATAACATCGATTCCCACAGGGCGTGGGATCAGCCGACGTTTTTTTTTTTTCAAGTGGATACATCTTGCAAACTCGCCAGCTACAATTCGTAAATTGCAATATGTGTCGTAAAGTACGCAATAAAGAAGTTAAGTAGTTAAATTATGTTAAACAGCTGATATATATTTCGATTTATCGTGCTGGTAATGTCCGCCTCATCTAATGATCCATCTCAAGGGCAGGATTATGCTATCTGCCACAGGTGCTTTTCAAAACTTCCGGAAAGCTGTAAGGAACCCTGAAACGATTTTGACGATTTTCTACAAACGTACTGAATTGCTAGAGTAGGTCCTTCTGATCATTAATTGACGCATCTAAGTGCTCCGCGTAAAGCGTGTAATTTATTATAAGGTTTTAAAAATGCACATCGCTGCCGATCGCAGTACACTGCGCGGCGCATTAAGCCGCCCCTACCCATATGACGCAAATCACCCATATGACGTCAGTGGGGCGAGCTATCCAATTGGCTGACCAGGGCGCGTGATCGATAATTTTTCCAACTTTATGACAAACAAATGATGTTCGTAATAGTTGGAATGTTAGTTAATTTGTTCTTATAAAAAGTAACATAAAGGGAATGCACACGAACAATATTTCAGTAGACTTATGCACTTCCGGCACACAGCAAGTGTCGTCTGCTTGTGTTACAACGTGCTCCGTCTTTGACGAGAGCTCCGCCGTCAGTGTCGGTCTGTCTTTTCGCGAGCGCTATGATTCGACTTTGTTGCGTTGTGGACTGCAAACGTAGCGACTGGCAATATGTCAAGCTGCGACATCGTATCCCTCTACAAGCCAGTAGACGAGCGAACTGGCTGCAGCGCATCGGACTGCCACCATCCGATCAGCGCCAGGATTTACGCGATTGCGGCCGTCACTTTACACCGGAAGATTACTAACGCAATAGCGTTTCGCGAATCCGGTATTAGGGTAAACGCAAGCGCAAAGGGGACAGGGCCTGGCCGTGTCCCCTTGCGTGTCGTCTCATGGGATGAACAGAAGCGCAAATGTGAATGGTCTGCACGGTGCAGCCACCTGGTGGCATAGAGCTCAACCGGACACAGTAGTAGTAACAAAATGTATTCTTCTTTGCTGCTGGTGTAAATTTTTCGCAGGAGTGTAATCGTTAACACGTTGTTTTTGTAAATGTTTAGAATGTTTCACACTTGGTTAGAGCAATATTAGCTCTTTCTTTGGCTGGTTAAGCTCTGCACCAACGGGTGGCTGGACCGTGGAGACCGATCAGGCAGCTCACGTACGTCTACGTTTCATCAGTTCCTTCACCAGCTTGAGTTTATGCTTCCACCGTTCCGTCGAAACGTTCCGCTAGTGTGTGGTTAACGGAATACCAGACACGTTCGGCGCTGCGACTGAATGCTCGCAACGCACGCTGCTTCGATAGCTCTCGCTTGCGGTCGACGGCCAAGCGGCTAGCGGAGCGGTTTCGCGCGGGCGGGGGCGGGCTTCAAAACAACCGGAAGTGGACGATGTGACGTCGCATCGTGACGCAGAACCAGCGAAGGCGGAGCTTAGCCCCGTGGCTCGGCGAACACGATGAGGACGAAAAGCATGGCTAGGGAGGAGGGTAACTTGTAATCGCGTGTAGCTCCATTAATAGGTAACGCTTCACTTAAATTGTGGTGCGAATGTTCTACTTAAGCTGTGCCCTACGCGTCTACAAAATTTGTCCTAACCGTTTCAGGGGCCCTTTAAGCAATGATCGCTCCGTATATATATATATATATATATATATATATATATATATATATATATATATATATATATATATATATACAGTGAAGTAGACGCTGATGAAGGGCGGACCCCGGCCGAGACGTCAGCAAATCGTTTCGTACGCACGTCTATTTCACTGTATGTATTGCCCGGATCCGGAAACATTTTTCTGGTGTATATATATATATATATATATATATTGCTATAATGGACTAGTGCTTCGCGAGCGTACCTGACGAGGGTTTCCCGTGTAACATCGGTCACGAGCCAAAACTCTGCAGTGCTGGTAGGTCGTCGCCGAGCAGCCACGGCCATATATATATATATATATATATATATATATATATATATATATATATATATATATATATATATATATATATATATATATGGCGTGCTTTTGCAGAAGACTCTGGTGCTTACCTGGAGAAAAAAGAAAGATAGACAACGCAATTAGAGGTACACGAATGTGTGGAGCACGATTGCGTCAATAATCTATCTCTTCAAAACAGCCCTGCCTTCAGAATGCACAACATTGAATGTAACATCATTATCGGGCATGTTTTCTTTCTTTTTCATTTCTACTTGCTTCTTTTGTCAAACCGCCTTCACAATATCAATGTATCTTAACACTGAAAAGGCACACTACTTCACACTAGTATACTTTCGAAATGCACATTCCGAGCCGCAGTGTCGTACCATCCCGTTTGGAATGCATGCATCTCATAGTAGAAAGCACAACCGCCCGAAAGAGAGGGCTGCGCTGAAGCTTTCGCGGATTTCAAGAAAAAAAAAAAACCTGCAAAGCAGGGAACTAGCAGATCGCCGCCTTATTTCCTTCGGACCGCGCAGCACGCAGACGGCTGCGGAATGCAAGGACAAGAGTTAACTTCGCGTGGCCTCGTCGACGAAGCGGCCTAAAATTACCGCGGCTACTCCTCCCGACAGCCCCCGCTGGTGCACCTTCGCGCATACGGAGCCATGCACGCGATGCGAATTGATCAAACTATCGCCACACTCACGCAGCTTAGCGGGCCCGCTTTTTAGCAAACCCTCTCGCGTATGTATATATTTCGTCCGATCAAAATAGTTTCACGTGTCAGAACAAGGCCGCGGCAAACCGCGATAAGTCGTAAACAGGCAGCTCGCGCTACTCGAGGCCGCTCGAATAGTTCCAGTGCGTGCAAAATGCGTGATACAGGCAGGGATTCATAAAAGAAAAGAAAAGAGAGAAAGGAAGAAGAAATACGAAAAGAAAAGTAATAAAAAACAAGTCAACCTGATATATGCCGCAGCTGCAATGTGTGATGCATTTCCCGAAGCCTCACCCCAGGCACTGCAGCAAGGTCTATTCTGAAACGTGGTGAACTAAAAGCAAGTGTACACACGTTCTTTCATAGGCTGTTTCGCGTTTTCACACTTGCAAAGGCCTTGCACGAACATCAATATGCGGCAGACTCGCCGACTTCGATCGAGCTCCTTTTCATCGGATCCTTCAGCGTATGCAATTCAGAACTTTACGTGTGCTGCGCGTGCAGCCAATTAAGATGGAATACTTGATGGCGTGGCCCATAAGCCCATCGAACAGGTGCAGCAACCGCACGTCTACACAGCGCGCTGATTTAGTGATCTTGCACGAAATGAACAATTCTAAAAAAAGAAATCATAAAACGTACGTGATTTAGACAGAAGCACTGCTTATGGAGCAGCGTGCGAGAGAAACGTAACTTGAGAAAAACAAGAAAAATTGGCATGTCTTTTTTCGTCTTTCTTTTTTATCGAGTTTCAGTCGAAACCCTCGATAACCGCACCGCATTTTGAGTCACCACGGCAGCTGGTGCCTCTATAGAGGAGGCCTGCACTATACACTGGCACTGGGCAACGATTTTAGGCAGCGCGTTAAACGACGTTCGGCCAAACTGTATGTCATCCTGCCTCACGCAGCTGCTGCGATCTGTTCGGAGAATCAATTATCTGTTTCCCCTTTTCATTTTATTGCGACAGCATTACTTGGCACATTGCGGGATCCCGCCGTCATCGGAAAACCGTGGCAGAAAAAACGGTACACCAAGTTTCGTCATCTTCATCTAAATAAAGAAGAAGTAAAAAAAGATCTGCCTGGCTGGCGATTCACCAGAGATGGCACATGATATATGAGTGGCGCCACTGTCGGCGCTACGAAGTCTTCATCGCCCGAAGTTGAATCGCTCGCGTCCACATCGTCGGGTGAGACAGCAAAGCGTCGCCGGAGGCGCCGATTCGCTTGCGACGAAGTACGAGACCACCCCAACACAGCGAAACGTGCGAAGCGAGCAGCTGCAGCGAAACAACGTTCACCATCCAAGCCCCCGACAACGCGAAAGGCAGAGCGAGCGGCTGCGGAGCGAGCACGGCGAGCTGCAGCAGCTCCAGCGAGGCAACATGCAACCCCCCCCCCCCCCCCCAACCCTCCCTCCTTAAGTTGTCGACGAACAGAAAAGCTGCGAAGTCCGCTGAGAGATCGCAACATGGCCGGTTTGACGTCCTGCGCTGTTGCGACCTCACAAGCAGCAACACTAAACTCTACAACACTTCGCCGTCGCAACACTAAACTCATCGACACAACTCAGCGACAAGTAATGCTCTCGCATTGACACGTCATAAGAATTGCTCAGGTGCCCCCTAGTTGTTTTTCTCTTGTTTCGGCAGATATGTTGAGGATTGGACAGGCGCAGCGTGCAGAGCCAATATTTGGCGTTCTGAACATGCAAAGCTCTCCCAACGATTGTCGCTTCACTCGTTCACATGGCATATCAAGATCTGAATTACTATATTTTACTGAGACTTACGTATCTCTTTTTTTATTTTTTGAAAGCACGTGATTGATTAGTCTGCGTACAAATAGAAATGGGCGCGAATAATGCCACTGGTCTCTCCACAATGATAAATTATTCCATGACTGACCACAGCCTACTCGAGAGAGAACACCATTACGCGAAGCTCCTTATATTTTTTGTTCCTAGTGAGTTACACATGTTGGTAGAAATGCCGCAGCACGCAACAACATGTTGAATACTTCCAAGTTCTGTGCTGCCTGCGCAACCGGGTGTGGCGCTGGACACCTGGTCATTTGGAACCACGGTGTAAGCGTGGTTTATTCGCGGTGTTCCGCTTGTAAGCCATCTATACGACTCATGATACACATGCGCCTCACAATATACGCATACCCTTATCAGAGCCGCAAGCAGATCAAGAGGAGCGTCATATCGCTTGAATCACTACGACGGCTATACTATAAATAATACTCGGTGCGCGTTTTTGCATAATTTGTTTTCATGAGGAAGCTTGTCTTGCAAATAATTTCACACCCCTCACGGAGTGTGAAGTGGTTCACAGGGGGTGTAAAGTGGTTACACTCAGGGGGTGTAAAGTGATTCACACACTCCTTAGTTGTCTGAACCACTTTACAAAAACATCCACATCCAAAACCACTTTACACTCTTCATTGTGGTATACTTTTGTGGCAAATGCATGGCCCGTCACGAAAACAATCATAGTATACCCCTGAGTTTGAACGGCGGTATCCCTAAGCCTGTAATACTCTCGATCGTCCACAGACCGAAAGGTATACTGGGACCCCGGCCATGGCCGTAATCTCTGCGCAAATGTATGAAAGAGCTGCTACGGTGGATGGAAAGACGAACGGACAGACCGACAGATAGATAGCTTGACTGAGTGATTGCTGCCCTTTGTATTGGAGAGGCAACAGGAATCTTTTCAGGAAATAAATAAAAGTTATGTGATGTACAGTCGTGTTTAATATGGGCTGCAGCATGTATTCCATGGTACAAGGGACTCCAAGGCTGCGCAGCGCCACCGACCCATACGAAAAATTGGTTTAATAAATACTAATAATAGAAACGGTCTTTAGTTGTCCAAATTTTCGTACGTTGGCGCCCCAGTGCAGTCTTGGGGCCCTTTCGATTAAGGACACCATGTTCCCGCTAATATTCAACATGAGTGTACATTTCCTTCACACTGACAGATCTATAGGTCATGGCCCTTCGAAGTATCCGCCTTCTCTTACAAGTGGACTGTGCCGTTTCCTTTACCACGCGTTGCATTCGCACTTCGCCGGTTTTCTTCTTTACCCTTACGGAACTGGTATTCGACTCCCACTGTATAAGGGCAGAGAACCCAGTGCTAGCATGGTTAACCTGCCTTCTTTTTCTTCTCTGATTCTAGATCTACCGCATTTGTACTGTTGCCCCAGCCAAGCCCGCACCTGACTGTTTAACTGCCCTGGCAATAAGCACTTTCGCGTGAAATAACTTTGGTAACCAGTATTATCGGTAGCGATAACGCGAGTTAACCTCCCTCCCTAAACCCTCTCCCCCCCTTTCTTTCATCTTTCTCACGCGTCATTGGTTGCACTGTGCTCACGAAGTTATTCGCTTTTCGGCCGTTATCTCTGTCTGATTTTTCTTTCTTGCTGTTTTGCCCTGTAAGTTTATTACTGCTGACGTTGGTGGATAGCCGGTGTTTACGTAGCCCCTTTTTTCGTGTTTTCTTAATAAGCAACACAAAATGATGCAGATCCCACGCACCATGGGAATCGCTGTAAGCGAAGCTTTCACGTTCACTCTGCTGCCGTGGCCTGATGACGTCATCGTTTGCGCCAACCTATTGGCGTACGTTACCACCCTTTCTCCAGCCTTCCGCTTTCAGACACTAATATAGTTTTCCTAACGTTTGCATAAAGAGACTTAACGAACCAGCAGGCTTACAGCAATGGACGGTTTGCAAAATAGTGAGCGCCACCTGTCGCCCAACAGGAGAAGCTGCAGCGCTCTGCGTGCGAGAGTATGTGGCTAGAAGGCGAGTTTCGTTTCTCGGCTTCTGTGTGGCCTCTGCCGCGGCAGCCGCGTGTGATCTTCACTGCGGCAAAAATAATTGGAGACGTCGTCACTCCGTTCCAGTTTTCGTACCTGATATGGACCTCCGACTTCTCGAAGCATACCATTAGAACTGATCGTGTGTGGCAGTATCTTCTTTCTATATATATTCGGAACCAGCAATTTGCTAATGCAATTGCTGATGCCAGCGTGCTGATGCCAGCACGGGACTGGTGCGAGCAGCATGCACTCCTTCAACAAAGAGCGGAGCGTAAGCCGTCGAAATACACTGCCGATGTGTCGCCGAGGGACCACACTTGGCATCGTATAGACTGGCCGCGCGCAGCGACCACCGTGCAAGGCAGCTCGCCTGGTTTGCTCTTTGCTGCCGACAGAGAATAGAGGGCACCAACTCTTCATTTACCGCGACATAATTGCCCAGACGCTAAAATGCTCACGAAAATAAACGCTTTATGATTAGCGGCGTTTTCACTCCGAGCGCCGTCGGCTGCTGCTTCGACAACCGGGAGCTAGGCCTACCGGCTCGAGCGATCGGCGGCTGCCGACAAAGTCAGTGGGCCGTGCGTGATGCTCCGCTTAGGAAAGTTTACCGTACTAATATGGCGCATCAGCAACAAAGGAAGGTTTCACAGAGCTGTTTGTCCTATTATGAAGGCCCTTTGTCGCGCACGGTAAATACGGGAAAGTACCAAACGGCGCGCCGTTCTCTCGACTGCATGCATTAACCGCCACCGATGAAGACGGTATGGCCTTGCTCGCTGGCCGTGGGTGTCGCCGGTTACGAAGAAGCTTCTGCTAGCAATGGAACGCATGTTTTTTTGTGAACTCTTTGATGCATGTATGAATATTAAGAGGCTAATTGAAAATACATTTGGATATCTGTACACCGTCGGCAGAAAAGGGCAAACCAGGCGAACTGCTTCGCACGGTGGTCGCTGGGCGCTTGCCGTTGGCGAGACCAACTGCCCTCGGATGGTGTGTTTCGATCACTGTAATGCTGTAGTGCTATAGGCGCGGAATGTCATATGAGGTGCCCTTTCAACATCACTTTACACTATTTTTTTATATTTACATGTCAGCGTCAACTGAGTGACACCACTGCGCTTGCGCAAGCTCTGTTCGTCCTCATCCATCTTGTGCTTCCCGCATTTCCGGCAAAATTCGCCTGCGTTTAAGGGCGTCTCGAAGCTAGTACGCCGAAATAACCTCGCGGTGCTGGCATACACAATGAAGTGGCCGCAAGTTACGCGATGAAAACCGGCTCTGCGAGGACCGTGGTATAGCGCTATAGTTGCGTGTCCTCATGTCATCTCCGGCCGTAGCTTATCCACGCTGCTTTCCTCGCTGGAAATCTGTTCTCGGATGGAAACCGAAATAAACTCGTGCTCCGTTTGCCAGTGAAGCAATTTGTGTACCCATACGCAACACAAATAGCCGGCCTTTTCACAAAAATATCGTGATCAAAAACGCCACAAAACGGCGTCTCAAGGCGCGCTAGGGCTGCAGCGCATGATGCATGCGTTGGTTATTCGTCCGCTTCTCCTATCTGACTATGTAGAGGGTGCTCGTGACAGCCGTGTTCGCGCATGCGCAACAGCATTTTTGCAAACCGTCCGTTCCTCCGGCTATGAAATACTTTACTGCGACCGCAGCAGAGCTCTCCCAGCGGACTCCGCCATCCAGCTGCTCAATAGGAACTAGATTTCTTTGCGGTGCGTCCGCTATTGTAGTAATTCTTGTCTTTTGCGTTACTCGCACTGACGCCAACGATCACAGATGTTGCGTGGCGCACAAAACTCCGTCCGAATTGCCAAGCACAAATGTTCCCCGTTAGTTCAGTTGTAAGCGCATATCCGACTTCCAACTGAACTTAGCCGTAGAGGCATGAGCCCGATCACCAATGGCGGTATACAGTGGGCAAAGTTTGATTTTTTTGTTCGCCATATGGTGAAGCTCAGGCTGATGAGGTGGACTGACGACAACGGCACGATAACGAGGACCCGACAATGGCGGCGGCTGTTAGGTATCAATACGGCGATGACCATTTCTTGTACGTTTCCCATGCGCGCCCAGACGTTGGCGTGGCTCGACATAGACTGTGACACGCAAACAAAGGAGCTAACTTCGAGGCGACGACTGCCGTCCTCCGTGGAGGCGGTAATTACCGCGAAGACCCATCTACCTGACCCTAACAAGCTGAACTAATTGATAAAAGGGGCCAACGTCGAGGACTGCAGTGGGAACAGTGTCGACTTGGGTTTTCCAGATTGTGACGTGGTTGCCTCGTATGCGGGTGCGAGAGTGCAGTATATAGGAGGCGGTGCGGTGCGGTGCGTCAACATAATAGGGATATTGTGAGCGATTCAACGATTGTGATTGGCCGAGGTACAGTCATCAGATTCTCTAGTCTAGTCACCTAGGGAAGACAACTGTTTTGAAAGCAGAGACATTTGGGGCAGAGGTGGGCTGACGTGTCCTGATGTGAGCTCAGACATTTAATATGCTCCTATACATGAATTGGGCTTCCGTATCTGCAGCCAGCGTAAATAATGCAAAATAAAGCCTTTTTCCTTCATTCCTACTACCGAACGTACTCATTAATGTGGCTCGAGGATTCATGGCCTAAACGATACCTCAAGCCGCAACACGGCGTATAACGAAAAGCCCGGATGAGCTAGCCCAGTTTCGATCTCTTATCTGCTGCCGCAATAAGAGTTTTCATGTGTGCGTGCGTGTATGTGGGTGAACGTGCTGTTGTGCGTTTGCGTGTTCAGCGTGCCTATATCATATTGTTTTTTAGCTAACATCCTGGATTGTTATGCCGACCGTCAGCCAGTTCCTCGTTCAATTTCGGCCCCAATTGTGGTCTCATGGATAAGCTCTCATTCTGCTAAAAAAGTCGCAGCTTCCCCCGAAAGGCGAAGCACCGATTGCGATAGCAAATTAGTACAGTCATAAAAGTAAGGATATTTGTTTAATGGGCCGTATAAACTTCTAAACACTTGCTTACTGAGTAAATTAACTGGCATGGTGTCAGCGCGCACAGGCAAACATGTACATGTCACAGTCGATGGCCGCGAACAGTCGCTGTCAAAAATTTGTAGGATGCCTAAGCTTCGCCTTTAAGAGTGGAACGCGATAGCATTCAAATATCCCTGATTGCTTCTCACGCTTCCCGGCAACTGCAGCGTATGTAACAGTAATGTTTACAGGGAAACGCTGGCGACAAACGCTATGCACGAAGGCGGGCTTTCTGGTAGAAACGCGGCCTCTTGCGTGGGCCGCGATGCGGCGAAGGCGAGTACCATCAGGAGGTGTTGCAAGGAACCGGGCGCGCCGCTCCGTGACCTCCCCCAAGATTTTCACGCGCCGGCGTGCACAAATTGCGGACGCCGTGGCCGGTCTATGGATGTTAGAAACGCTGGAAGAGGGATTTGTTTAAGTTTTCGCGTAACAGAATTATGTTTGCTCGTATATTCAACTACAATCCGACGCTATCATGTCTGTAGGTCGTGTGTAAGTTGTACTGCCCGATTCTTCCGCATATTTGAGCTATTTGAGTTCAGTAGCTTCCGTGCGCCGCATGGAGGGCCTGGATATAGGTGGTTCAAAATTCCTTTTCCCTAAACGACGTCCGACGCCGGACGTCGACGGCGAATTTTTTGCGAGATTAACGCTATCGCGTGAAAACGCTGGTGTGAGGAAGCGCAGCAACAGCGAGCATCGCTTCAACGCAAACATATATAGCGGCGTGACATCGGCCAACCTATACTCTGCCCCCAAAGCAGATCGCTTTTAACATAAAGCGCGCGCGGTGCGCCACACGCAGTTGCTGCCGAAGTACAACACCCCAGCTCCGCCCCCTCTGTTCCTTGTGCGCGACGGAAAACGGTGCGTTTCCTACCGCTTTCCGCCCTTGCGCGCGCGAGATTGAGCCGCGTTCGTCGGCTCACCCTCGCAAGCTTCCACTCGCACACAGCGTACGGCGCGCCGCGACAGTGTTGGACTTTATACGGAACATCACGGCGACGGCGGTGGCAAAGGTGCGCTTGGAGTATTCATATAATTGCTATCGCAATAAAATGAAGCGCGATCACTGTGGCGTAACAGTGTCACTACTTCAGCTAGCGATTAGACACGCGCTTGTAATCTGAGCTTCGTATGAGGTTAGACATTCATGAGCTGGCATGTGTTCCTGCTCCCTGACTGCCCGCATAGCATGGTGTCCGCTTGTAACCTTCTAAAGGATATGTTTGATTTACTTGATATTTTAGTTCTCTTCGCCCCATTTCTTTTACCCCTTCAATGACCTCTTCATATTTCTTAGCAGCTGCGTGCGGTTTACCCTTTACGTTTGTGGGACGGCCGACTTTTCGGTGAGCGGTTTTCGTTGATTTACATCACTTAATGAGGGACAAGAACGAGCATGCTAGCGGGCAGGTCGCGAGCTATATTTCTATAAGCAATACGGTGTCTGATTGTGAACTTGTGATATAACCATCGCCAATCACATCGACCGCCACGCAATCGTGGTTGAAACTGCGACTACTGGCTTGAAGCTTGGATCGCATTTCAGTTTCGCGCAACTGTACCTCACGTTCTTGTACAGAAGATACATCGTGAAAATGAAGCAAACGAAGTCTCACGCTGCGCTGCGGTAAGTTGCAGGGAGCGGCAGCTGCTATATGGGCACCGGCACGGCGAGATTGTGCTTCCTTTCGTGTATTGAGGCGCGAGACATCGAAGGCAAAGAAGCCGTCGTCTGCAGTGGTACTCTGACTATATGGGGATTTGGAGCCTCTGAGTGTTTTTCTCGTTTGTTTCGTGTGGCAGAAGCACCGAATGAACGCGACCCTGAGAAAACAGCTACGAATGGAGTCTATACGGCTTTTCCGCATGGCTTACCGCTTGGGTAATACAAATCATGCCTTGAGGGCAGACGGGCCCGCGCTGGGTTCCATTTCAGGAGTATCCTTGCTCGCAGAAGCACATAGAAGAGAAAGAAACGAGTGCGTGAGGATACTAGGCGAAAAAGAAATTCTAGCGAAACGGTGTATGCTCCACGCTAATTAATGTATGCGCACGACCCTCCGCTCCGGCTCACTCATATAACGCTCGCCTTGATACTCCAGCAGAACTTCAGTAACTCGACGCCCTCAACGAAACTACCCTCAGTGGTATTTACATTATGTCTAGCGCGACGCCCTCTGCATGTCATCCGGGAAATTCGCTGGCTTGCCGTGAAATGCTTAGTAGCATGACGACGCTCTATTTCCTGCGAACAAAAAAGAGGACGCATGCGCATTCGTCAACTCTACGTCTTCCCTTCTTATTCGCTCCCTCCTTTCTCTCTGGCAGACTGCCCAAGCGTTTAGGCTGCGTTCTCGATTCCTTGGGACGACGATCAGTTTTCGGGGTTCTAGAAGATGTGTCTTACCGCTTCGCCAGCAAGCGATCGGCCATCCGCAGCAAAAGCCGGCTTTTCTCAGCCAACGAACGCAAACGTTCATAAGCAATTAAAGCGCGAAATAATTTCGGTCCGATGGCAGTTATCTGGGTTTTCATATCAATCGGGCAGACGTCTCTGCCGCCGCCCAAACCACTAAATCTATTATCATTCTTTTTCTTTTTTTAAATATTTGGCAAAGGGGTTATTGACACCATTTTATGAGGGCAACATCTTATAATGCAATCGTGTCAATACGTAATTGAAAAAAAAATTGCTCTGTACGCTCGATAGAACGGCACTGGAATGAAGGCGCATTGTAGTTCAAACTTCCCTCCTCGTGTTATGCCGATAGCTATAAACATAGTATATACGAGCGAATGAGAGCAAAACATACAACATAGTTGTATTTAATTGTTCACCAGGCGCGGCTTGCGATACCTCGGTGGCCGAAAACGATGACACAATACCTACTTGAATGGCCGGCATTCTCAACGCCAAAACAAAAGAAAGGCGAAAACAAGATTGAGCAACAGCAAAAGAAGCCTTTGGAAAAGCGCACGGGATCCGGATCTGCTGCTTCTTTTTTTTTTTTTTTTTCCGCTCGTCGCGCGTCAGGCCATCGGCGTTTTCTATACGCACGGCTATAGAGTGCACGGCGTAGCACGGCACATGCAGCTATATTAGGGACGTCGTTTTCGCAGGCGTCCGCGCCCGCAAAGGGAAGACGCTTCTGTTGGGCCAGCTGCAGCGTGCGGGTGCCGCCAACTGCTGGTGCCGCTTGCACTTCTATGCGCGGGAGGGGGACGCGCATGCCCCAATTAGCGTCGCGGCAAGACGTCGCCCGCCGTGCGAGCCGCTTGCCGCCGTCGCAAGCAGCGCGGGCTTTCCCGCCGGCCTCCTCGAGGAAATAAATCCTCATTAACGACGTCAAGTGAAACGACGGCCCGCGGCCATTGGCGAAAGCGGCTTAAGTGCGTGTATCTCGGCGAGTAAATTTAGCGAGCGTTAACTGCGCGACGCGGCGGAAATGGCAAAATACGGGGAAAAGGTGCCGAGGGCCCATCGAGAATGCGCCTTGCATCTTATGGCACGGGACCGTGGCGTCTTGGCGAGAGGAGATTGACGGCCGCCGCCGCCACGCCGTTGGCGAGCGAGAGCGGATGATTCTACGATACTTTCGACAATAAAACGACGTTGTATAATACATGTAAGGATATGCACATGCCGCGCGATTTCGGAGGGCATAAAAGGGATCGCGCGGTCCCCACGGAGACGCGACGATGCAAATCGTTGCGACGACCTTTAACTGCTGATCGTCCCCGCTGAGCACGACCGTAAACGCAGGACGCCCGTCTCCCGTCCGAGGAAAGTAGGACAGGAGGAGACGGTAATCTTAACGAAATGCGAAGACGTTGTGGAAGCCATCTGCGTGGGTAGCGCGCTATACACTTCACGGCACGCCAGAATGTAGTACATGCCAAGACCACGGCGGATGCGTCTGCACCGCGAGTGTGCGTTCTTGAGTCGCCGGAGCTGTTGCCCAACGCTATATAGTCAACGCTCCGGCATTAAAATTGTAACGACGTCAACGAGCGCTGCTGGACAGACGCCAAGCGCCACGCGCTTGAGTTGCAAGACAGTGATCGCCATGCAGTGAACCGAAAGTGAGGGAAGGTAAACAAGGCAGGAGATGGCGTCAGGGGAGCTCTTTCCGTTCTTTTTTTTTTCTTTCGATTTTTTCTCTTCTGGGATGTGGAAACAAGCAAAACAACAAAAGGTAAAGAAAATCGTTTTCGAGATTGCTCACTGGGATGACGAAGTTCCTCCTAGTTCAGTGCAGCATGCATGGCTTCGCCGCGACATCTTAATGCGTAGGAAAATATACAGGTTGTCCCACATAACTTGAGCCAAAGCTTTAAAAATGAAAGGCACTGCGGACGCGAGTTGAACCGAATGCATAATGTTAGCCCTGGCCTAGAGTTACTCAGGCTACTTTTTATTTTCCCCTTAAATAAGGAATCAGTAATGTTTAATTAATAACTTTTTTAAGTAATGGCTGCAGACCCCAAGTGTGATACGCAAAGTTGTAGAGCACCTTGAGAAACCTCTCAATAAATTGTTTCTAGCACGATATATCTCAAATGGTCCTTTTTTTTCCGCGCTCCAAAGAAAGCCCGCCAAATATGAAAAAATACCACGTGACGGGGCACTCGCGCACTGTTATCGTGCTGATCTCAAGCGTGCGACGGTTGAACAAGGCGGCTTCAGCGAGACTGGCCCGCGACAGGGCGTCATGTGGGTTATGCATGGCGTGGGTATCTTGGCATGCGGCTCTTATCGCATGACGGCGCGAATGCATGCATGCTGCTGGCCGAGCGTTGCCGAAGCGATAGTCTAAGGCCACGAAAAAGAAAAGACGAAAGCAGCATTTTGATTGGCCTGCGCAATATCGGCTCGACTGCAGCTCTCAAGGCCACTGATGGCAAAGCGCACATCGACCGCCATTTTCTGCGCCAGGCGCTGAATACGTGCAGTAGTCCTTTCCAGAAGACCCACAACTGTCTCAAGCATCTTTTCTGCAGGGAAGTTCTTTGGTTTCTCCAGGCTGAAGAGTTCGGTGCTACGCATGACAGAGTATGCCGAGAGCAGCTGCAGGCGTTGTGTGAGCAGGGTGTGATTAGTGTCGGGGCTGCTCAATAGCAGACGTAGCAGCGGAAATACGAAGACACGACGAGCGTTCGTCGGGGAGCAGGCCAGGTCGTGGAAGCAAGAAATCACGCGCGCCATGCACGAGGCCATGTCCTCCTCTGTCCCCCGGGGGTCCTCGCAGCTGGGGTTCGCTAGCCGCAGTGTCAGGTAGCCCACTGACGAGGAAAAGTGGGCGAAGTCCGGTGCAAAGAGGACGTCCTTGAGGCACAGGTAGGCTGGCACCACAATGGGTGCTGCCAGGCGACTGCTGAGCAGGACTGTCAAAGCCTGCAGCAGCTGCGGGTACAGGGGTGCCCCGTACAGGCACACCGAGGACGCAGGTGCTGCAATCAGCGATTCTAGCGCCAACATGGCATGCTCCACTGAGCCTGCTAGCTTGCGTATACGCAGGTGCGCGGCATGCTCCTTCTGCAGCTGGGCATCCATCACTTCCTTCTGCTTCTTGATAAGCTCAAGCTCCTGCACCTTGGTCTTTTTCTTGGCCTCCAGCTACTTCTTCAACTCAATCTCCTCCATTTGCTCCTTGTACGAGTACACCTTGCTCTCACGCTTGATATTCTTGGACTCAGCGGTGGCCTCAACCACATTGTTGAGCACGCCCTTGTTGTGGAGGACACACTCAGGTGTGCAGTAGATGGAATATTCCTCGGCCGTCACTAGCCGCAGCTCTGTCTGGTTCAGCGCTGCAAGCACCTCGAAGATTACCGCACTCATCACGAAATGTGGCAGCACGGCCGTCAGGGTGGTGACGGCTCCTTTCACGTCCGGGGTGATGGTGTCCTTGGGACAGCAGCAATGGCAGTGCCTGTTGTGGGTCCAGCGGTGACTTGCGGTCGAGCTTGAGCAAGTCTACAATCCGCAGTCACAGGTTGGAATGGTGCACAGCAAAGCCAGGGTGATGCGCAGGCAGCAAGGACTCCAAGGCAAGGTCCTCGGTGTCCTTGGCATCATGGTTGGAGCCCGAGCAGATGACGACCAGTGCCTCCGCCAGGATTTTGGATACGCCTGGCCCACATTCTTCCACCTTCTCCTTCAGATGGCTGTCGACAAAGCTCAAGAACTCGCGCAGCAGAAAGCAGGTGAGGGAGGTGCCACTCAGCACTGACACCAGCTTGCCCACCGTGCTCTGGGCAGACTGGCGCACGGGGCGGCTGGAGTGGCATAGCGCCTTCAGCAGCGGCACTGAAAAGTGCTTGAGGTTTGCGAAGTAGGAATCGGGGTGGTCGAGAATCATTCTTGTGATTAGCTGCAACACCAGGTGATGTGTATCTTCTGATGCGGTCTGCAGAAACTTGTCAGCAAAGAATGGCTGCTTTTCTGGGTCTACAAGTCGTGCAATCATGTTCTTGATCTTGTTATCGGATGGGGGACCGACAGGTTGCAGACGGAAAAGAAGACAGGCAGCAGCCAAACCCTCGCAGACGGGTCCTGGTTGCAATGGCTGCGCCAAGGCTCGCACTACAGCCTTAGCACCAGGCTTTGCATTGGCTCCACCTGCTGGAAACCTGGCATACCGTGAAATGCCGGGATCATGCACTGCATATATCCATAGCAGACAGCTGACGTGGCTGCCTTCTGTTCCATGCCCTCCTTGAACCAAGCCACTAGAAAAGTGGGTGGTTCCCGAGTGAATCGTGAGCACCACTTGGACATTATCTTGAGCGTCAGCAACAAGGTGCCTTCATGCACTTCGGCCTTTAGCACAGCAAGGAGGTGTTGCAGGGCGATCTCGCTAAGCCGTTGAACGTGGGACGCCTTGTTCACCACATGACAGTTCACCTCACCAATGGCGGTCAGTACGCTCAGTCGCTGCTCAGTCGTGGTCAGCTTCCCCTCGGAGCCGTTGAGGACCCCCACAAGGTGCTTGATGAGGGCCTCGAGGGCCTCTTGCGAACCACACTGGTGGGCCAGGTTCCTCAGGGCCACCACCTTGCCCTGCCGGCAAGACTCGTCCTTGGACACCAGGTGCTGTGCCAGGCTTTTGCCCAGCTCACCCAGGTAAGGGCTGAGCTCCAGAGTGACTCCCTGCAGGACGCGCGCCACACTCCATGATGATCTCGGGATTGCGGAGCATTGCCTTCTGCAGGGCGGGCACCCATGCTCCTTGAAGTCCTCTTGAGTGGCGATGGAAGGCGATGACGCCTGCTACAATTTTGCCTTTGTACACAAATGATCTTGTAGTAGTTTTCGAATTGAACGATGATGCTACAACTTTAAACCTTATGGCTCGAATAGCAGCGGATAAATCACACGGGGACAAAACTAACTAATGGTAAAAAAACCTTGGCTATATTCAAGGAATATTAGGCATGTCTTCTTCAGACGATGCCTCTTTTCGCACTGGCCCTGTCTGCTCTCGTTCTTACACATAGTGTCAACCAGACGATGTTTTTTTTTTACTTCGCACCCCGCACGTGCGCATCGCTTCGTGGTCGCAGTATCGGGTGGCCGCCTCTGACTTCACACTTGTACACCGTGACCGGCGCGTCAGTCCCTGAAAGAGTGCGCCCACAGGCAGTTCCAGTTTACCGGATATAGATCATACCTTATGTACTACCTGGTCTGAACGAATCCCAGCGAACTGCAATATATCCAGTGCTCCTCAGGCACCCGTATCCCTGCGTGTTCTCCACACCAACGCTATTTGGATGTGACTATAACGTTGAACAGCAGATATGGCTTACTCCAATGACGAAAGAGCCGGTAGGGTTCTAGCTCAAAGTGCGTCAAGTGGACATGGAAGGCGCGCAGTTGAGTTATTTCAACGGTGGCATCCAGGTACGCGTCCGAGCTCAATGACGATTGTGCGCGCATATGAAACGCTAAGACAGACTGGGACTTTTACGAAGAAACGACATAAATCTTCTATCCTGGGTGAGGACGTGGTGATACATATTCTGTCAAAGTTTTCTTCAGACCCACATGCAAATGTTCGTAGTGTGGATGCTGAAGCTGGAGTGTCAAAGTTTTCAGTATTTTAAGAGGCAACTTCATGCGTACCAGCATCGCGATTTCCAAAATCGAAAGGACTTTGCAAACTGGATTATAATCAAGACGGAAGAGGACCCAAGCTTTGTCAATAAAATACTGCGGACCGATGAAACTACCTTCTACCTTCTCATGTAATGCCCAAGTGAACATCCACAACGCTCACTATAGGAGCGGCGAAAACCTTCACTGGGTTTTGAAAACACATCACCAATATCAGTGGTCGGTTAATGTGTGGTGTGGAATTTACGGTGGCACTATCATTGGCCCCGTGTTTTTGATAACAGGCTTACAGGCGAAAGATACGTCAACTACATCCTTGGTGTGGCGCTTGAGGATTTTCTTTGCGAAGTTCCATTAGCTAGGATCAAGGATATTTGGTATCAGCAGGATGGTGCTCCCGCGCACGGCAGCGGCAAAGCTTGCAAATGGCTGAATGAAGTATTCCCGCAGCAGTGGATTGGACGGCATGGACCCATTGCCTGGCCGGAACAGTCGCCAGATTTAACTCCCCTCGATTTCATTCTCTGGGGCTACGTCAAGGATCAAGTATACCGGACACCAACCACAACATCAGCGAACCTAAAAGAAAAAAAAATAAGACAAGTCTGCAAGTCCATCCCTGATACTGTATCATCAAGAACGCCTCAGGAAATATGCCTATGAGATGCCAAATGCGCGTTGCAGCAGATGGTGACCTCTTCGAACACGCATTATAATCAAAAGGCGCTTTTTGGATTGAAGCGCACTGGAAAATCGTTCCGGCCCTAACGCCGCCTCCCCAGATGACCCCATTACACTCCGTCGGCAGGCTGCCAGCTCTTGCCCATTTTAAGCGTAAAGAAATAAAGCTATGTTCTTGTTCTCTTTCGTCTCCTTAGACGCTTTATCGCTTCGGCACCGCTCGGCCAGCAGCGCGTATTTGCGTCGTCATGCGATAAAAGCCGCATGCCCGGATACCTACACCAGACATACCGCCCTGTCCTGGGCCAGTCTCGCTGCAGCCGACTCTGTTCATCCATCGCACGCTTGAGAGCAGCACACAGTGCGCAAGCGCCCCGCCACGTGGTATTGTTTCACATTTCTCGGGCTTTCTTTGGAACGCGGAAAGAAGGACCACGTGAGATGTATTGTGTTGGAAACAATTTATTGGGAGGTTTCTCAAGGTGCTCTACAACTTTGCGTATCACACTTGGGGTTCGCAGCCAATACTTAGAAAGTTGATTAATTAAACTAGTTCGTTAGTTAAGGGGAAAATAAAAAATAGCCTGAGTAACTCTAGGCCAGTGCCAGCATTATGCATTCGGTATAACTCGCGTCCACAGTGCCTTTCATTTTTAAAGCTTTGGTTCAAGTTATGTGCGGCAACCTATATATGTATATATACACACATATATTGAGACAGACAGACAGACAGACAGACAGACAGACAGACAGACAGACAGACAGACAGACAGACAGACAGACAGACAGACAGACAGACAGACAGACAGACAGACAGACAGACAGAGTTAGAGTCCAAAAGCAACGCTGCTACTGTGAGAGCCGCCATATTTGAAAATGTTTGAATAATTTGGCTCCCTAGGGCTCTTTAGTATTCACCTAACTATAAGTGCAGCACACAAGCGTTTCTACATTCCGTGTTAATCGGAATGCGCAATGCACTGAAATGCACGTAATTATGATTAAAGTACGCTGGTGTTGTGCATAGAACTTCCTCCCATATTTCGCGCTTATTCGAGGTATAGAGTCATGATAGCCATGGTTCATGATGTACATCGAAAAGTACGCACCTTTGTGCGAGGTTGTGTAAAGATGAAGATTTGTCTACTTGCGAATTAAACGTGAAACATCTGTCATCACTGCATGTGCCATTTAGGCACCATGTGCGACTGTATCTTGCTTCGGAACTGTCTCTTCCTCAGAACACGAAACTGTAAGAGCAGAGCATGTCAAGGCTGGACGCTGACATTTACTTCTTTTCAAGAACCGTTTCCTATACTACGTATATACAACAGGAAGTCCGCATATGACATTATAACAAAGCACATGGTAATCGCAGTCTAGGTTCCTTTCCTTAAGCAAAGTCTTGCTAAATAATCGTCATCGTTTTCTTTATTGTTCTTCGACTGGACAATTTCAGCGGCGATGATATTATGCGATAATATGAAGGGGCTGGGTACTGTGATTACCATGTGTACATTATCTCGCGTCAAGAAAAAAAAAACGCGCGCACGAAGTGTGGGACCGCAGCGCCAACTGCTGACGCAAGAGGGCAGCAGACTCGGTCGCTCTGTCTGTGCCACCTCCACAAACCCTTCTTCGTGTGTACGAAGGTGTCTAAAGAACCAGGGTCCGTATCCATAAAACGTACTTGGTGTAAGAGCGTTTTCGCGTAGGCAGGCGTTCGAGTACCAAACATTCGTGATGGCAATGGGAATGATGAGACGATCACTGATGCCATCACCCATCGCATAAGACATTTACCAAGCAGAGGCTGACTTCTCGGTGATTTTAGCTCGTAAGAGCTATATAATCATTGGCTATTACTCCCTTTCGGTAATCTTATGCTCGCTGTCAAGGGCCGACAAGTTTCACGAACGCCGGGACCGTGCTATCAAAACTTTTACGTAAATGCCGTCTGTGATTGGTTATCGCTCAGTGGCTATGGTGTTGGGCTGCTGAGCACAAGGTCGCGGGATCGAATCCCGGCCACGGCGGCCGCATATCGATGGGGGCGAAATGCGAAAACGCCCGTGTGCTTAGATTTAGGTGCACGTTAAAGAACCCCAGGTGGTCAAAATTTCCGGAGTCCTCCACTACGGCGTGCCTCATAATCAGAAAGTGGTTTTGGCACGTAAAACCCCAAATATTATGATTATTATGATTGGTTATCGGTGCGGCGATCGCCTCGACATAACAGTGATCGCCATCACGAATGACTGGCGCCGGAATGCCGGCCTATATACGAGAATACGCTCTTTACAACATTAGAGACATCAGTATTTGCCTGAAGTTTATCAAGTATCACGCAAATTGTACTGCGGTTGCCTCGCTCACCAGCACGAGTCACGTGACGCAATATTGTATCAGAATAAAGCGCAAGAGAGACATTTCTTTTTTTTTTTCGCCAAACGGAACAATGACACAGAAGCTGCCATCCTCCTGAGCATGCCGGCTGCAAAGGAAACTCAGGCGTTCCTGGGAAACTAAGCCTCGCACTTGAATAGAAATTAGTACAGGCACGGCGATCGAAGCTCGCACCGCACCGCCTTCGCTCCACCATCTGAGCCAGCTGGGAGGATAGCAGGTGGCAGCGCGTGGACAAACTAATCGATGACTCTGAGAGCACGCAGGAACATTGATTGAGTGAATTCAGCGCAAATTCCACCAATCCAATTTTCGCTGAACTCCATTTGTGAGAGAAAATTACAGGCTTTAGATGGCAAAAAAAAAAAATAACCGACGAAAGTAGCAGGCGAGCATATTTTCATCGAAAAGACGTCGGAAATATCATCGGATATATTTCGATAACATTATTTTCTATATCTTTTTAAACATTATTAGCACAGACCGACCAGCAGTGATTTCTTTTCTATTCTTACTCATGTACTCTATTTGTCATTGTATTCCTTGAGCATTTGAGATCTGTCATCTTGTTCTTTCTTTTGTCGTTCTTTCCGTCCTTCACATCTTCCAGTGCTATTTCCAGTGCTCTCCTTCCCCAATAATAGGCAGGCGTTGTGCCCCTTTCGGTGGCATTTGCCAGCCTGCTCCATGCTAATCACTTCCTCTGTCTTAAGTGTATACATGCTTTCGAATAATAATAATAATAATAATAATAATAATAATAATAAGAAGAAGAAGAAGAAGAAGAAGAAGAGGAAGAAGAAGAAGCGATTCGTACGCAAGTGCAAGAGATGTTTGAAGACGGAGTTATCGGACTTATTGTATGCGTTTGTCCCCTAGACATGCGGGCACTGCGGAGTGGGGTCGAGTTTGTTTAGCCTCCGAAGCTGGCTGTCCGCCCTGTGAGGCAGTGGGCACCGTCGCCCCATTTGGTGATCGCTGTGTCTGAAGGGGAAAGATTCTGACTGGTACTGTATAAGTCGCGGGTCGCTTGTTTCATCGTTACGATAGATTGGATTATTTACAAGCACTGCTCCAGGAGGGCACATGTAAACGGCAAACGGAGGCCTCAGGAGAGCGCCTGAGGTTATAATAAAGCAGGCGGCGCAGAATCTCCAGGGCATCCAAGGAGTAACGGGGGGATCAAAGCTGGAAGCAGGGCGGCCCGTGGGTTGGGGGCGCGAAGGCCGAAACGTGCCAGGGGATGTTCGGACTTAAAATTGGCTGTCCGCTGTCGCGGACAGCCGATCTTATACACCCCTGGCAGGCGCACGCCTCGGCGAGCCCCAACCCAAGGACCAGTCCGGGTTCTAGCTTTGGTGTCCGCGTTGCCGCTTTGGTGTCCTGGAGGCGCCGCCAATCATGCGAAGTATTGACACGTTGTTACAATTAGTAAAAAGCACTATTGAATAAATATAATTACGTCCAGCCGCCAACTTGTGACGCTAAGTTCCGCACTACCGCGCCCCGCGACTTCCGCAGCACCAGCCACAACTTTGCCTCTGGAGGTACGTCGGACAAACTTTCTCGCGCCTGCGGCGCTGGTGCTGAGTCAGTCAAGCCGCATTAAACCTTTCTTGCTTCTTACGGCGCTCTAACTTAAAAAAAAAAAACATCACTGATTATTCCAGGGGAGCAGTAGGGGCCGTAGTAGAGGCCCAGTGGTCGCCAAATCGGGCGCCAGTGCCCGCTGCTTCACCTATTTTACCGCGTCGGCAGTCAGCGTCTGAGGAGGCCTCCTAATAGAGAGTTTTAGAATAGGGGACCCAATAGTTTGGGGCCCGAAAGAGCTTTGCGGGTGTTAGCGTTGGGGCACGCAGGAGTGAAGAGTTTTAGAATAGGGCTTTGCGTTTGCGGATAGCGTCTTGCGCTGACAGCCCCACAATGGCGCGAAAGAAGAGCCATGACAAATAATTAAATAAGATATACCATTTTGTGATAGGACTAGTAATTTTGACTTGCGTGTATTCGCGTTTAATTACAATTTGGAGGTTATTTTGTAAGCAGAAAACAATTAGTTGCGCTTAGTTTTGAACACACCAACTTTACGTGCCTTCACCACCCAAGCTTAGCCGTGTTAGGCCTACGAGCCATAAAATCCACAATCGAATTCGGAATCAGCGGCGTCTAATGAATCAATCTTCATTACACACATTAGTCGAGAGAAACCGATAACCGTAGTCACTTTTCCTATAGCTTAGAAACTGAACCCGTTAGCACGAATCGAGCCCGGTTTGGTGCTAAGTTAGAGCCGTCGCTTCGATTGGTGCCGCCGGGTTTGTTGACGCAAAGCTTTTAGGGCCGCTATTTCGGCTCCCGCTAAATCGGTGAAATAGCGTTCCCAACGCAAATCCCAAACGCAGTTTGCGTCTCGCGCATGCGCAATGGGTTCGACGCTATTTCTTTGGGGCCCGAAAACGTTTGGGGCCCTATTCTAAAACTCTCTATTGACTGCATTCCATAGTTAGTTTGGGGATCCGAGACAGACGAGGCATATTCAACTTTTGATCGGAATAATGTCTTGCATGTATAGAAGCAGTTTTAAGGATACTGGGGTTTGGGAAAAGTTGCGGCGAAAGTGGATATCACAAGCCATCATAGCGGAGGGCGACGCGGGCTCTGTCGCAGTTTTTAAAGACAACAGACTTGGACAAGAGGCCGTAGCCTGAACTGATGTTTACAGCGCTACAAGTGATATACTGTGCTGTGCGGTGATTGTATGCGGTGACAGTGACCGACTGTGATTGTATATCTGTGTTTCCTTTCTTTCTCTTTCTCAACTTTCCTCTCACTTTACCTCCCCCTCCCCTGATTCCTCAGCGTATAGGATAGCAAATCGGATTTCTCCGTCTGGTTAACTGTTCCCCGTCTCTCTCGATCTTCTTGCGGCGAAGGAAGCGAATAATGCGATTGGAGTTGTTACCAATCTTTTCGGCGTGCAAACTCTACGAAATATCATTAGTGATGTTACGTCTAGGTACTTGTACGAAATCATTTAGAAGGGAACGATTGATACTATAAGAACGGGGATTAGAATCGATAGTAGGTGACGTTACTGTGATTGATTTACACTTGCAAGTGTTCATTTTCATTTTCCAAGTGTTACACCAACGAGCAATGTTGCTGAGATGAGATTGAAATATGAATGCGTCGCCTAGAGTATTTCCCTGTAAAGTACGCAGTCATCAGACAATAATATTATATTTGAATGAACTGACGCAGGAGGATTGTTGATGTAAATGAGGAAAAGAAGGGTCTGGCATTCGGAGCACCCTGAGGAACTCCTTACGTGATTACATAATAAATGAATCATGTTCATTAACGACCACATATTGCGTGCGATTGTGTAAATGGTGCAAGAAAACCATCGCTCACTTTGACAATCACCTTCGACGGTTTCTGTCAGAGATTGTTTCGAAATGCATGCTTAATTGTTGCTCTGACAGAGATTTCTGACATTAGCGGCGTCACTTGCCAATACTGTGATACGTCTTATCCGCATGAACGCATGAGTGCTCTGAAGGTTTTCTATGTCTCCCTAAACTTGTGTGTCATTATCGACACTTGGTGATAGGATAGGATAGAAAAGCTTTTTCTTTAAATGCCGGCAACCAACGGTTTAACGCGTCGTGACGCTGGCCAAGCGTCGACCCGGGGCTATGCCCTACTCGGCACTATCCCAGTTAGGCCCGTTTGGGGTGGGCCGTGAGGCTTGTGCTTTTCGAGCGCACCCCGGGCCTGCTGGACGGCCCATAGTTGAGTGTCCTTGTCTATAGATTGCACTGCCTTTTGAAGTTCGTGCGGGTATGTCCTGGAGGTCGCTTCGGTCGGGAACCTGGCACAGTCCCACATGATGTGCCATTGGTCCGTCGGACCCGCTGCACAAACACCGTACAGCCCACTCGGATAAACACGTGTGTACTGCCGAGGCGAGGAGTGACCCGGTCTGTGTCTCAGGATGACGGCCTCCTCCAGACTGAGTGCCGGGTAGGGAGGCGGCATTGTACGTCGAGCTAAGTGGCAACACTTAGTGACTTCGCCATAACTGGTCACTCGGTCCTTGGTTTTGAACCAACACACGGAACAGTCACTTTCGGGGCCCGGAAGGTAAGCGCTCGCGCCGCCGAATACACCGTCTCGTTGTGATTCGGTGAGGATGCACATTCGCCGGCGTGCGGCGGGAACAGCCGGGAACCACTTGATACGGACGGTGCTGCCGCGGTCCTGAAGTTGGAGCTTGTCGATGATGGCGGCCGCCGGCGCGCATACTCGCCTCTTGGCAAATTTGCGCACGGCGTTCCTCGAGTCCCTGAGCACGGTGTAACACTCGGCCTCGGAGATCGCCAGAGCGACGGCAACCTCCTTGGCGTCTGTGGCATCCGTGAACAGCACGCTCGCTGCCGTTGTCGTGGTACCGGTAGCCGCCGCAACGACCACTGCCGCCAAGCCTTCCTGCTTGTATTCCGCTGCGTCCACGTACCAAGCGTGTGGGTCTTGGGCGTGTTGTTCGGTGAGGGCCTTGGCCCGCGCCTGAGGCACGCCGTAGTGAGGCACGCTGTATAGTGAAGGACTCGGGATTAATTTTGACAACCTGATTTTTTTTAAGGTGCACCCAATGCGCCGTGCAGAGGCGGTTTCTCGCATTTCATTTTTTCGTTCTCGCATTTCGTTCTCGCATTCCTCGCCGCGACTGCGAATCGCACCCGCGACCTCGTGCTTGGCCGAGCAACTCATTAACCGCTAATTCGCCACCGCGGCGGGTGGCAATGCAGCAATGAACCTATACCCGATGCGCTAAACAATTAATTTTAACGTATAGTTCTGTGATTGACACCCTTGCTGCAACTCCACTCAGGTGTTTCGTGCTGATATGTGTTTGTAGACTGATGTGGTGGCTCAGTCATGTGGCGTTCTGCTGCAATGCGCGAGGTCTCGGTTATGTGTACTTATAGGTTTAGATGCAACGTTAAAGAATCCCAAATGGTCAAAATTATCCCCTCCCTCCACTAATGGCGTCTCTCGTAGCCGAAGTTTTGGTTTGAGGCGTTAAATAAATCGATTATTTATTTATTACCTATTATTATTTTAGTTATCGTCGTAATGCCAGCAGTCGCAGTAGCGTTGTGCCTTCATTTTGCTATTACGAAGAAAAAAGAAGCGCGAGTTCCCTATCCCATTATCTCACTCTCCCTTTACGCATAATCATGAAAGTGTAAATTTCCCAACATATAGCGATACAACTGCAACACTGACAAGTTGAAGTGACGGCCAAGTCAGGCGAAATTATTCATCGCAAAAAAAAAGACAAAAAAAAATGCCAACCTTTTCCCTACCGGAAAAAAGGGGGTAAGCGAAGCTTGTCCTGCGTGCGCATGACCTTCGTCACGGTTAATAAGTAACCTACAAGTAACAGTGCCGGATTGCTTCGGCCTCCCGCTCCCTCAGCTCGGGATCTTCTTCTCGTTGCTGTCGGATTGACTGGGCAAGGACGGCTCTAAAGGCTAGATCAACGAGCCTTTTCACGGGCGAGTTCTCGCCGCCGTTCGTCGAACGCTGCCCGTTACTCAGGAGAACGCACAACGCGTGGCCGCCCCGTCCATTTTCAGAGCCTGAACTGAAACGAAGCCAGGGCAGCGCTCAAGGTAAATATACCTTGTAGCGAAGCTTCCATAGGAGCCCATACGTTCAAAACATGGCGGTTCATCGGCGGTTCATAGGCGGTTCATGGGGCTTAGCGCCATGTGTATGTGGAGGGAACACTGCCGGCGGAAGAAAAAATAATGTGACGCCATATCCGTTAGAAACAGAAATGACGTCATTTTGATTTCGAAGGCGCCAAATTTGTGTTGTTGGCCTGCGTTTTTAGGTATATATTCAAATGCCCCGCCATTCCACTTGATGGGCGTTTGGAGCTTTCAGCGCGGAAAGCGATGCAGGAAAAGGCCAGCCGTACGGTTGTCGAAATCGCACCCCTGCACAGAACATACTTTCTTTGGAGGCCGCGAAAGCTTTAGGTGTAGACTGCTGATCATATTGTCGGATGCCAAGCCCGTCGTCCAGCGCATCGCACAAAAACTACAGAATTATCTGGCGGTCGCAACTCACTACTTTGGCTGAACAGGTTAAGAAATGATGAAGCTACCCGCGTCACCGAATTCAGACAAGCTTCGTCAAGCAAAAAAGCACAACCCGTGAGGGGGGCGTATTTCAAGAGGTCAACTTTACGACCGCGCCTTACTGCACGTTTGAAGAGGTGCCTTGCGACTGATAGCGGCGTCAACGGTCCCTGTAACGATGGGCGCTGAAAGGAAATGTATTTATTAATAATAATAAAATTGACTAAACCTATATTTTCTTAACTCGTCACAAATATATACAATTGAGCAAAAATTTTATTTTCGTTGAATGAATCTAACTGTGTCTCGTTTGAAATAAAAGACGCTTTTTTCCACCAATATTTGTTCCCTCCAAACATAGACACGCTTCAATCGCTGTTCCCATATCCGCCCTTACTGATGTCGGTGACAATTTGTACTGAACCGCTTTTCGCCCTAAGCTTCGCGACCAATTTGGATCAACCTTGCAGCGTGAGCGAAACCCTTTCCTGCCCTTTCCCTCCCCTGCAGAAACGAAACGACTCTGACTGGTTGCGAGCGTAAAGTGAGCGCGCGCCTATGCAGCTGGACTTCTTGCTGATGACTCACGCTCCGGCGCCGGCGCAGCTGAGAACTCATCAAACTGCCCTTTCCCGCAGCTGCTCTGCTCTGGGAGCAACTGGGTTTTGCGTCTTTCGAGCCGCGGAACTCAGGGACCGCTGGCGTTGAATAGGCAATCCTGTCTCAGCGCCAAAAGATGACAATCAAGTGTATGGTGCCCTGTATCTGCCTTTTGAACATCGCTCCCCGCCCCCCTAATTGAAGTGACAAATAAAACTTCAGCGTACTAGATGTTACAGCTTTATTTTTGGCTTGAGCTCTCGCTCTTGGCTCAAGGTCACTTGAAGGTCGCCGACAACGCGAGCTAAAATCATTTCATGCCTAATAAAATATGCACAGTCGCTTAAGTATCCTCACGTGATTTGAATGCGAAAGCTGCATGACTTCTCTAAGTTCAAATTATCAGGTGACCGTGATACTTGACGTCAGACATTGTCACGTGCCCTTCACAACTCTACTTTAATCCACATTGCTCCAACTTGTACCAACATTAATCCACTTTAATGCAGCATGCTCTAATTTGTACCAACCTTAATCCCCTTTAATCTACTTGCTCTAATTTCTACCAAGCTTAATGACCTAAATCCACTTTGCCCTAATCTGTACCAACCTTAATCCACTTCACTCTACTTTGCTCTAATTTGTACCACTTATCCACCTTTTTCTAAATTGTACCAACCTTAATCCACTTTAAGCCAGCTTCATTAACTTCACCCTAATTCACTTTACTCCACCTTAAATCACTTTACTCAAACTGACTATATTACTACTGACGTCATACAAGACGCTGACGGCACATTTTTGGCACCATTCGTTGCGGACAACGCCGGCTTTTCTGCCTCATGGTACATATAATGATTTGACATTAAAAAGAATATCGACGCTTACCGAGCCGAAAAGCGCGACAGTAAAATCTTTGTCTTAAAACCGGAAAATTTTGTAATTTTTGAGGGGCCGCATTGCCGCTGTGACATCAACAATTGCTGGCTTTGCGACAGAAATGTCTGCAATGCAATCGGCTGCTGTATCACAGGGATAAAGTTGACTTTATCGCAACGACAGCCATCTCCGTCGTAAGCTTGACGTCTTGATACGATAACGCCAGCTGTGGCGCAACGGCAAACAAAGCTTTTTGTGTTCCCGACGTCAAGCTTACGACATCATTTTTGCGTCGTATTTCGTGACGTTCGCTGTCGCCTTTTCAACTGTGCAACCATCGCCCCCGTGCAGGGTACGAGGCCTTGCAGTATAATGTCCGAAGTTCTTTTCCTAGGAGACATTAAAGGGGAACCGCAGCCATCCTGTCGCAACACTTTGTTTCCCCCTTTTCTATCGTTTCAGTAATTCGTAATCTTACCTCGACACATTTGCGTCAGCGAGTACACTATTGCGTCAGTAAAGATGAAAGCTGTCGTTCGGTAGCTTTCCTAGAACCGAAGAGAACATTAAAAAGCCGCGCAGCACATAAGAAAGAAAAAAAAACGGGAGATGCGAGGAAAAAGAGGCGCTGCACGGTCGCGCATGAGCGGTCGAATATCGCGGCCGTTGCAAGACATGTTATGGCCGCTCCTCGTCAGACGTGTGTCAGTGTGCTCTTGAGTGTGCAGTATATGAAAATGGTATGTACGTACTTTTGTAGCAAATATTTCGTGTATACGAAATATTTAGTACACCCTGCGGGGGAGAAAAATAGCGGCCGCGACCTTGGTCTCGCGTTAATGCAGTCTGAACTCACCCGTGCGGCCAAGGATGGCAGCCAGAGAGAGGAGGATAAGCAGACGACGCTCAAAGAAAGAGCAGACAGAGATGCATATAGGAGGCGATGGAACACATGCGACGAAAGCACACGTCAAATCAGTTCTGCGAAAGCCTACAAGGTGGAGGAAGTTTAACGAAAAGGAAACGGTCACCGAGTCAAGAGCAGCCCGAAACACAAATAAAAGGTTTCCTGCGTCGCTTCGGGCTACTGCTTGGAGGATGACAATAGCTGCATTTCGTTTAACGTGAATCCGTATAATGTAAGCACACGGAACACGTAGTACAAACGCGTAAGGTTTAAAAATCAAGTACAGTTATTCTGCTCTACATCTATCTTTCTCTCTGTTGTTCTGTATATACCAGACGGCGGTTTAATTATTACTTTATCAATGCTATACGTCGGGAACTGGCGCATCGAAATGATTATTTGGGAAGAATGCCGTCAAAAATGGCCACACACTTTCGAAAGTCCACGCATCATCGCCTCGATGCACACAGTCGCGACGAACAGCGCACGTATGCCGGAAAGAATGCGTCACTCGGCATAACACTTCGCCCTGGCTATTGTTCCGTCATGGCGCATAAAGGCGCGCGAAATAAAACGATTTGGCCTGTGCGGGAAGCGTCTGGCGGTGGCCTAGTTGATTGCAGAGAAGAAATTAAAGCGTGAACCAGTGGCCCAACAGGGCCATAAATGCTTCGCTTCTTTCTTTCTTTATTTTTTCTTTAATACAATACCTCTGACGTCGGTTCTTCTTCCGGATTGCATGACATTTCCTGCCTTGTTCGTTTGACCTATCCGTGGATACTCTCCTTGCAGAGGCGAATAAATAAATAGACGAAGAGCGAGTTCACAGTAACTGCCATAGAATGCATAGTAAAGTTGCTTAAAACTAAGAAGAAAAATTGCGCCATGAATGCCCGTCCGTACATTCAACGTCGCAGCATGCAAGGAATCGTGAAAAGAAATTACGACTTTATTGGGAAACATTTCAGTCATCGTTGCGAGCAAGCCTTTCAGAAACGGGCTTCTCGGCAGCGGAAGATGTTTCAAAATAAAATTGTGGGTCCCAAAGCTATGAGAAACGCCGTAGTGGGGATTACCTGGATTATTTCAAACCAGCTGGGGTTCTTTAAGGTGCACACTCACAAAGTATTTCTTGCATTCTACCGCCATCGAAATACGACCACTGAGGCCGGTAATCGAACGCGCGACCTCGTGCTTAGCAACATAACGCCATTGTGACTGAGCTACAGCGGCGAGTAACGAATGATCTTTTGCTTAAGGGGACAGACAACCGCTCAGAACATGAATCGAGAAAATACCGCTGATAGAAAGATTGCCTATCGTATTGGATAAAATGAGTCATATTTTTGCTCATTAAACATGGATTTATATTTTCAATTCTTCACTGAAAGTGCCAAAAAAAAAAAAAGACATTTGGCGCCCCACGCGGCAAGAACATGAAGGCCTATCGCATGACCTATTAGTGTACGCAGTTTCTGGTCCATTTATTAGTACTGAAATGCAGTACACTTTTTTTCTGTTATACGATTTTTCTAACTTACAATGTGCAGATAAGCGTTCGTTTGTAGTGAGTAGAAAAGTGGCGCTGCCGTCGCCTTCGTTTTGGATGAGTTGGCTTGGCTCGTCTATTGACAGAATAACGACAACGGGGGCTAGCCAGCCACGACGTAGTCGTGTACATGGGGGCAAAACGCAGTACAAACATAATAACGGTCTACAAGTCTACCTTTTATCTTCAAAAGTGGTTGAAAAGGTAAAAATGCAGGTGGTTAACCAAAGTTTCACTCACTCATGTGAAAGCAGAACCATAGGCGGCTTTCACAATTTGCGAGGCGGGCTATCGCCATCGCTCCCACTTCTCAGCGTTGCTGGAGGAGGGACCCCTTCTTTTTTAGCGGCTGCTCAGATCGAAAAATTCTTCTTGCAAAACATCCACGCGCTTCTGGAAGTAACCGCTGCAGTTGTAAACACTACCGAGGGTGAGCTTTTCATTAAGGCATAAAAAGTTAGGTACTTAAAAAATCATTTGTCAGTCCCTTTAAGCTTAACTACGAGCCTGGCAGTGAACTCCTTCCAGATATGTACAGGTTGAACGCGCCACGCCAGAATTTCGCACCTATTTAGCTTTTTTTTTTCATTGATTGATTGAATTTAATGCCCCAAGGAGCACAAAGACTATGAGGGACGCCGTAGTGCAGGGCTCTCTATAGATGTTAATCAACTGGCGCATGCACGACTTGTTACACGGCAGTTTTCGCATTGGAAAGGCGACAACTTCCCTTTTGCGTACCATGCATAGATTCACCTTGCACGGAGCTATTCCATACTGAAGAGCGGTTCATATGCGAAAAGGAGCATGGCAGTCGTGCGTGGTATCCAAAAAATATATTATTCGAAACTCGCTCCAATAACGAACAGCGTTTACGAACACATACCTTTGTGTGCAGGGCCATTGGTGATGCAATATTACAAGCTATGGAAGCGCTTAAAGAAGGGATGTTGTGGACACTTAACGGCAACACTCCACTCAAGCCACGCAAAAAGAAAAAAATTGAACCGGAAAAGAAAGAGAGAGAACATGACATAAACTGTTAAATTGCGCCTGCTAGATATGGAAAGAAAGAAGGAGGAGGATAGACAGATAGGTGAACCTCGGTCGCGCCATATTGATTTTTTTTTCTGCACCGAGGAAGAGGAGAAAAAAATTGGCAGTTTCGCTCAAATGGCAAAACGTTAATTGACAGCGATTGCGAGGTTTAGTGTTGCGGTTGAACTTCTCGGAGGGCGTTCTAAATATATTCGAGGATGAGACATGTTAGCGCGACGAAGCACGCAAGACAAATCCTGCGGCGCAGAAGGAACAGCGCCCTGGCAGCTAGCAGGCGCCTCACGCAGCTGGCGTGATAAAGAGGTCCGCGCCAGTGGCGTTGCAGGCATCGCATCACTATGGTGCCCGAGATGAGGCCGATGGAAAACCGTCGGCGTTGGCCAACGCCCAGTGCAATATTGGATAACGTTAGCTTGACGTTTACTGCTCGTACCAGAGCGTACCCACAGCATCTCATGCCAGCAGCGGAAGGCAGAACGCTGCCTACAAAAGAGTAAAATGAGAGCACCCGCTCAGATGTCTGATTCCCATACAGTCAGGTAAAGTCGCACAATCCACTGGCCTAAAAGAATTATACCAGATAAGGCATTAAGGTTGGAACCATTTGCGGCAACTGGCCGATACATTAGCGTATAGCCACCGTGGTTCTTTGAGCAGCGTTCGGAAAATACGGCTTAGATGACAACAAGAGATGCAAACTGTCACTTCGCCTAATGAAGCGAGTGCATGTATGTCATGTGGCGTTGACAGCACGAAGTGTGACGCGCGACAGCTGGTAGTATACCATCACGAGATACCCAGACAGATGGCACTTTCTCAAACCATACAGCTGTCAGGCCTGTCAACAGTCAACTTGCATTTATCTTCGCGTTTCGATTTACTCGTGTTGCCTAGCTTTGAAGCGACAGCGCGGCTTCCGAGCCGCATGTTTGATGGCGACAAACCGTCGACAACCTGCAATTTCTCAGTTAAAGTCGACAACATCAGAAATAGGCATCAAAAGGCCCCAAGTGACTCCCAGCGGCCTTTGCTGGTTCAGTATTACAGTCATTGAAGTGACTCTTAATAATAACCTGTCATCCGGAGGGTTTATGCTGCTTGCGTGCGTGGACAATGTCGAACGCCCTGCATTTCGATCCCAGAGCGCGCCATTAGATAAACACCACCCGTGCACTGCTTTGAAGTTCCACACGCGCGTGAGCGTGCAACATCATTTCTTTATTTATGTAGAAGCGTCCGACGGCTGTCTCGGCATCGAATTAATCATGCCAGGGCAATGCATCTCTCGTGGGGGACAGCGAGATTGCTCTTTTCTTTATGATAAGGGGTGGGGAAAGCATACATGCATCTGGCCATTGGAGAAATGCACAGTCTGGGATGCAAAACATTTCGTCCCCTTGCCGGGCGTTTCAGAGAAAAACAAGAAAGACAATCCATAAAACGGTCCGGAATTTCTTTTTTCTGGAGACGTACTTGTGCTGGCGCAGATTACAGTTTAATAACATTTATGTAAATTTACACTCACTGAAATTTGACTTCAATTTAAGTAGAATTTAAATGGAACATGTTACAATTGCCAGATTTAAACGTGTCAGTATTCGAGCCATGCCAACAAAATGAGAACCCTGACACTTTATAAATGCCCCGACGTGGAGGGCTGGACTTCTGACTCCTCAACATCATCACTACTTTCCGTGCCCTTTTCGCAAGTGCAGGTTAGCAAGTCAGAGGAGGAGGGATAGTAGGGACATTGCCAGTTATACGTGATATTCACAGGCGATCAACGGAAAGCCCATTTCGCTGAGTTGTATAAGAAATAGGTGTTCGTTAGAAGCGCCAGCTCTTCAGGATACGACGTCACACGATACCTTCGCACGCGTGCGTCCCACCGTTGGCGGAGGTGTGCACATATATGTATACGCTAAATGAAGCGAGTCGATAATGCAGGAACATTCAGGCCCAGTATTTCAGAGCACGCGCTCGTTCGCAAAGAAAATACTACTACGAAATAGGCTAGCCTGACGATAGGCTTAAATTATATAACGTAACTACAATCAGTAAAGCTGCTAATAAAGCGAGATAAGTGCCATATCTTATTTTTTGAGGGATCCAGTTTGCGCCTTTCAGGAACTTTACGCACGCGAATGCCAACGGAACAGACTGGTGGGCTAGTTGGTATTGCACGTTAATCCCTTCTCTCGTGTAGTGCGTTTCTTTGCGCTAGAAACTATGAAAAAGAATTCAACCCGCCGTGGTTGCCCAGTGGCTGTGGTGTTGGGCTGCTGAGCACGAGGTCGCGGGATCGAATCCCGGCCACGGCGGCCGCATTTCGATGGGGGCGAAATGCGAAAACACCCGTGTGCTTAGATTTAGGTGCACGTTAAAGAACCCCAGGCGGTCAAAAATTTCCGGAGTCCTCCACTACGGCGTGCCTCATAATCAGAAAGTGGTTTTGGCACGTAAAACCCCAAATATTATTATGAAAAAGAATTCCAACGGTTGTCTATGATCATGCAGCTCGGCGAGCGTGACGAAACGGTGACCTCAGAGACTGGAGAGCCCCCTGACTTCCCACTGATATCCGATTCCCATATAACCGCGCAATCCTCAAGTCACATACCCGCAGTCGTAGCTTATGGAAGCAAGGCATGCTGTTGGGCTAGTCAGTTCATGGATTCAGTGAAACTTTAAACTGCGCGAAGAAGACAGGACATGAACAGAAACATGGACGCCCACACAAAGCGCTTTGTGTGTGCGTCTATGTTTCTGTTCATGTCCTGTCTTCTTCGCGCAGTTTAAAGTTTTTCTGTAGTTTATGGTGTTGCGCTATATACTGAACGCGATTGGGGCAAACGCAAAAAAGCGCTGGTGTACTTGGATATAGGTGTACGTTAAAAAAAAAAAAAAACCAGGTTATCAAATCCGGAATCTCCCGTTACGGTATGCCTCATAATTGGATCATGTTTTTGGCGCCAAACACAATAATATTAATTTCAAAATTTTTTGACGGGAAACGTTTTTAAAATCTGGTTGAGGGCGCCGCTTGCTAAAACCGCAGTAAAGAAAACGCGTTATGATTATTATCGCTTATATCTTTGCAAGCGTACTACGCACGGGCCTTACTTTGGTATCGTTGTGTAGAGGAAAGATGCCATTACTCGATCACGCGTGAGTCGCGTACACACAAGGCGCCATTGTCGCGTCACGCATAAAGTAATCGGAGCTAAATTTAGCCTCGCGCGCGGCCGTTCAGATACGCGTAGCTCGGCTGTACGTTTGTCCATCCGAGCAGGAATGGTCGCGTTTTAGAGAGCTCACTGTGCATAGCACGTATACATTATCAAATTCAAACTGGGCTCGTCGGAATAAGGGCATGATAGAACACATGCCCGTTGTTGTAAGTACACCGGGCGTGTGAGCTACACCCCCCCCCCCCCCCCACTTCCTTCTCCGCTGAAAATTTCTAAGCACCAGGGCACTTGGCATAAAACGAAGTGTGACAACGCCGGCCTGCCCCACCTCCTCTCCGTACTGAGCAGCCGAAAAAGAAGTCTCTGGCTACGCCACTGGCATACATGACTAGTCAAGAAGTTGGTACGTCAAAAATGTGATTCATATATAGTCAAATAACAAATGACTAAGTCAAGATCCTCGTGGGACGCCATGCAATACATTTAGTTTCGTAGACTTACTATTGTTAATTCATACATACCGATACCTGTCTTTCAGGTAACTACGAATTAGGTCATGTGCTGGTCATGTAACTTCTAGTCATTACATTTGGTTAAAATAATTTCATAGTTCACAGAATCAAACGCTTTCCTGAGGTCTAAGAACAGACCAACAGCGCATAATACTTCTTCAAAGTTATTTATAGTATTTCATGTTTAAGAAAGAGTAATACTTGTTAACAGGATATTCCTTTCCGGTAGCTATATTTCGCGCCGGCTCATGATATTGTACTTGCGGAAAAATATTTCAATGCGAGGGTTTAAAGCTCTCAATTTTTTTTATATTACAGGTAATACTGAAATTGGTTGATAATTGATAAAGTATGTATGTACCCCCTTTGTGCGCCGGACACGCTCTGGCTAGGTTTAGTGGGTCCTAAAAACGCCAATATTTCTAGCATACGATTAGTGACATGAGCAAGAGGGCTCGGTATTATGTCCATCACATGTTTCACGGCAATTGGTTCGATGTCCTCATAGCCAGCAGTCGTGTTATTTTTTTTTTTTTAGTTTTCGTATAATATTTTACTCTTCATTACTCAAGCATTACTGCGCAACAAAAAAGAAAAAGGAAAGAAGACATGGACGTAACAGAAGACACACCTTGGTGTGTCTTCTTCTCTCACGTCCGTGTCTTTTTTTTTTTTGCGCAATAATACTTGAGTAATGGATTACCAACTTGGCCCGGAATGCTGCTGTCATTAATTCTCCATATTGCACTGTCGGTGGCAACAGAAAAGGCCAGTCTGTCGCTGCCCGTAACGGCAAGCTGGTATGTGCTCCTCCTTTCTTTTTTTTCTGTATTTTTTTCTGCATATAGTAAGTATTGCACGCAGCCTCTAGAGCTTTTCTGAGAAAATTTTAAAACGTTTACCTTGGCGCGCCTTGTATACTTGCCGTAGAACAACTTTCCGTGTCAGTTTATTTCCTACAACGGAGGATTCGCGTCCCTGATGCGCATCATTATCGCCAAGATAAGAAAAGTCGTCCCGCGTGCAACACAGTGTCGAACTTCCCCCCAGCATGCGCACTTTTCTCGAAGCGTCGAAGAAAGAGGGCCGGTGAGAAAGCGCAGAGAGGACATTGGGGGGAGAGCTGTATAGAAGCGAGGGCTCCGGCGCGCAAGCAAGAAACCGATTAGGGCGCAAGTAAGGTTTGCACCGGGGCGGAATACGGAAGACGTTGCGCACTTCCTGCGCCAATGGAAGTCGTGTCTCCGGCGTGCCCCCTGCACGATGACAAATGGCACGAAGCCTCACGACGCTGTCACGGCGTCGTTTACGGAAACGTTTGCAGTGACGGTGACGCCCCGAGGCGGACGTCGATCTTTAGTGCCGCGGCCGTCGCTGGTCATGGGGACGAGGGGCTCGGCGCAAGACGTACAAAGGACACACGCACGCACGCACCACCGCAAGGGTAAGGAAGGCAACTAGCGAAGGAGAAAAGCAGAAAAAAAAGGTAACGCCGGTACTACGATGACCACTCAGTCAATGTTCCACTGTCTTACCGCTATTCTAGTTCATTTCGTTTGCTCGAGGAAATACTAATAATAATAATAAACGATCAAGGGCAAACAACGAGGGCTGTGCTTTATTCAGCGCGTCTGAAGGAACAGGGGGAATGAAGGTGGACGAAAAGCAAACAAAAACCGTCGTTCTATTTCGCTGCGCACTCGCTTTCATCCTTCCTTGTTGCACTTAACTGCGCCCGCAAGCGGCCAAATAGAAATAAAAAGTGGCAATCACGGCCGAAACGAGTTCGCTTCTTTCTTTGTTCTCGTTTGCCTATGTCCTTGTCACGTGTCTCATCTAACGTACTTCCTCTTCACTTTGTTCTTCCACCCAACAAATGGAAGGAAAACAGTAAACATTTAAAAAAAAAGTTCGATAAGTTGTCAACGCCCCTGCAGGAAAGAGTGGGAGAAAAAAGAAAAGGAAAGCAGCTCCTTCGCCACTTGGCGTATTTCCCAGCGGATCAGGAATCGCGATGTGGCGCGATCAATTCCCGACTCTCCAAGGATCCACATCCGCTTTTGCCCCCGATGGTCCCGGGACGCCCGTGAGGACGCGACAGACTTCTCGCTCCGTTGATCTGCGCTATACGATTTTCAGGTGAACCGACAGCAAAGGGAAAAAAAAGAAAAGTTAATGCTGGACGCTTGAGGCACGCATTCCCATCTAGCAAGGCAGCAAACAAGCGAATGCGAGATCTTTGGAGCTGCAAACGGGGCTAGCCCACAAAACATGTAAACATACCTTGCTCATTCCATGCGATCAAAGCCGACTATAGTTGCGAGTCTCTACACATTGGCGCGGTAACGAGTGCTTCCATCGCCACCTACTGGATACATCTAAGAGCACATAGCGTTGGATGAAAGCACGAGGCTTAGCAATTGACATGAACGAGCAAAGCAAGGCGCAACAACAATCAGTGGGAAACGATTGCACGGGCGACCAGCGCCTGGCAACAACGCATTCGCGAATCGAGGATGGCCGCTGCGCTTTTCGCAACAGTTTACCCAGGAACACGCGCAACTAAACGCCAGCAACACACTGCGTCGCTTTGCTTTTGCAGCATACGTCGCGGGCGCCCATTCTCGCGTTCGTTTCTCGAACCTCTTCCGTCGCGAAGCAAAATCGGCGCCGCCGCTCGAGCCGCGGCTCGTGTTCTGCGAGCAGTTCGCCCTGGGACGCCGGTCAATCTCCGTCGGCCAAGCGACGCGCGCGGCAAGGCGCTTACGCAGGTGCGGGCCACATTTTTACGAGATTACTGTCCCCTCTTGCGTCTCCCTGGAGAGCGCGTACCGCCCCCGTGGCTGCCGTCTGGACCAGGCGCGCCGCAAGCCTCCCCGGAAGTTTATTGGAGAAAGCTTGACCGCCTGTTTGCGAGCCTATGTAGGCTGCCGCGTAAGCAACGTTTTTCTCGTGTTATTTTTCACACTAGCTTTTGGGTGCCTTCTTTATTATTTCTGTGTGTGTGTGTGTGTTTTCGTCTTTGGTATAGACATACACAGCGCTATACTGGAACAAGGTCAGTCGGCTGCCGCTTGCTCGAGGCTGTCACTATACTTGTCCAGTGCACTTTGTTTTCGCCTGGACTGCTTCCTAGCAGCCATGAAGTTTCGCAACAGCTTTCCATGTTTGTTTTTACTGTTTACTTTCGCCTCGTGAGATTTTGTGCCTCCTGCAGCCTCCATCGTTCCTAATTGATTCTCGTCGAGCTCTACTTCACGTCTTCTTAGTCCCACGTCATTGGGCAGTAAACAATGTGGTTTATAGTTTATCCTTTAGTTATAGAATTGATCGGTTCGCGAATTGGTTCGCGCTCATAGTGGTTGCGTGCTGTGGCCACCTATAGAGATTTTGGTATTGTATGGCATACTTGTCATACAAAACTAGCGCGATGGAGAAATAAGCCACGAAAGTAGAACGGATTCGAGCCCGTGTATGCGCGTTGTCTGGATGACGTTACAGTACGAGCGCTCGTTCGTTCCCGTCGTATGTGGCGATTGGCTTCATCCCTCATCAGAACGTAGCCAAGAATCAGGGTAGTGGAGCTTGGGCACTCCACCACGGCACGCCGGGAGCCCCGTTATTGAAATGCCCTCGAGGATGCAACTAGCGAAGCAGACTCGCAGAGTGCCGATTTATGGCAAACAAAACAATGCACCATGCATGCGCAGGCATCGAAAAAACGTACCCACCGCCGGCTAAAACCTTTCCAGTGAGTTTGCCACTTCGGTGGGTTGCAGCCAATTTTAGGCCTCACGAAGACGAAAATATTCAAGACCGAGCGCACGTTCATGTTATCAACAAGTTTCACCGCAGTTTGCTGAAACCACTCGGCCTCGGCCAAAATAAACATGCCTGCTTCTCATGAGGCATATGACATTGTCATTTCAAGTGCGATCTCGTGAAAGTATTATATTAAGATAGCAGTTTTAGAACAACTGTTTCGCCGCTTCGAGACTTGGTATTGCAGTAAGCTGAAAGTATAGATGATATTTTTTAAAACCCCTGGAACGTCCCAGTCAATTGCACTGTAGTCTCTTCACGCATCGTGTTGTCTCTGCGCAAAAGTGCCTCCAATATGAAAGTTTTCCATCGACTCGCATAATGCAAACAGCGCGCGCAATTTAGAACGGCTTTAAAAACAGCACAACGACATTTGACTACGTACAAATCTCGTACTGCGAATATTAGACATTTATTTAGCGGAATAAATCGCCCAGTTCACTCACTGGAAATTCTCGAAAAAGAAACAGATTATATTGAAGCGCCGTAGTAAAAGTCGTAGTATTTCTTCACAAGCACCGCGCAAGCTGCTGAAGAATAAAAGCGGTATAGCGCTCACAGCACTGGACCTCTGATTCGCTGTCTTATGGAGCGCATTCGCCGTCTTCACTTGAAGAGTGGAACACCAAGTAAACAACTTCATCGCTTTCATTATAACCATCTTGTGAAAAGGAACGTGATGTATTTCCACGGTGCACGGAGGACGCCATGTTTGTTTTAACAGGCGCGAAAATCTTGCAAATAAAAGGATCCTTGTGCACAATAGAGTCTTCTTGTATAAGATATATAGTATACACAAGGAGTGTATACTTACGGTTGCTGTCGATCATCTAGTGTGGAAAATTTCACTTGATAAAAGCGAGGCTGATAAAATGCTTACAGCAACCTTTGTGGTGGAAAAAATTTAAAAAGTCGCAGTTTCGTCCGAAAGCCGAAGCATTGATTGCGATAGCAAATTAGAAGACAGCCATACAAAGTAAGGATCGTACTTTATCGTCCGTATACACTTGTAAACACTCGCTTGCTAACTAAACTAACAAGCATGGTGTCAGCGCGCACAGCAAACAGGAACACATCACACTCGATGACCCCAGACACTCACTGTCAAAACGATGGCGTGAGGAAACGCGGTAGTAGCAGCGAGCGACGTGACCTTCGTGCTGGCTATCGCGTCAACGCAAACTGAGCGCCTCGAACACACATCACGCGCAAAGCTACGAGCCCATGACGCACCTAGACTCTGACCTAGATATAGAATATATAGATATATAGACATAGAACGCACCTAGATCGCTCTCAAGACACGGCCGCGCAGCCGCCACATGCGCAGTTGCAGCCGCAGTAGAACGCCGCCCCGCTCCCTCCCCTCTCTCCGGTGCGTGGCAACGTTGGGTGCCTCGCGAGCGACGAAAGACGGCGCGCTTCCTACCCGCTTTCCTCCGTTTTGCGCGGGCGGGATTGAGCCGCAATCGTCGGCTCCCCTCGCACGCTTCCACTCGCGCTTACAGCGTAGGGCACGCGGCGACGGTGTTACCGCCCTTGGACTTTGTACGGAACATCACGGCGACGGCGATGCAGACAGCATAAATGCGCCTGGAGAGTCCATATAATTCTTATTGCAATAAAACACGGTTTGACGTCTCATATATACAGGTCACGAACCATTCACAGAGGGACCTAGATATGACGAGATGGGCTCGTCATATGTGAGACAGAAAGTGACGATCGCTCGTGACAAGCTGAGGTCGATAAAAGTTCGTATAAGGGGGATAAGAGTCCGCATTTTTCCTCCCATCGTTGCCGATTGTAGTTTGTAAAGAAGGTCATTTACATACGCGCCATGCATGCGCATTGCTGCGGCATGCGGTGGCGGCACAGGGCCCATTTTGCCATAAAAGGACGCGAAAGCGCAAATTTGTTTAAACTGGTACTGTATTGTTTCAAGAACCTATCTTCACAGATCAGGCGGGGGAAACGTTATTATTGGATAAAGACAAGACTTACTCGAACATCGGTCGCAAATCTCGGACTCGCGGTTTACGTCTGCGTGACTTTACGGTTTCCCGGAAGTTTTCTTCCCCGTATCTGCGCCCTAGTTTCTTGGTTCCGAAAGTGTTTTCCACACTTTCTGCGTACAGGGTCTTTACTTGGTTTAGAATGTAAAGCAGAACTTCTTCCCCGATAAGCAATTAAAGGGAAGTTGAAAGGTTTTCCAGAAAAAATGAGTGAACATGTGTACATAATGGTTTTCAACCCTCCGAATTTGAATATCGTATCGAAATTGAGCGAAAGAAAGCGCAAATATATTTTATTTCGACGAAAAGTGCAGCAGCGGACACGCCCAGCTCGCGCGTCTCGTTTCCGCCTGTGATTGGTCGGGCGCCTCGTGACGTCCACTCTAGTGACCGACCGCTGCCGATACACATGAAGCGCGGTGCCAGGTAGTTTGGTGCTGTAATGGAAAATTAAGAGGTAATGGAAAATTTATATTGCTTTTTTCTGAGTGCGGCGTTACTCCCTACATGTACGAGCCGATTGCGAAGAGCCGGCCTCTCGAAGAAGCAAACGATACTGGTGCGAGCAGTGCTTTCGACGCAAACGAAAGCGAAGTCTTGGGATCTCCTCGTGTTGGAAATGCTCTTTGGTGAGTATGTTTTTTGCAAAGCGATCTAGTGACCTCGCCGATCTTTCGCCGATCTAGTGAGTAAATCAAAATCCAGGTTTGGGAGAGTTCGTGTGTACGCTCCTTGTGTACGCGAACACTGACGGCACTGCTCCGGGCCTTAGAAGAGCCGACTTGACTGGCAAACCCAACGCACGTTTTAATGATAAATTCTCGTGATAATCGTCGTCACGGAAGTGGTTGGAGCACAGCACTGTTGTTCTTGAGGGCTTGAAATTCTTTCGCTTGACAGCAGCCTCCCACTTCGTTAAAAGCTTCTTGTCTTGTGGGAAGCAATGGAAGACAACATCGTCGCGGCCGCTGGTGCTCGTGCAACCGTAGGCTGCACAGAAAGCCGGCATGATCGGCCCACCACTTCAGTTGATGCTGCGCACGTTGACTACCACTCTACATACACGCAGACGCACCAACAAAGGAATGCAGGGTCGATCGAAGCAGATTACGATGGCACGCACGCAGAAACAAGCACGGTCAGGCACGGTCGCGCAGGCTGCGAAGGAACAAAACACTAGAGTTGACGTCACAACACCGCGGTTTCCGGCCTCCGCTCGCATCGTCAGCGTCAGCAGCAGCGCGCGGCATTCGACGGGGGGCGGAGCTACAGCGCAATTTTAACCGACGATTACGTCGCTCCTAATTGAAAAAACCCCCCCAAATTTTACCTACATGGTTTATAAGGTTCCCGCATCCGTATATGAGCGTCTTATTGAATTCGACAGACTCTTCAGCTACCCTTTAAATAGGCTCGAGTCAAAACTCGCGCCACCAAGGCGAGCTATATAATATAGAGCGGGAACTTCAAGGCGACGTCGCCACCCCTCTCTAGTTTATATAGCGTCATTTTTCTGGTTTATACCGAGCGCCTTTTGACGGGAAGACTAGCCGCCTTGCAGAATCGCAGTTTACTCGGACAGCTCGGACGACCAACCGCTATCCGAAAAAAGAATTCTACAACATCGAAAGGACCTATCGTTACAGAAGAAGGCCGTGCAAGCGCTATTGCGCTTTTTGCGATCTACCGGTCTGTGTGAACGACTTTAACTGGAACGCCTTTTGTGTGTGTGTCTCCATGTGCGTGTTGTTCTTTTCTTTCTTTCCTTTTTTTTTGCGTTTTCCTCTCTGTCATCTTTCAAACCCCTATCCCCCATCCCCAGTGTAGGGTAGCAAACCGGAGACTCATATCTGGTTAACCTCCCTGCCTTTCCTCTTCATTCTCTCTCTCTCTCTCTCTCTACTCGGACAGCTCAACTTAAAAGTTCCTCTATACTGTCCCCTTCAGCGAGGAAAACGTGCCAAAGTCTAGGATGCTTAACGTAATTAACGCTTGAGGAAATATAAAAAAAAATTTCGCAGCCTCTTTATACGTCTCGATTTACAGCGTATAACTCGCGCTTCAAGCGAGAAGTCACAGCAGCTGTATAACACTAGAAGTGCGCGACGGCGCGCCATGCAGCATATCAGTCTTGTCAGAAAATTCAAGTGACGTTTTTACAACGCTTTCAAGACTCGCAGAAGAGGGATATTTTTTTTTTTCGGAACCGATAACGGAAGTCAGCGAGAGCAAGTAATGAAAACGCTATGAGAGTGGCGAAAACTTAGAAAGGAAGGAAGGAGGCGGGAAGCGACGAGCGCAGAAAAAAAAGAAGGGGGGGGGAGGCTGCAGAAGAGAGAGCTCGGACGTTGAAATGGAAAGCACGGAAGCGACAAGCATTTTAAAGGAAGCATCGAAGTGAGAGCACGATAAGGGCGGTGAGTCGCGGGCAACAAAAAATATCGACAAATCAGTAACCGGCCTTTCCGCGGTTTTGCTGTTTGAAATGTGTTACTTACGAAACTCTGCGCTCTCGCGGAAGTGTCTCGTTAGGTTCAGTAGGTGTACATCAGTTGGCGGACTGCCTCTTTTTATGATTATTATTATTATTTTTATTGATCCAAAAGTTCCAACATCGTTGCTTTTAATTTGTTAGCCCTCAATGTGAAGGATAGAATGACGGTGAAGCAGTAAGGGGCCCACTTTGTGAGAGGAAACAAAAAAGCAAGCGGGAGGGGGGGGGGGGGGGGGTTTGGGTGGTCGGAGTAGCGTAAGGCACTATCAAAAAGCACACCGAGGAGACAAGGAAATCGAACCGTGCAACCAGAAATGGCCACCGGAAGAATAAGGCTCATCGTCCAGAGAGAGTTTAATCGCTAAGTATTCCTAGATATCTACCACGTAAAAACAAGAAGAAAGAACGTGAGAGAAGAGGAAACAAATGAAGCTTGCGTTAAAAAAAAACAGAAAAGAAAACGAGCAACAGCACAAGAGGAAGGACACAAAGACGAGACAGGCGAAGCGCTTCGTCCGTGCCCTTTTTATTGCCCTGCCTCTTGCGCTGTTATTCCCACTCTTTTTTTTTTATGCAACATGTACAGGTGTGGCCACTGCTAGCGGGAACACGAGAGCCCGCGGCAGCGCTCCGTGGAAACCGGCGCCTCGTGAAGTATTAGCAGACGACTCGCGATAGCAGACGACTCCCCAGGCTTTTCGCCAATCGCTATGATTGCGCCTGCGTCGCAAGACTTCATGAGCCGCCATTGGTGGGGCACTCTGCGGAGCGATGCCATGGGCACCATGCTCCCACTAGCAGTGGCCGCGCATGTACATGTACCAATCGGCCCAAGTTGGCGCTTTGTTGAAACAAAGCTTCCTTCGTATAGCCGAAAAGAAAATGTGTCCGGGATATTTGTAAACGAACAAAACAAAACACAAGTGTCGTGAAGGACGGCCAATCTTTCAGCGACTGTCGACTCCTCTATGATAGCTTAAAGCGTCCTGTTTGCACGGCAGACCCGCAGCTGCAGTGGCTACGACGTTGCGCTGCTGAGCTCGAGGTCGCCGGTTCGATCCCGACCGCGGCGGCCGCACGTCGATGGAGGTGAAATGCAAAAACGCTAGTGTACTTAGACTTATAGGTGCACGTTAAGGAACCCCAAGTTGTCAAAATTGATCCGGAGTCTTCGGCTACATGCACGGCATGCCTCGTAATTGTAGGTCGTCGTTTCTTCTGTGCGTAAAACCCCAGAATTTAACTTTCTCTAGACGCAGGAAATGCACGTGCACGAAACACCGCGAAAGAAAGAAAAGTGTTCCCCGCGCATGGCAACACACTCCGGGTACATGAAGAATAAAACCCTAGGAGCTTGCGCAGCCTCAGCGGCGGATTCCGAGTGAAATGCACTTGACATCCCTGTATGACACCTATCGACTACTTGCCACGTAAAGTTCAGATAGGGGAAACTAACTACTTATATGGGGGGGAGGGAGGAGTCAGATTGATAAATTGGAATCAACGTGTACTTCCGTCTAGTCGATTTCAATCTTACGGACAAAGATTGGCAGTAAATTAGTCTAAAAAAGAAACGGGTGAAATTGCGTTCAGATTATTGGCAGATCCAGAGGTACGGCCCTCTGGATCCGAGGGTCGTCAGATCCTCGGTATTCGGTTGTCAGACCTCTGATAAGCGAACGCCATAGGTTTTATAACTGCATCTTGGACTGTGCTTTATGCATATATTCTTTTTCTTCGTTGAACGGGTTGGCTAACGTTAGCTGGGACACACGGTATATACTCATTAAAGTTTTCTGCACGTGTTGAATTAAAGTGCTATTTGAATTGCTAATGTCGTTCCACCCGTGAGGCGCACTGAAGTAATGAAACACATACGGATGTGGACAATTTGAGGAAGGAAAGTGGGGTACGGAAATCTCCTGCAAGTCTGCGGACGGAGCCGAGCGCGCCCAGGCCTATAGTGATGCTACGCGCTTGTAGAGTGGTCGGAGAAGCTTCACGTACAATCAAAAAGCACACAAGGGTCGTTTATGTCAACGACCCTCGTCAACATTGCACGATCAGCAGAATAATGGAAGGCGATATTATTGGCTTTACGCAAATATTACAAAACTCCGGGTTTCGATTAGAGTGAGCCCGTTTAACTGGCACCATTCAGAGAATGAGGATAGGTCGGACTGCAGAGCGCGGCAGTCCTCGGTATTGTGTACCTCCTTAAATATTTTGATGTCGTTATCCTAAATAAGAATGGAAGAACTCTGGACGCTGAGGAAACGTCATCGATTAAAATTAAAAAGAGAAGCGGAGTTAACACGGAACCTTGGGGCACACCACTAGATACCGTACAAACGAAAGAAGATTGATCATTGACGCTCACGAAGCAGGACCAATCGATGAGATTTCTGCCTGGTAGAGACACAATAGCAACTTCAGCGTCGTAGTACGCAATCTTCTCGAGCATTAGGGGATGACGAACTACGTCAAAGGCTTTGCTGAGGTAGCAGTAAACAGCGTCAACATGCCCACCTTGCGCGACGGGCGTGGAAACCTGTATCATGATGCTGACAAGTTTGCTGGACAATAAGCGACCAGAAAAAAAAAATCCATGCTGATTTGGAACAACAACATTTCTACACTGAACGAAAGTACACTGTGAATAGCTCATTCCAAAAGCTTGGAAGCTGCGGAGAGAAGAGAAATCCGCCGATATAGTTTGCGACATCCGCTTTGGTGTCAGATGTAAAGGCCGAAAAAACGCGAATGGTTTTCCAGGCACGTAGGAAAGTGGAATTATTCAAACAGTTATCAAGATTGATGTCAGCATAGGTACAAATATACTGCTGTGTACTTTGATAATGGCAGCCGTGATGCCACCTGGGCCGCAGGACATAGATGGCCTCAGGCGCTGGAGACACTCGCTGACGAGATTCCTGCCAAAGAGTACCTAGCTGGAAATTCCAGCAGAACGACACCGCTGATAGACAGTGCTGTCAGGGAACGGTTTAGATACAGAGAAATAGATACAGAGAAAAACTGGACTGAGAAAAAAAAACTGCGACTTCTTGCACTTCTCCTTTACAGCAGTCAAGCAGACAGATACCATCTCCACGCTTGCTCAACCGCATACGAAAGTGTCTCCAAAAGTCCGCCGGCCAGTTAGAGGCGCTGTTCCCCAAGGACTCAGTGTGAGACTTAATTGTGATCCCGCTCATACAGGTGATTACAGAGGGACCGCAAGAGGCGGAATTTTTGTATCCATTTTCAGGGTAGGAACTTTTGGCCTTCCTTTGAGCACGTGCTCTTTACGCATTAGAGCAGTTCTTATAGGTTCCGCAGAGAACACGTAGGTAAACTTATCAGATAATAATAATAATAATAATAATAATAATAATAATAATAATAATAATTCAGATGAAATGTGAGGAGAAGAGTAGCCTGTCAGTTTCATAATCTCAATAACAAGAATCCTACTCGTGATCGCCGCCGTCAGCCGCATCGCATCATTCGTGCCATAGGAAGAAAACTTCTCCTGAATAATGATAATGACAGCCTCAAAAAATGATGTTAGGAAAGGAATTTTAAAGGTTCTTAAATATAAATGAAATATGCGAAACATTTAAAGGGAAAAAGAAAGAAGCTGAGATCAGTCAGGTTAACACGTGCAGTGCTCGTGTCGATATATACGCGCCTCCTCCGCTCCTTGCAACCGCCTTGTTTTCTCTTTTTCTCTTTGCTTTTTTTTTCTCCAGGTCTCTTTATTATTCTGCTACTCTTCGCTTTGCTCACCGTCCAACCGGTTATTTTATCAGCCTGATGTCGGGGTCACGTAAGCCTTGCCGAATCCTTTCATGCGCCGTGACTCTCTTTGCAACGAGTATGTTCTCGAATCCGTACTGGTCTTTCCCCATCCAACAACACGACTGCTGTTTTCTTTCTGTGGCTGTTCGAACGTTCTCATGCCCGTCGCTCTCTCTCTCTCTCTCTCTCCCTATATATATATATATATATATATATATATATATATATATATATATATATATATATATATATATATATATATATATATATATATATATATATATATATATATATATATATAACAGCGCTTCACAAGACCTCAAAGCACGGGTCGGGATCATGCTCCCGTGAAGCTACTCTCTCTTTCACGATACATCCCTGTGTGATCTGCACACATGGTACGCTGATGTTGTGCTCCACGCCGGTGCTCGACTTTGCATCCTTATTTGTTCTTCTCTTCCAATTCCGTATTTTTGTTTTCTGTCTTCCATTCCTATGCCAGTACCCTCCTCTTTCAGTAAAGCGGACAAGCTGCACCCCTTCCGCAAGCAATAGTTGCAAGCGTGTCTTCAAATATTTTGTACATGTTTAATAATAATAATAATAATAATAATAATAATAATAATAATAATAATAATAATAATAATAATAATAATAATAATGCACGCTGCAAATAACAGCAATTCACCTCTGCAGGACAGGGCATGTGGAAGCTGATTCTATAGCTGGATCTGCTGAATTCTTCTGGCCCTGGTCGGTCTTTGTTCTCTCACACATTGCGTTAATTTATGCTCCGTTCAATCCAAGCCCTTGAACTGACTCGATCTCTTGATGGTCGTGACGTTCGGTCTGACGTATTCGCGAGATGTTAGCTCCGTTGCCAGTTTATGTCAGGCCATCTGCTCTCATGTGGGTCTAAGGTCGAAAGCTGCATCTCTATAGCAAGGATCCGAAGGATAAATCCAAGTTACCGAAATCCTATAGTGATCGCTTCTCGCGGTATACTTTCGGATGGCCTTCACGGTGTGCGACGTTAGCTTGAGCAGGTAATAGTTAATCTCACGGTTCTGAAGGTCGCCTTTGTCCGAATTAAGCCTTCTTCCCGTTCATTTGTCGCTTGTTCTCTCCCCATGTGCACACGTCACCACGCCTCCCAAACACTTGTAACTCTGTTCTGCTCTCATTGCCGAATTTCGACAAAGCGCCGAAGCGAGAGCTTAAAGAGGAAGCTCTTTCGACGGTGTCCAGAAATTCAGACCAGGCGAGTTCTAGAAAGTGTGGCTGGGCCGCTACACACAGGTGTTCGCTGGCCAAATCCAGACATTAGAGTGAATCGCCGGATCTTCTGCACCGGTGGAAATGAAATCGCACAAAGTGAATTGAATCTGTATGAATCGTATGGAAGATTTAGCTGTCCTTCAACGTAAAAACGTATTAAGCTTATGTACTGACGTTCCCACGTAATCTCGCAGTCAAGAGAGAAACGAAACGCATCACGCACAGGGCCACGTTCGTGCTTGCCGAGCGAATGCCCGGCGATAGGGACCTGTGCGAGAGACAGACATGTTTGCTGCCGCGGTTCAGAGACTTCCGTCGTTGCCATGTACAGAAAACATTGCGCCAAGCCGGAAAACCGCTCGTAAGAACGACAAATGCACTGAACGTAACGGGAGAACGAATCGATAAGTCTAAAGTTGGCTGTGAAGACATCCTCCACAAATACGTACACCCGGATTGAGCGCCAACAGGCCTCCACTTGCGGACTGCGTCGCTAACGCGATTTTCAAAAGCACCCTGTGTTGTTTGTAAGAACGAGCAGCCGGATTCACGAACGTTTTAACTGGCGATAACGACCCATCATTGGCCGGCGCTCTCGTTGAGCGATGGATTAAGCCGAGATGAGGCCTGCAGACCCCGGCTGTAGGCGTGCGTTCGCGTCGTCATGCAGGAAAGTGGTTGATTTATCTTAACGGGCACACAAAACTGGATACCGGTGGATAGACTTTCGCACAGAAGGAATCCTATTCAATACGCAAACAGTGCGGGATTGCAAAACGTGGTTAGCTGGGAGCGCTGACTAATCTGAAAGCGCCAGACAGCTATAGGTTCGATGCAGGGCTCTCCAACTTCGTAAGCCGGCTTCTGCCAGCCTTCACTGTGATCTGCAACTCGCCATGACGAGTGTTCAGTACTCGTTGTCTGGAGCCGTTTCTGCGCGCAAACGACTTTGGAGAATGCGAGCCGAGATTTTCTGCAGCTCACTCAAATTCCGCGCTCTGCTCGCAAGCGACCGCATAACGACCACCGGTTGTTCCACACGCCCTTCGTACCGCCAGACGACGCCGATATCGGTACTGCGCGGGAGAATCTTCTTACCACATACATACGGCCCCCTATGCGAGCTCATATTGAAATCTGAGTTTCGCCAAGCTTGGAAAACGACGCGCCGTATAAGAGTTATCGCACCGGCAGACGACCGCAGATGTTCTCGCTACAGATTTCGGAGCCACGATGCCGCAGAGGATCTCCTAGGATCTCTGTGCTGCGCGCGCCGCCTACACTTTCCCGGTCTCGTAAAGAACTGGCATTAGCGGTTGCACTGGCGGCGACAAGAATGTCCAACTGGGACCTTCCCTGACAAAGGGCGGCCGTTGTTTACGCGAACTTTGCATCTATCGGTGGCCTGCGCACTGCACTCCGGAGGCTTTCATTGAGCTTAGGAGGCACACGCAAACCACCATTTTTCTTCATTAAGAGGCTGTAACACGGCTCCACAGGGGCCAGTTTTCAAGGCAATTCATGGTTGACGAAGTTTAGCTTTAATGGCTCATAACAAGACGGCGGTTACTACCATTCTTTACTCTGCCAGTAAAAAAAGAAAGAAAGAAAGAAAGAAACGAAAAAGAAAGAAGAAACTAAGAAAGAAAGGAAAACGGTAGGCGCTCCTCTTCGAGGTCCTTATGTGTGCGAGCGTTTTTTATTTTGCCCGCGTCGAAATGCAGCTGTCTCGGTCAAATCGGTGACCTCGAGCAATGCCATAGCTGCAAAGCTATCGCGGCGGGCAAAGAAGCGTTGATTTGACGTGCGACCACTTCTGTTGTGTGGCCTAGACCCTGCGGTGCGCTTTAATTAATGCGGCGCTGCTTCTGCACGCCTTGCGTAATTTCTCCGCTAGATATATTTGCATGATTTTGTATTTCAGAAATAGCAGAAACGCCTCATACCGTACCTTGAACTTACGTTTATCCAGCGTTTCCTTGCCTTCTCAAGTCACCTTTTTCCCTATCCCCCCCCCCCTCTGTATTTGTATGGGAAGTGCGAGCGAAGAGTGGCAAGGCTGTATTCACTCGCTTCGCGACTGCATCGGTTCTACCTATTCTCTGCCTCCTTTCCCCTCTCCTCTCTTCCATTCTATCTAGCTTCCAGAGGGAAGCTAGATATAATAGAATGTTGATAGATAGAACGTTGGTAGAGAGCGAGCGCTTGAGGGGGGGGGGGTCACGAATAATTACAGCTGTCAAGAGGCTAATGTGGCGACGACCCAGGAGTTCCAAAAGGCATTGTGCACATTCGACGCCGTGAGGTCCAAGCGAGATCCTCGCGTCTCTTTCCTTCTCTGCCACGCTCCTTCCATGTATATACACGCTCTGAACCAGCCCCCGAGGCGGTGTGCCGGACAGCAGCACCCACAGCAGCCGTGGCTTCGGGCCGGGGTGGCCCTTACACCGGCTGTTATCTCAAGGTGGAACTGGTCACATTTATCACTGGGGCTACGTGTCCATACTGCTCCGTTCCTGTGATGGAAGCAGATGCATACCACCTAATATGGACATGTACTGGTTTAAAATCGGAACGCTCGCGTCTCCTACTGCAAGCCGGCCTCCGCTACAGTGTGACAACCAGCTATGACCGCTGGATACATGACAACAGATTCCACAAAACACTGCTTCAATTCATACACAACACAGGCCTCACAGCACACATATATTACACATATACGCATCAAGAATTATGCCTTAAGGGCAAGTCTCTATCGCAATAAAAAAAAAAAGAAAGTCGAAGAAAAAGGCAATGAAAGCTTCGCTTAAAAAAAACGAACAAGCAAGCTGTGCACAGCCAAAGCGCACGCGCGCATCAGTCGCGACGCCCAAGCCGAATGATTGACAGCCCTGCGAAGTCGTTTTCGACCACATCCCACGCAGGAAAATGTTACGCAAAGGAAATGCGAGTAGCGTGCCTGGCGGGCATAAGATACGCGGCGCCAGAATAATTAAACACACCTCCTCCCAAGGACGCCGTGGTCGCGCACTGCCGTGCATGCAGCAGCACTTGAGTGAACTTTGGCAGCCTAATGTTTTTATTGAACGATATACAGTATGCAGTCACGAGTCTTGCCTTTGACACATACACGGCACCACATTAAAAGCAACCACGATCGGTGACTGGCACAGCAATGCATTCCACGCAGCAAATATATATGTACGGCGTCGATCGGACGTCGGGAAGCTCTACATGCGACAAGGTTGACCGGGCGGGTCCGCGAGTGTCTTGACAGACACGACGGCACACGCGACGCGTGCACGCGCTGTCGTGGCCGTGCAGTGCGTATCGCGACACGTTCGTTCGGTAGGCTGCTGACAAGACCACTGCCGAGTGCTTCGCGCATTGACGGTATGTGGCGGGCTCCACTGCACCTGGATGTAGCCAGCGTGTGATCGGGCCGCCGGGATGCATACGCTATATATACGCCCTATTCCTGCGTGGCGCACTTCCAGTATGCGAACGCCCCTGGCGTCGGAAGACGTCCGTCACACGGGACGCGTCCAGTGCACGCTGTGGCAACTGGCGGCGCAGTATTACCCCTTCGGCAAGCGAAGTCAGGGTTCCATCCCCCCCCCATATAGGTTTTCACGGATGTAAAAAAAAAAAAATGCAGGCAAACATTATGTATAAAAAGGCAGCTGACTTTCTCTACAAGAAAGCGCGAAGAGATAGGACGTGCGCTTTATTTTATTTTATGTTGGTTAGTTCCTTACGACGCATTCGACTGCTGCTGTGTGAAAACGGAGAGAGCAAGCCGAGTTCACTGCTATATTAACAGGCATGTCTCGAATCGGATAATCTCAGTGACATGGTGATAAGTGATCACAACATAGTGCAGGCGTACGAAAGCTGTTGGTACATAGCTTATTCGTAGATAACATATACGTTTCCTTCGCCTTCGACTCTTGCAAAACCGGTGGATACGTGGCGGTACGTGTCAAAGGCGCGGGAGAAATCCCTGATAAACAAACGTGATCAAAGCGGCACCGTGCCAAAAAGCACGCCATTAAACCGTGGACGGACGAACGGCGTGGTTGATGTTTGGCAGCGGGTGCTATGGCCTCATGCAAACGCGTCCATTCCAGGGTCAACGTGGCAACTCGAGACGGTGAAAGCGACAGACGGAAATACCGTTAATGCGCTGATCGGCGATAAAATTCTTGATCGCTTATTCGCACTTTCCAGACACGCCGGCGCGGCGCCGTGCGGAGTTTCTCCGAAGCCGTCCGTAGGCAGCGGTTCCCGGCACGCGTGGCGGTTTCCGCCAGCGATTTCAGCGCTCCTCGGAATGGCGACAAGGGATGAACGGGCGAAACACCGCATATGCAGGGTGCCACAATACAAAAGGCCGCACAACATCGGTGAAAATATAGGCGCCTGCGCCGTATTCTGAAGTGACGGACGATAGAGCTGTGGATTGGCAAAATGCGAGCGCCATCGTGTGCACCGAGTATTTAACGAAAGAAGACTGTTTCTGGGGGCCACCTAAATTAGTGTTGTAGAGGTTCCGCCGCATTCTCTGTCTCTATTCGACATTGTTTGTGAGTCAGTTGTGACATATACTGTTGGAAATGAGTTCAGACCGCGGTGAACGCGGCTTCAAAAAGATACAATTTGGCCGGGACCATTTCGTAAAGAAACAATGTGGCTCTAAAGCACTGCACTTTCTCAAGATCCCCCTACAGTATTGGAAAACACCCATCGCAAACATTTACGGCAGAGACAGCGCGTGCTGGAACAGTTGATCGCCTCGCACGCATCTTCTTGCTTGGCACTACTAATCTGGGCCCTTGTTCGCAAATAAAGCATACTTACACTACAAATGTTTGTATACGAGCAAGTCGTGATCAAGATGTCCTGGTGGTCAAAACTAATCCGGAGTTCCCGACTACGGCGTGCCTGATAATCAAATCGGGGTTCTGGCACGCAAAACCCCAGAATTCAATTTCAATTCAAGCTGGTCGCTGAAGCAGGACAAAAAGAAGTCACTAAAATTCTCGTTATAACTGTGAAATGGATTCTAACAACGTAGGTGTTTTGAAAGACTAATATAAGCTAACGTTAAATAAATCATTTACCTAGACGTTTTACGTTGGCCCAATGTCCGTGCAGCTGACGGAAAACAGCGAATTTACCAGCATGGTATAGAGGGCTTTACTAATGTATTTACTATAGGCTGAGCGAATATTCGAAGTTTTGAATACGAATAGTTGGTGTGTAATATTTCATTCGTATTCGAAAACGAACGATTCGGTATTTTCCAATACCAAAACTATTCAAATATTTCGCAACAACGGACTGTTAAAATCGGGTTACTGTTCTCAACCTGCTGAACCAAGCATCGCAAGTTATAATTATCAGAAGCAAAACAGCGACAATGCTTCGAAGCAATGCAGAAACAAAATCGGTAATGCGAGCTTTGTTTTTGGGTTTTGAAGTGGAAGTGTGGCGCTGGTTAACACTCTTTGGGTTGGACCGTGTGCACGTATACGAGGGCGGATCAGAATATCTTTGCGCCTATCTTTTTTTTAGCCAAATTACGGCTGTAAATGCGAAGTAAACATATTCATAACCAGCGGTGGACCTTTTTGGACCCACCCGGCCTTATCTACCGGTAGCTCCACGGCACGGCGCTGCCGTCAGTTATTGAAGGTGGCCGTGCTTCCCACTTCCACGGCTTACAAGCAACGAAGTGCGATTTGTTTTCTGTGGAGCAAGCTAGGGACGAACGCCCACCGAAATCCACAGGGAAATGCAGCCCACGTATGGGGAAAGGTGTCTCGCTTTGAGGAATGTGAGGTGGTGGTGTTGCGAGTTCGCGAATAGACCATGAAGACTTGCATGACAATGAGCGTTCGGGGAGGCTGCGTGCGTCGCTGACTGACCACAGGGGCAACTCAAATTTAGTGCTGCGATGTGAAAAATGTCCGAACCAGTGTGGGGACTATGTGGAAAAATAGTATAAGGCGCGTAGAATACTACGTATGTATATAATGACCTGTATGTATTTTATTTTAGGCTGACGAAAGATAGCGGCAAAGACTTGCTGATTCGCCTTCGTACATAAATACCCAAGAATGCATGGACGCTTGCAACGCGCACGTAAAGCGCAGGTTGTGGGTTCGGTTCTCACCGCCAGCAAGTTGTTTTTTCTCCCTCCATTTCCATTTAGCTTCTCATTTTTACATATCAATTAAAAACTACAAATAATTTCCTCTGTGCTTTCCTTTTCTCCTTATCTGCTGGTTTCATGTGGTTCTGACTAATAAATATGTACGAGCGCTCTTACAAAAACGGTGCTCTCGGTTCCCCTTCTTTTCTCCGAATACATGACAACCGGCTATTTTTGCTTCATGGCCTGCGAATCAGTCTTCTTTGCATACTAGCGATGTAGCTGTTTTATCTTTTACGTTACAACCAATGATGGTTTCCTCGTAACATGCCCTTTATCGCGTCCAGGTAGGGCACAAATACCTCATTAGCTTTTTTCTTTTCCTTTTACGCAACTTGCGATATTTTTTCGACAATGATTTATTTTGCGTTTTTAGAAAGGTGGTCATACAGTAACCTGTCATTCTCGGAAAGCTTGTTTGCCACTAGGCTTTAAAGTTGTCAAGCGGCTATTCGTGCACATTTCATGACGGTTGTTGTGATCTTGTGTTTGAAACGATCCTAATTGTACGTGATAGTTGACTGTCTATTCAGTACATACGTGTTCCTAGTTACACCAAAATAAATATTCCTGCTGTACATTAGTGCCTCTGCGTTTATCGAATATCGAACAGACACTTGCTATTCGTATTCGATTAGTATTCGGAAAAATCCATATTCGATCGCCTGCCTCTAATATTTACATAAGGGAATATGGCAGCGTAAATTTTTCATTACCTTCAGTCTGGAGCGTTAAAAATACAGCGCGATTCAAAAGAACACAAGCTGCGTTAGTTTTCCTAGCATGAAAATGCAGTTAGTCTGCATATTATCCTTGATCTTTGTGCTTCTCGACGTTCGTGGTAGCAGAACTAGGTTATGCGGGACGCGCTTGGCCGCACGTTAATATGGCGAATAAAATTACCCGGGCTTTGTACAGCTTAAACACCACCTTTTAGCCCTTGATCTACCTGAAAGCCACCGTGTAGTAGTGACTGGTCTGAAATCTGTGAGAAGGACAAGCGATTTGTTCAGAGGCACGTGGACGAGCTCAGCCGTTCCGATTTGCGCTTTTTTTTTTACGCAGTCGATAGGCTTTATTCACCTGCAGTGTTCTAAATCTGAAAAAAAAATTATTCCACTTAGTTTTGGTAAGTTAGCTCTCTGACGCGCTTTCGCACGTTTGCCAATTGAATGAATTTGGTGACACCACTGAACCCGCAGCGTTTAAACGCATTCAGGTAGGTTTTGCAAATAATAAAGAAAGTTCAATTTGGTGATCACAACGTGAAAGCCGTCATGACCACTGTGCTGCGAAGCGCACGCAATGTGAAGGCAACTGTTGGCTCATCATGGTAGCGGAGCCTATGCACTGTATAGCGAGTTTCGGCCAGGGTTCTTTCTTAGGAAGACGAAGTGTCTGTGAGCCAGAACGCTATTTCTCTAGCTCAGCTGTCTTTTCCTTATTTGGAGAGTCGGCATGGTACGTGGCGCGGATGCAAGTTGACGTCCCCGTGCCTCTGCCGGGAATGGCGACTTCAGCGGCGGCTGCGTCTAGGAAGCGGACCGGCCTCCAGAGCGACACCGACGGCGATGACACCAACGTCGTCTACTCGCTCAGCAGTGAGGGCTTCTCCGATGACGCCTTCGAGCTTGTGCGGAGCCGCAAGGCGAAACGAAGACACACCACCAGGGCATCCATGTCTTCGAGCACGCCAACGGTAGGACCAACTCAGTATACCGCAGTCAGTACGATTCTATTTGTACCAGAACTCGCTACCGACAACCTGAGGCGACTCAACAGACAGTCCGTATCGGTGCAACTTGAAGCGGTGGCGCCAAATCAGATAGCAGACGTTAGAGTCAATACACGAAAAAATGTGTTGGCTATCGACGTCACACATGAGACTGCGCTGAGAAATTTGACTACAGTTACAGAACTAGGTGGCGTTAAGCTCCGCTCGTACATCCCCCAGAACAGTGGTTCAACTACTGGTGTCATCTACGATGTGGACGTCTCCATCTCCAGCGCCGATTTGCCGATCCTAGTGAAGCCTGCCGTTGATGGCGTCGCCATAACACATGTGTATCGCCTCGGCACATCCCGCTGTGTGAAAATTATATTCAAGGGCGAGACTCTCCCTTCGCACGCCAAGGTGGGCCACTTTAGACACCCTGTGCGACCATTCATCCCAAGGCCACTGCAATGCCGCAACTTTATGAGGCTGGCACACGTGAGTGCCGTGTGCGAGAACACGAGAGTTTGCTCACGCTGCAGCGAGCCCCACGCTGCAGATTCTTGTGGAGCCACGGTTCTCAAATGCACCAATTGCCTTGGGTCCCATGATGCTTCCTCGAAGGACTGCCCTAAAATTAAGAAGGAAAAGGCGATCTTGAAGCAGATGGCGAGAGACCATTCGTCTCGTCGGGAAGCTGTTGCGGCCGTTAGAAAGCGACGTTCCCGACGCAGCCGGACTTCAAAGAACGCTGATACCTCTATGAAGAGTACGCCCCATCCGACATCACCTCCTCCTCTGCCCCGTCGGCCTGGGGCAATCCAATCTAAATCGGACAAGGCCATGGCGGAGAACAATACAACTTGGTCCTCACTACTAAAGCAACAGCCAAAGCCAGAACAACAGCAGAAGTCACAACCGAAGCCACAGCTGATGCCGCAGCGGATGCCACAGTCGGTGGTACGGCCGATGCCACAGCCGGAGGAGATGCCACAGCCGGAGGCGATACCGCAGCCGATGCCACAACCGGAGGCGATGCCGCAGCTGATGCCACAACCAGAGCCGGAGCCACGTCAAGTGATACAACTGCGCACGGCTGTAGAGCGAACAGCGCGAGTTCCTGACAAATTGCCTGAAGAAGACCGGCAAGTCGTTATGATGCTCCGGTCTCTGATGAATACCCTTCGAATACTCTTAAATAACCTACACACTCCGCCAGCGCGAAGTGCAATGCAAGTGCTAGATGCTCTCAATTCAGTACTTGCAACTCTTGAGTAAGCATCATGGCTCACCCGCATCATTATATTCGCACTGAAGTCAGAACGGCTGGGGTTTAGCTTAAAAATATATTGCCACACACTGCAACGTACTGCTGACGCCCACCGGATCCTTGGTCTTCACTGGTACCTTCAACGTGCATCACCAGCTATGAACGTATCGACGGAGCACTTGCTTTGACTTGACTTATTTCCAAGCACTTTGCTACGTGCACAGACAGTGTTCCCTCTATCCCGCTTTCCTCTTTCTGTTCCCCCTTTCCCTTCGCCCAGTGTAGGGTAGCAAACCGGAAGCTCGTCTGGTTGACCTCCCTGCCTTTCCTCTCTTTGCTATCTCTCTCTCTCGGCCAGGTATACACATATAGCTTTTGAATATTAAACGGCGTTCTAGAAGGACACTTGTCAAGCAACCTTTCTAACTCTCGCCAATTGTTCATTCAAGTCACTAAAAAAAAAAAAAAGAGTCGCTGGTTGCTAAACAGAAAACTGCCGTAAACAGACAGAAAATTCACGAAGTCTAGCAAAAAATTCGCTAAAATGGCAGCACTGAGCAAATACCGGTAAATTATACGACGCACATCTGAGCTTGCGTTTTCAAAGATACTTAGGTTAGACGTTCCTAACACGGGATGATGCTAGATATGGTAGATTAAACTTGTTTTGGACAGCCTAGCGACAGCTTTCTCAGCAAATCAGGCTTGCCAGGCACTTTCCTCTGGCGTCTCGCACCGCAAAGCACGGTAACCCTTACCTGTTTAGTGCGGCCGGCCGAGCGTCATCTGTTACAGCACGTGGAGGCGAGGCCCAAAAGATAATACTAGCCGCCCAACCAGGGGATGAGTAATAAAGAAATCGTACCTATGTGGGCGCAATTCTGAGAGAAAAATTGTCATCAACTGTTGTTTTGTTGGATTTGTCAGTGTGCAGCCGACAGCACCCGCTTTGACAGATACGTGTGTGTATCTTTCAAAGGGGGGTGGGTGTATCCTAGGGGGGGGGCAAGATTCTCCGCCCGCACGCTGGTAGATACGCCTATGACAAACATGGTGTCACGCGCACAGGCATATCACTCGATGACCGCGAGCACTTGCTGTGACAACGCTGGCGTGATCAAGAGCGCTGGCAGCGAGAAGCGAACGCTTCGTGCTGCCTCTATAGTTTCACCGCCAGAACACCTTGCACGGCCAAATAAATGAAAACAGTCTTGAAACTACTGGGAACTTCAATTTCACTACTGAGGTTCCTTTCATGACCCACCAATTAGCCCTAATCAATGCCTAGATGAAGCCTTGAAGGACCACTGCAGACGTGTAGAGGTGAGGAAATTTACCAGCTGGAACCGAGTAGAACCTGTCCACTATATACATACCGGTGACGAGTGCCCTGAAGAACCAATGTGGCTTAGACCCCTGTTACGTTTCGCCTACGACGCGCGGTATAGCCGGCGTGGATGCAGCGGACGCCGGGGCTTCGTTCAAAGCGGCGGACATTTTGGCCCGTTTGGCGCCGCCGCTGCGCCTCCCCGCCAAGCGCGTCCAGGCATGTTCCAATGCCACGTGTCTTCGTGTGTGCGTGTGTGTGTGTGTGCATGCTGGTGCCCACGCTTGTCAAAGCGCGGCAGCCGGGGAGAGGAGCTCCCCCAACTGTGAAGCGAGGAGGTCTGAGCGGCGCCGGCCCGGCGGATGCGTCACCTACTCGTCCCAACGTTCCCGAGCGGCGCCGTCACGTGCGCCTCTATCGAGGCGTTCCTTCTTCCCCTCGACTCCGAGAGTATAAGAGCAGCTGCTCCCAGACGCCGAGAGAGGCTCCGATTTCTTCAGTTGAGATACGTGCTCTCCCGTCTCTCCACTTCGGTCGACCTGACCGCCCGCTCTTTTGCGATGCTAGAATAAAGTTGTTCTGTTAGCAGTCGACTCATGCTTTGCTCGGACCTTCGGATGCTTCCAGTTGTGCCCCAGGCCGCCAGGCCAACGCTACCCTTGGGGCTTGCGACCCATTTGCAACAACTCGTGCCAGCGGTGCGATTGCAATAACGGGTGTCAGCACTGAGATTCCAACACCCCGCGTGCAACTGGTGGAGAGGCCAGACCCCGATTATCAGCGCTTTAAGAGACTTTCTGTAAATTACAGTGATCTTGGTCGGGACTCTAGGAGCCGAATTCCCCGCTCTCAAAAGTGTGTGTGTGAAGGGGGGGGGGGTCAAATGGCCTATAGTTCCGAGAGAGGGGGGAGGCAAGTGCCCCCCCTCTGCCCCACCGGTAGATACGCCTGTGCTTCTAAAGCTCCATTTGTATTTTTAATAAACAACGCTTGATAGCGTACTATGTAATGACAGAAACTTGCTAACTTTTAGTATACTAGAATGTGAACATCGTTTTATAGTAATTGCGATTACGTCTATTTATTATTCGAAAACTATTCGTTATTCGATTCGTTTCCGACACTATTCGATTCGTATTCGATTCGTTCTCAATAATCACTATTCGCGCACCCCTAGAACCTTAACATTTTTTAAGGAGCACTGCATAACTAAACTGACGTAGCGCGACAAGACGCCACTAATAGTGAATGATGAGAGGCATGTTATAAACTCACGTTTACGGCACCGGTTTCGTTGCAAACTTAAACCTCTGTGGTATGCTGCGAACTTTTTATTGCGATAGCAAATATATGGGCACTCCAAGCGCATTTTTGCCGTCACCGTGATGTTCCGCATAAGGTCCAAGGGCGATAACACCATCGCCGGGCGTCGTATGCTGTATGTGCGAGTGAAAGCACGCGGGAGAAGCATACGATCGCGGCTCAACCTGGCGCACGCGAACGAAGAAAGCGGAAAGCAAACGCGCCGTTTTCCGTCGCGCGAAAGGCCGTGGAGAGATGGGAAGGAAGGGGCGGCTGCTTTGCTCTCCGGCAGCAACTGCGCATTTCGCGACCGGGCGAAATTACAATTACAATTAATTACAATTACAATTACCCAATCAAATCTCAGTAACGAAATAGTTACTGGCGGCCACTCCACTATACTGGAAACAATATGCATTAGGTTTTCTTCGAGTAATGCAATTGCTCTTTTATATTTAATCTTAGTTCATGATAGCTAATCGGGACACTCTGTGTAGATTTACGAGCTCTGCGTGCAAGTGAAGACGTTTCCATCGATGTAAATTATTAGAAGACTTTTTTTGATGACTCGTTAGCATTGCTTACTGGAAAGAGAAGCAATACTGAGACATATTATTCACGTGCATTTCAGACGTGGTTGATAAAAGCTGCTCTGCCAAAGGTGCCATTGAAGTCCCAGTTTATTTTTCCACTGTTGAGAAAGCATGCAAAGCAATTTGAAGCGAGGTGAACACACAACAATATATTCATTCTCTAGGCATAGGCTATCCATACCTTCAGAAATATTTGTTAACTGCCTAGCTCCTTCTCATTAAAACAAATAAAAAACTTTCGCCTGTGCATATATTTCAATATATTGTACATGTGCACGGTGTTTAAAGTGGAAATCTAAAACAATGTAGAAGTGAGAAAATAAGAATGAAGCAGCCGCCCCTGGTGCTTTTAATGCGCTTGTCCTCCAATTGTCAGGATTTACAGAAATGAAGCGCAATAATGATATAAATGGCTGTGCACGTCCGCACCAACAATGGTGACGCAGTAAGCTAATAGCAACAATAAAATTCAGGTTAAAAGGTCCGAAGCGAGCCAAAAGAAACCTCCAATGATGTGGGTGACAAAACACTGGCAGTGAAACTTTAGGTGTTTGGGGGGGGGAGGGTAGCCTTCGGCTCGAGCCCCGGAAACCACCTGTGTCTCGGCACGTGTTCTTTGGCCCCACCATCATTTTTATCCCCGCCATATTGAGCATCCGCCGCGCCACCTATAGGCGCTGGAAAGTGCGAATAGCCTCTATTCTGCCTCTGTTCTCACTATCGAGTTTGCGAGGCTGTTCATAAGCTCATCGAATAGAGGAGACTCCGAACGCAGCATCAGCACTGGTGGCGTCACCGTTTTGACGCTTTCTTCAACCACAAAGCCTTATTCGTTTGTGTGCGCGTGTACTTGTGTGCTTGTGCGTGTTACGCCATTCCTCTGGCCGAAGGGGAAAAAGAAGAAAGAAATTCACTATACGTCATTAGTTGTTGTGGCAGACGCCTTTGCACCAGCAGACACGTAGGACACCGGTGGGTGCAACTGTAGTTGACATCAGCGTCACAAGATAGCACCACCAGCGCTGCTTATCCGATGTTCTGTAAACTACAGTGTGTTCTTAAGAGTTGAAACAATTTTCATAAATCTCCTGGCAGCACATAGCGCAGTTCAATATACTCCTAGGGCTGTATTGTCCGAAAAAACGATCATTACTTGCGCGAGATATCAAAATCCATAATCGGCTAATTACCAAAATCGTACTCTCACGTGTGCAATTCACGAATTTATATCATCATCATCATCATCATCATCATCATCAGGAGCAGTAGCCTCTTTTATGTCCACTGCAGGACGAAGGCCCCTCCCTCCGATCTCCAATTACCCCTGTCCTGCACCAACCGATTCCACCTAGCGCCCGCGAATTTCCTAATTTCATCGCTTCACCTAGTCTTCTGCCGTCCTCGACTGCGTTTCCCTTCTCTTGGTTCCCATTCTGTAATCCTTATGGTCCAACAGTTATCTAACCGGCGCATTACATCACCTGCCCAGCTCCATTTTTTCTTCTTGATGTGAATTAGAATGTTGTCTATACCCGCTTACTCTCGGATTCAAGCCGCTCTCTTTCTGTCTCTTAACGTTATGCCTGGCAATCTTCGTTCCGTCACTGTTTGCGCGGTCCTTTACTTGTTCTCAAGCTTCTTTGTCAGTCTCCAAGTCTCTGCCCCATGTCAGCACTGGTAAATAAGTGTGCACCTTCCTTTTCAATGATAATGGTAAGCTTCCAGTCAGGAGCTGGCAATGTCTGCCGAATGCGATCCAACCCATTTCTATGCTTCTGCGAATTTCCTTATCATCATCAAGGTTCCCCTGTAATTAATTGACCTAGATAAACGTACTCCTTCACAGATTCTAGAGGTTGAGTGGCGATCTTGAACTCTCGTTCCTTTGCCCGGGTATTCATCATTATCTTTGTCTTCTGCATATTAATCTTCAACCCCACTCTTACACTCTCTCTATTAAGGTCCTCGATCATTTGTTGTAACTCGTCTGCATTGTTGCTGAACAGAACAATGTCATCGGAAAACCGAAGGTTGCTGAGATATTCGCCATCGATCATTACTCCTAAGCCTTCCCAGTTTAATAGCTTGAATACTTCTTCCAAGCACGCAGTGAATAGCATTGGAGAGATGATCTCCCTGTCTGGCCCCTTTCTTTATAGGTATCTTCCTGCTTTTCTTGTGTAGATTTAAGGTAGCTGTAGAACCTCTGTGAATATTTACCAAGGTACTTACGTAAGCGTTCTGTACTCCCTAATTACGTAATGTCTCTATGACTGCTGGTATCTTTACTAAATCAAATGCATTTCCTAATTTATAAAAGCCATATAGAGGGGCTTATTGTGCTTTGCGTATTTCTCGATAAACTGATTAATGACACGGATGTGATCCATTGTAGAGTATACCTTCCTGAAGCTAGCCTGTTCCCTTCGTTGATTAAAGTCCAGTGTTGCCCTTATTGTATTGGAGATTATTTTGGTAAATATTTGATATAATACTGAGAGTATGCTAATGCGCCTATAATTTGTCAATTCTTTAACGTCTCGCTTTTTGTGGATTAGTATAATGTTTGCATTCTTACAGTTTTCTGGGACCCTTGCAGTTGATAGACACTTCGTATAAAGAGCTGCCAGTTTTGCAAGCATTATTTCTCCTCTATCTTTGGCTAAATCGCCTGTTATTCTATCTTCTCCTGTCAATCTTCCTCGTTTCATGTCTTGCAAGGCCCTTCTGACCTCATCGCTACTTATAGGAGGAGCTTCTGTATCCTGTTCATTACTGTTTCTGATGGAGTTATCCTGACTTCTCTGGGTATTGTACAGGTAAGTATATAATTATTCCGCTTCTCTTACTAAATCTTCCGAGATTGCTGATGATATTACACTGCTCATCTTTCAGTGCATACATCTTGGTTTATCCTATGCCAAGTTTCTTTCTCACTGATTTCAGGCTGCGTCCATCTTTTACGGCTTCTTCAGCCTTTCTCATGTTATAGTTTCGAATATCACTTATTTTCACCTTTTTGATCAGTTTTGATAGTTCTGCGAATTCTATCTTATTTCTTGAATTGGACACTTTCGTTCTTTGTCGTTTTTGTATTAGGTCCTTTGTTACTTGGGAGACCTTGCCTACTGGTTGCATTGGTGCCTTGCCTCCCACTTCAATTGCTGCTTCTGAAGCCAGCCTAGTTACGGTTTCATTCATTAGCTCTATGTCATCATCTCTCTTTTCTAAGGCTGCATATCTGCTTGCAAGTAGCAGCTTGAATTTGTCTGCTTTATCCCTTACTGCCTCTAGGTTGACCTGTTTCCTCTTGACCAATTTTGCTCTTTTTCTCTTCAAATTGATGTGAATCCTAGCCCTTACTAACCTATGATCACTGCACTTTACCCTACCTTCACTTCTACATACTGCACTATGCTGGGGTCAGTAGAAAGTATGAAGTCAATTTAATTTCTTGTTTCACCATTTGGGCTTTTCCAGGTCCACTTTCTGTTGCTACGCTTCCTGAGAAAGGTGTTCATTATTCGAAGCTTATTCCTTTCCGCGAATTCTACCAGCATCTCTCCACTAGCGTTCCTAGAATCGACGCCATAGTTGCCAACTGCTTGTTCACCAGCCTGCTTTTCCCCCACTTTTGCATTGAAGTCGGTCATTACTACAGTATACAGAGTTTGCACTTTTCTCATCGCTAATTCAACATCTTCATAAAACTCATCTACTTCCTCATCATCGTGACTGGATGTTGGAGCGTAAAGTTGCACTATCTTTAATCTACACCTCTTATTAGGTTTGATTACGACTACAGCTACCCTCTCATTATAGCTGTAGAATTTGGCAATGTTCTCCGCTGTATCCTTGTGGATTAGGGATACTACCCCGTATTGCTTCTTATCTAGGATACCTCTATAGCAGACGACATGTCCGTTATTCAGGAATGTATAAGCATCACCAGTTCTTATAATCTCACTAAGGCCGATGATATCCCAAACAATCTCTGATAGTTTCTCAAAGAGTCCTGCTAAGCTAGCCTCACTCCAGAGGGTTCGGGTGTTAAACGTTGCAAGGGTCAGTTTCCATTGGCGGCCTGTACGGATCCAGAGGTTCTTAGCACCCTCTGCTGCGTGACAGATCTGACCGGCGCCTTGGACAGGTGCTCTGCAGCTGCTGAGGACTGAGGGACACTGGGTAATTGAGTGAATCATTAGGGGAAGAAGTGGCCTATATTGCACCAGGGAGGCCAATTCCTGTTCTGGTGAGGGAGTGTCTAGTTGAAGATTATATATATATATCATCAACCTGGCTACGCTCTCTGCCGGGCACAGGCCTCTCCCATACTTTTCCAACTGCCCCGGTCAGGTGCTAATTGTGGCCATGCTGTCCCTGCAAACTTCTTAATCTCTTCCGCCCACCTAACTTTCTGCCGCCGCCAGCTGCGCTTCGCTTCTCTTGGAATGCAGTCCGTAACCCTTAATGACCAGCGGCTCTGTTCTCTCCTCTTTACATGCCCTGCCCATGCCCTCCCCCCCCATTTCTTTTTCTTGATTTCAACTAAGATGTCATTAACTCTCGTTTGTTCCCTCACCCAATCTGCTTTCTTCTTATCATCCCCCTTAACGTTACGCTCATCATTCTTCTTTCCATAGCTCGCTGTGTCGTCCTCAATATAATAGAACTCTTTTCGTAAGCCTCCAGGTTTCTGCCCCGTAGGTGAGCAGTGATAAGACAACTGTTATACACATTTCTCTTGAGGGATAATGGCAACCTGCTGTTCATTATCTGAGAATTCCTGCCAAACACACCCCAGCCCATTCTTATTCTTCTGATTATTTCAGTCTCATGATCCGGATCCGCGGTCACTACCTGTCCTAAGTAGATGTATTCCTTGACCACTTCCAGTGCCTCGCTACCTATCGTAAACTGTTGTTCTCTTCCGAGACTGTTAAACATTAGTTTAGCTTTCTGCAGATTAATTTTTAGATCCACCCTTCTGCTTTGCCTCTCCAGGTCAGTGAGCATGTATTGCAATTGGTCCCTTGGTTACTAAGCAAGGCAATATCATCAGCGAATCGCAAGTTACTAAGGTATTCTCCATTAACTCTTATCCCCAATTCTTCCCAACCCAGGGCTCTGGATACCTCCTGTAAACACGCTGTGAATAGTATTGGAGAGATCGTATCTCCCTGGCGGACGCCTTTCGGTATTGGGATTTTGTTGCTTTCTTTATGGAGGGCTGCGGTGGCTGTGGAGCCGCTATAGATATATTTCAGTATTTTTACACACGGCTCGTCTACACCCTGATTCCGTAATGCTTCCATGACTGCCGAGGTTTTGACTGAATCAAACGCTTTCTAGTAATCAATGAAAGCTATATATATAGGGGTTGGTTATATTGCGCAAATTTCTCTATCACCTGATTGATAGTGTGAATATGGTCTATTGTTGAGTAGCCTTTAAGGAATCCTGCCTGGTCCTTTGGTTGACAGAAGTCTAAGGTGTTCCTAATTCTATTTGCGATTACCTTGGTAAATGCTTTGTATAGGCAACCGAGAGTATGCTGATCGGTCTATAATTTTGCGAGTCTTTGGCGTCCCCTTTCTTATGGATTAAGATTTTGTTGGCGTTCTTCCAAGATTCCGCTTCGCTTGAGGTCATGAGACATTGCGTATACAGGGTGGCCAGCTTTCCTAGAACAATCTGCCCACCACCCTTCAACAAATCTGCTGTTATCTAATCCTCCCCAGCTGCCTTCCCCCTTTGCATAGCTCCCAAGGCTTTCTTTACTTCTTCCGGCCTTACTTGTAGGATTTCAAATTCCTCAGACTATTCCCTCTTCCATTATCGTCGTGGGTGCCACTGGTACTGTATAAATATCTATAGTACTCCTCAGCCACTTCAGCTCTTTCATCCATATTAGTAATGATATTGCCATCTTTGTCTCTGAACGCATACATCTGATTGTTGCCCATTCCTAGTTTCTTCTTCACTGCTTTTAGGCTTCCTCCGTTCCTGAGAGCATGCCCAATTTTTTCCATATTGTACTTCCTGATGTAAGCTACCTTACGCTTGTTGATTAATTTGGAAAGTTCTGCCAGTTCTATTCAAGCTGTAGGGTTAGAGGCTTTCATACATTGGCGTTTCTTAATCAGATCTTTCGTCTCCTGCGATAGATTACCGGTATCCCGTCTAACGAAGTTACCACTGACTTCTATTGCACACTCCTTAATGATGCCCATAAGATTGTGGTTCATTGCTTCAACACTAAGGTCTTCTTTCTGAGTTAAAGCCGAATACCTGTTCTGTAGATTGATCCGGAACTCCTCTATTTTCCCCCTTACCGCTAACTCATTGATCGGCTTCTTATGTACCAGTTTCTTCCGTTCCCACCTGAAGTTTAGGCTAATTCGCGATCTTACCATCCTATGGTCACTGCAGCGCACCTTGCCGAGCACGTCCACATCTTGTATGATGCCAGGGTTAGCGCAGAGTATGAGGTCTGTTTCATTTCTAGTCTCGCCATTCGGGCTCCTCCACCTCCACTTTCGGTTACCCGCTTGCGAAAGAAGGTATTCATTATCCGCATATTATTCCGTTCTGCAAACGCTACTACTAACTCTCCCCTGCTATTCCTAGAACCTACGCCATATTCCCCCATTGACTTGCCTCCAGCCTGCTGCTTTTCTAAATACCTTGCTACTATATATATATATATATATATATATATATATATATATATATATATATATATATATATATATATATATATACATATATATATATATATATATATATATATATATATATGTGTGTGTGTGTGTGTGTGTGTGTGTGTGTGTGTGTGTGTGTGTGTGTGTGTGTGTGTGTGAGAGAGAGAGACACCAGTTTCGATATATACAATCCCAAAGTGTGCGAGGAAATGCGTTGGCGTCCCAGTTACTCTAGTACTGCAGTGCCTACAAAGGAGTTTTGTTAAAGCAAGTGGAAAACAAGTATGACAGAGCTTAAATTATTTCAAAACTTGTGTCAGTTTAAAAGTTTATTCCATAATCCTTGAGCAGGATTGCTCTAAGAGACGAACATTAATTGCACAAACAAAATCGAGATGCGTAATTCACTATTTAACAAAATTTCCCTAACCAGCCTTGAAACTATTAACTTGATGGCACACGTTGCAAATTACGAAACGAAGCCCGTGAGCTTTTCAAGAGAAATTCACGTGCCATAAAGTAAGAAGTTTGAAGCTGATCAGTAAAATTTCGATAATTACTCAGTTATGCATTTCCATATATTGTGCAAGTAATATCCCCATCTACTAGCAGTCCAGCTCAAGGATTATAATTGTGCTATCTATTACGGGCTATTTTTCGGAAATTTTGTTCACTCTAAAAAGAATGGAAGAAAGAAAACCTGTATCATACGGTTTACGTACAGGTTAAGCTCTCTCTATATATACTGACGACGTCCACGTATCTAGTATATGCCGGCCCAATGTTGTGTTACGAAACGCAGGTCGCAACTTATACCAGGGTGCTGCAAGTGTTCAGCACGCTATACATTTCCCACTTAGTCGCCACCATAAGCAACTAACAACGATCCGTAACGATGTCAAGTCTGCATAAGCTCAGTCGAACAACGTTTTGCAATTACTTAACGTCAGTGTATCTCTTACTACTTGTGCGCTTGTCACGCGGCTGCTTCAGCGGATAAACTATATGTCCCTCCTTTAGATTGCAGCTGAGTTTATAACACTATTTAAGTGTGGCATATTCAGTTGTCTCTTTTATCCCCATCTGGTTTCTTTGTTCTCGTAGTTCCTAACGGTAACGCCGAGCGTGTGTTCTGTACATTGTTGCGCTGGTTTCTTTCCCTGCTACGCGGCGTAGGATCGAGATAATTGAAACTGTGTAGCTGGCGGCTTGTCGCGACGCCCAGCCGATATGCATGGCGCGTAAGTATGTTGTTTAACTCTATATACGGCAGCTTCAAGCAGCAAGAGCTTCAATAAAAATGAGTAGGAACGAAACCATAAGACAAGCACCAGTTTTGTGCGTCATGTTGTTTAACTCTTCGACGGCGCCTAAAGCTTTAGGCGTAAGCACACTATCACTTCCACTTGTTTCACTTTAGTTAGCAGTGCCTGAGCGCGTATATAACCGAATAATCACCGATGTAAATGCAATTAAGCGCCCCTCTTTACCTTTTCACAGACGCTATGTTTCGAGAAATTGTTTTCCTTTTAGCGTCTTATACGTTTGTGAATGAAGGCTTCATGACAACGTCGGCTTCGTTAGCCGCGCCGCGCTGCACATTTATTAACCACCTAATCAGACTAAATATCGATTGACTATGTAGGAACTGACCTGTGATCCATTTATCCTCCCCGTAATTCATAACCGAACTATCTCCCATCCCCAGCGTAGGGTAGTAAACCGGAGACCAATATCTGGTTGACTTCCCTGCCTTTCCTCTTTATCTCTCTCTCTCTCTCTCTCTCTCAGATCTCGAAAAAAAAGGTCCTCTTTCTCACATCTGCAGTGCTAGAAATGATTAGACATACGACGAGAAACGGTAAAACACATATAATGAGAACAGAATCTCGGCGAATTTCGCGAATTACAATCTGCTCTTCGCGCGAAGTTTTCTGGGAAGCCGGCGCACTGATCATACGTATACTGGAGCTAAAAGCAGGGCGGGGGTTAGACGGGGCAAAGTGAGCGGGAAGGAAGCGGTGGGGAGGGGGGCAAGCGAACCAGCATTACGGAGGATATGCAAATATATCGCGACCTCGGAAGCACGCGGAAGTCAATTTCTAAGGAACCGAAAATTCGCTCCCAGAGTGTTCCAACTTCTTTTCCTTCTCGTCCTGCTCTGGCTCACCGAAGAAAATAATAGCACACGAGGAGACAGCGACGAAGGCGATCGAAACACGAAGCGCATTATCCCGCACCGCATTTGGCGAAGACCCGAGTAAATTTAAAGAAGACATTACTCTCGTGAGAGCGTTTTCTTTTTCGTTGACATTTACATGTCAACGAAACTGGATATTCCCCATATGCGACGAACTCTTCACGTGTAAATCCTTAATCTCTAACCACCTTTGTGCACCGCACTAGAATATATCATTAAGATTCAAATCAAAATAAATAAACAAAAATAATTCACACAGAAAATCCTCTGCAGAGTTGTCAAAGTATGCACAAGCAATGTGTCACTTGCTCCTCTCCAAGCAGCCCGGTGTCATCACGGATGTTATGAAACTTGATCCGACCAGTATGATCGACGGCGCTGCGGCGACGCGAACTGCTGCGGATGGCGGTGCAAGGTGACTCGATGACGCGAGCAAACTACTGCAGGTGACGGCGCCAAGTGCGCTGATGACGTGTTCCGAGCGTTACAAGCCGGTATCGGTCTTTAGCGCCTTATCCATCCCCGTCGGACCATTATCAACAGTGGCCAGCCGTACTCCGGCGGCGGCTGTGGATGGCGCGGCCGCGCCCCCCTACCTTGAAAGCGATCTGCGATGAGGGTGCGGTGCCTGCTGATATATCTTCGTGCGCGCTGTGTTCTTGCTGCTTAGTCTGGATTACGTTGCGTCGAAGCGAGACGCGCGGGCCATACCTTGAAAGCGATCTGCGATAGGGGCAGAGAGCGCGGCGATAGCTTCGTGAGCGCTGTGTTCTCGCCACTTAGTCGGCGTCGTTGAAGCGAGATGCAGCAAGATGGTGAATTCGCTCGCTGCTGCAGGCGCCATCTTGAGAGCGATCGTATTACGGGACGGACAGACGGACGGGCGTACTTTTTTCCTCGTTAGGTAAACATAGAAATGCTTACGCATTAAAAAAAAAAAAGAAAAGCACTCCATTCGCGGAGCGTGTCGGGTTTCTTTATATTATTTGTTAAACGCTTCGTTGTTTTATTAATTGCGTTCCCCTACATCTCCTTTTCTGCTGATCGGGGACCAGTACTCAGCTTATGTCGGACAGACCGCTCCACAGACCGTATTATTTTTTTAAGTCATTTAATTTTGTGACCGGAATTTTGTGAGCGGATTGTGAGGCGCGGAGGCCAGTATTTGAATTTTGAATAAAGACGTTTATACCATCACGACGGAAGGAAAGTTAAAAGAGAAGTCGAGAGTGCTTTGTTGCTGCTGCTACTCATAAACTGAAGATAAATAGGAAGGTCGCGAGAGTTGTTGATACAGAGCGTTTCGGGTAACCGGTTCTTTCCACTTCGCCGGGAGCCGACAGTAATGGAGGCAAGTAATCACCCGATGAGTGATTGTTTCTTCTAGCTTATCACGCAACAGAGGGAAATAATTAGGGCAAAGGCGGCGAAATTAACGATACTGATGATGTGTGGCGTTTTATGGCGCAAGGGCCAGGTATGGCCAAAGAGCGCCATGACAAATGTAATGTGAACGGTGCATTGTGAATGGTGTAGACAATGAATTCATCAGGGTATATGTGTAATGGCTGTAAAAAGGCCTAAAATCTGTCGCTGTGGATGGCGTAAAATATATTGTTGCTAAAATAATAACACGAAGTAGTACTGTGGGCTATGGCAATGGGGTTTCGTTAAAAACATGATGCAATAGAACATAACATTGACACTTTAGCTTCAAGAACTTCTTTGAGTACAGGGACTGTTATACGTGCGCTAAATATTCCCTGGCCAAATGATTTCCAGAGTGTCTGTTTCAGCTAAACATTCTAAGAATAGTTTCGGATTAAAAAGCGGTTCATTGCTAAGAAAAAATTCCGGGTGAAGAGGAATATTTCCGCGATATGCAGAAATGAAATACTTTTCCTCTGTGGTTCTATTGCAGGGCATTGAATAAGAACGTGCAGGACTGTGAGATTTCGGCCGCACTTACTACAAGTCGGAGGATACCCCCCAGCTAAGAGTGAGTGCCGTAAGTGTGTCCTATTCTTAATCGGCAAAGGAGCACTTCGTTATATCGTGATGTTCTCTCCGATACCCAATATCCTAATTTGGATTTTATCAAGTGAAGTTTATTTGACATTTGAGCATTCCACTGTTGCTGCCAGTGGATTTTCAGCTTGTGACGCAAATATGCTGTAAGATCTGTGGCTGGGATGGGTATGTTTATGTCCATGTCACTAAAAGCTACCGAAGTAGCTTTCTCGTCAGCAGCTTCGTTGCCTTTTATGCCACAGTGGCCAGGTACCCAGCATAGGATGATCGTTTTTTTAGCACTATAAGCTGAGCATAGCAATGTATACAATTGACTAAAGACAGTGTTTTTATGTTTGCGTACATTCATTAGGGCTAGGACTACACTCAATGAGTCTGTGAACACAATAGCCCTAGTCAGATTCGTTTGCTTGATGTGCTTTAATGCAGAGAGTATTGCATATGCTTCCGCTGTAGAAATGCATGTATGTGGGTTCAATGTACGGGATATTAAAAATTCTGGTCCTAGTGCTGCGTAGGCAACACCAGAAGGAGACTTAGAGGCATCCGTGTAAAATTCAGCACAAGAATACTTCTCCTGAAGCTCAAGAAAATGTGAGCATATGTGTGCCTCAGGTGCTCGTTTTGATATTTCTGCAAACGACACGTCACATTCGATAGCTTTCCACTCCCAAGGCGGTGGAAGCCGCGTAGTTGCCATTATGACATTCTCTAAAATCGACGCGCCCGTTTCTTCGGACAATGCTTCCAACCGAAGGGACAGAGGAAGTCCAGTGCCTGGGCGGTTACGGAGAGAGAGAGATAAAACGTTATTATGTCCTTTATGGGGTTCAGGGGTGGCGGGGGTCGAGAGACTAACCCCCAATCGCCCCCTTCCTCAGACGGCGGCCAGTCCTTGCTTTCTGGCGGCGTCTTCGGCCATCCCGACGGCCCAGAGCTGCTCCTCTGGGTCTAAGCTGAGCAGCAATGTCTTCCACTGCTCGGCCGTAGTTATGATGCGTGTGTTAGTGCGGGAGGTGTTGGTGGGTGAGGCTTTGGAAAAGCCTAGCCGTAGACAGGTCGTGAATAACTGAATGACATGGATGATGGAAATCTGATTTCACTTTGAGGGCGTAAGAGAGACTTAAATATGTTCTTTGAAGATGTAGGGACCATTCGTTGGATTCGGCATACAGGCTTTCTACGGGGCTAGTCCTGAACGCACCAGTAGCGAGACGGATACCCAAGTGGTGGACGGAATCGAGCATCTTCAAAGCACTAGGCGTCGCAGAGTTATACACAATGGCTCTGTAGTCAAGGCGCCACCGTATAAGGCTTTTATACAGGCTCAAGAGGCATCTTCTGTTACTTCCTCAAGATGTGCGGGACAAGAGCTTCAGTAGATTTATTGTTCTCAAGCATTTCATTTTCAAATATTTTAAGTGTGGGATAAAAGTTAGTTTGGAGTCTAAAATGAGGCCTAGAAATTTATGTTCATGACTAACAGATAGCCGTTCTCCATTGAGATCAATAACGGGCTCCGGTATTACCCCTCTCTTATTGGAGAAAAGAATGCATGTACTTTTCTCAGAGTTTAGTTTAAAGCCGTTCTTGTCTGCCCACTTAGACAACTTATTCAGGCCAAGCTGCACTTGTCGCTCGCAAATACTAAGATTACATGACTTGTAACCTATTTGGATACCATCCACGTATACGAAATAAAACATTGTACGTGGTATGATAGTATGGAGCGAATTCATTTTGACAAGGAATAAAGTACAGCTCAGCACTCCACCTTGTGGCACACCAGTCTGCTGAGTAAATAGATGAGATAGGACGTTACCAATACGAACATGAAATGTGCGGTTGCAGAGATAACTTTGAATCACGTTTAGCAAGTTGCCTCGGATGCCCATTCCATCTAGATCACGAAGAATTCCGAAACGCTAAGTAGTATCGTATGCTTTCTCCATGTCTAAAAATACTGATAAGAAAAACTGCTTGTGCACAAAGGCATCCCGGATATTTGTCTCGATACGGACAAGTTCATCTGTTGTGGATCTATGTTCCCTGAAGCCACACTGCAAGGGATCTAGTACCTTGTTACTTTCAAGAAAATGCACCAGGCAACGGTTAGTAATTTTCTCAAAAAACTTACATAGGCAGCTTGTTAGGGTTATAGGCCTATAGCTGCTGGCCAAAGACGGGTCCTTGCCCTCTTTCAAAATAGGGATTATGACTGCTTGCTTCCAGGCTGACGGGATGTAGCTGGCAGAGAATATGGCGTTTAAAAGAGAGAGGAGTGTTTTGTGTGCTTCGGGGTGTAGGTGTTCAATCATCTGGTAGACTGACTATTCGATCGGTTCCAGGGGCCGATTTATTACAACTATGTAGTGCAGCCTGAAATTCCGCCGTATTAAAAGGGCGGTTGTAGGATTCATTGCTCTTGCCTTTTCGACCCAGAGGCAGTCGCTCAGCTTGTGGCTGGTATCTGAGGAATGAATCAGAGTAATGCAATGAGCTAGAAATGTTTTCAAAATGTACCGATAGAGAGTCAGCTTGGTCCTTAAGAGTATTTCCTTGCGTGTTTACTAATGGTAGAGGATGAGTTTGCCGACCTTTGATTTTATTCACTCTGTTCCAGGCTTTTCGTTCGTCAGTATAAGAGTTGATGCTAGAAATATATCTTTGCTAGCGTTCCCTTTTGGCACGGCGCCGCGTTCTTCTACCCTCAGACTGTATTTTCTTGAAAATGATCAAATTCTCTGTAGTTGGAGAGTCTCGAAGGTTGTTCCAAGCATTATTTTGATTTCTACGCGCTTTCTTGCAGTCGTCATTCCACCATGGAACACGTCGCTTACAGGGCGATCCATTTTTTATGGGGATAAATACTGACGCCGCATCAACTATAAACGCCGTGAAATATGTCACTGCATCTTCGATAGAAAGATTACAGATGTCATTCCAAGTTAAGTGTGTCAGCTCCCTGTATCGTGTCCAATCGGCACAATCGACTTTCCACCGGGAGACCATGTGGAGAGCATTCATCACCTTTTGTTAGTTTTATGACAATGGGGAAATGGTCACTGCCGTGCGGATTGTCAATCACGTTCCACCTTAGATGCGGCAAGAGTGAACTCGATGCGATGCTCAAATCGATAGATGAAAATGTTTTGTTTGCGACACTGTAAAATGTAGGATCTTTTCCATTTAGCACGTGTAGAGAAGAGGACGTTTTCTACTAAGCGTCCTCTGGCATCACAACGACGGCTTCCCCAAAGGGTGTTGTGTGCATTAAAATCTCCAACGACAATGTAAGGTTCGGGCAGTCCATAGATAAAGGTGTGAAATTCTGTTTTTGAAAGTTGGTAGTTCGGGGGGATATATACAGAGGTGATTGTGATCAGATTATTAAACAGTACCGCACGGACTGCAACTGCCTCTAGAGTTGTTTTAAGCTGTAGTTGCCGGCAAGCAACACCCTTATCTACAATAATTGCCACATCGCCAGACGGGGCAAGAGCGTCGTTGCGGTCTTTTCGATAAACGGCATACTGCCGGAGAAAGTTCGTGCGTTAAGGATTAAGATGCGTTTCTTGGACACACAACACCTTTGGACTGTACTTATTTAAGAGTTCTTTAATGTCGTCTAGGTTGTGGAGTAAACCCCTAACGTTCCATTGTATTATCTGTGTATCCATAATGTGTGTGCTTTGTGCTGTGTGTCTCAGAAATATAGATTAGATTATCTCACGACACCTTTCCAGGCCCCGTGAAACGAAATCTCTCTATCGTCCGGACGCGCTTGAGGGAGCTGCGCCGTTCCTTCGGCGTCTGAGACGCCGGATTTGTATTTGTATCCATCACCTCGTCTGAGGCGGTAGATAGTGCCTGCGCAGCGGGCACGTTCGCGGGGGTGGTGGGCCTACCTGCACGCGCAGTGGCCTTGGGTCCAACAGGCCCGAAGGTCTGCTGGTCCTCCTTTGTGGGGGCCGGTACAGCGCTGGCTGTTCCAGCCGGGGGGGCTGATGGCGTGGCCGCCGTCACACTCCGTGTGACTTGGGCGGCCGCCGAAGGATGTAGCGCTGCCCCCCGGCGCGCCACATGGGTGTAGGATGGAGTAGATTGATTGATGGAGAAGCGTTTGCGCGCCTCTTGGAAGGAAAGGTTCATTTTTACTTTGATTTCGATGATTTGTTTTTCTTTTTTCCAGGATGGGCAAGAACGAGAGTATGCGGGGTGATCCTCTTCACAGTTAGCGCAACGGATGGTGGAATTGCAAGTGTCGGACGAGTGCTCGTTTGATGCACACTTTGCACAAGTAGTGCGCCCTCGGCAGCTTTGCGAACCGTGCCCGAACCGCTGACACTTGAAGCATCGGCGTGGGTTAGGAATGTATGGCCTTACACGGAGTTTGCAGTGTCCTGTTTCTGTTGAGTCTGGTAAGTTGCTAGTTCCAAAAGTGATGATTATGTGCCTAGTGGGTATTTCTTTGTCATCTCGCCTTATTTTTATCCTTTGTACCTTGACGACGTTCTGCTCTTGCCATCCTTCTAATAATTCACTTTCGGTAAGTTCGAGAAGGTCATCTTCTGAGATGACACCGCGCACTGTGTTCATCGACCTGTGTGGGCCTACAGAAACGGGAATGTCCCCAAATGCGACAAGTTTTCAGAGTTTGTCATATGGTGGCTTGTCGCGAACTTCGAGTAGAAGATCGCCACTTCCCATCTTCGTTACTTTATAACCTGGGCCTATTGCTTCAGTGATAGATCTGGCTACAAGAAATGGTGATATCATTCGGACTGTCTTCGTTTCGTGCTGACTGTGGACAACGTGGTATTTAAGAAAGGACACTTTCGGTTGCATAAAAAAGTTTAATTGTTCATCGGTGCACCCCCTCTTCAGGGAGCGATCAGGTAATGGGGGAAAAGCTTCTGCCATACAAAATTGGAAAATTCGGCGGCGATGGTGGCCACCCACCACGGAGCCCAACAAGGGGACGCTACAAGATTGGAAGCCTGAAGACGCCAGCCATGCGTCGCCACTATAACCTACTATAAAATACCCAAGGTTGGATAATTACACCAGGTTAACCCTTGCCGCCAGGAAATACGGAAGTACAAGAATTGAAGAGAAGACAGGAAAGATGCAAAAGTGGGAGAGAAAGACGAAGATTGGAGAGGAGGACAGGAAAAGGCGACTGCCGATTTCCTCCAGGTGGGTCAGCTTGGAGGTGCCGTCTATGTGAAGCCGAGGCCGAAGAGGTGTGTTGCCTCCGCCGGGGGGCCTTAAAGGTCCAAACACCCAGCATCGGCTCAACCTCCAGGATCCCCCTTTCCCCGGACACGGCTAAGCCGCGCACGGCTACACGCGGGAGGCTCCAACCCTCACGTGCTCGGGTACGTGGTGTCGCAACACCAAACGTCTGCTTACGCAGACGCCCCTGCGGGGAAAAAATTAACGATACTCTAACCGGATGTTCTCCAAGTGATGCCGGAAGTGGAAAGGAGGAGTCATAGTCAGTAATATGGCCTCCATTGGACAGTATACGACGGTCGTTAAGCGGTGGCTGTGATCTAAACCTCTCCAGGAATTCTTATCGTGCCATATATACATATATTTAAAGGGTGTAATTAACATGGTATGATGGAAAACCCTTCCTAAACTAAATACCTGGCAACTGAATAAGTGACGAAAGTGTGTGCGCGAGAGAGTAAAGAGGGGGCGGGGGGGAGGTTATGAAAAACCACGCAGTCCGGAAGGGAGTTTGCACTTTACCCTTAGAAAAATTTAGAGTTGCCCGACTCACATCGCAGGAGGAAGAGCTATATATATATTACAACAGAAAGGGCAAGTCACCGGAACCAACGTTTAGTGCAACGCTGTCATTACAGAATTCAGCGTTAGCCGGCTTTCTTTTTTTCTCCCGCTACGAAGCTGTGCCGCCCGTCTTCTCCCTTAAAATAAAAATAAAGACGCAATAAACAAAAAAGGAAGGAAGGAAGAAAGGAAGGAAGAAAGAAAAGGGTAAAATAAAGCAGTAGGCACTGCGAGCGCTTATAGCCGGCCGCGCCGGAGATGTTTTTGACAGCGCCGGAGGCTATTTGGAAGAGATTTTCGGGCAGGCTGCAGGCCCGCGTCGGCAAGCAGGGATGCGACGCTCTATCACCGGCATATACGCCAACGGGCTCGGCCACTATATGGCCTCTCTCCGTCGCAGATGCAGCACCCGAGGCTGGCGCTGCGAAAAGAGCGGGCGCTCGGCGACTGCCGCTCACTCGGTGGGGGACAGCGTCATTAGGGAGGGCGGAACTAGACAGCGGAAAGCAAAACTCTGCGGTCTCGCGAGCGGCGAGGCGTAAAAGAGTGCACTGCCCAGCGGCTAGCGTTCCGGTGGCGGTTGGTACTGCTGCGGTCCCAGCAGAGCGCGCGGGCCCGTATCAGCTGGCGCTCTCGGGGTAGTGGTGCACCACGGAAGAAGGAGTGCGCGATAGAATCAGGCGAGATGAGCGCCGCCAACGAAACACCGATTGCTCGCTTCGGTAACAAGGTCGTTCCATGCCAGACGCTCCAGCCATCGAGCTCGACAATCTCGAAGTTTCCTTTTAAATTATATTTTAGAAGGATCGAATGGTGGGAGATGTTGAAAGGCTGCGTGACGCACAAGGGTCTTCAAGGACAAGTTTCTTCGTCCCTGTCCAGAAGAAGTAATAAAGAAGCAGAAACAAGGAACTGTTCTCTCTTATTATTATTATTATTATTATTATTATTATTATTATTATTATTATTATTATTATTATTATTATTATTATAATTATAAAATCAGTGGTCATTCATGAAGTCTTCAAAAACGTATTCCCGCACTATACTGCGCTAAGCTTTCTTTTTCGGTGTGTGACTACCATTTTATTTTCACAGCTGAGATTAAAAACGCAGCGCCGAATAATGAGACTGACCAAAGAATCGGTTTTCCGTAGTGCAGACTCAGGGATCTAATTCGCGAAGATTTTCGTTGGTAAAGCGCTCCTTGCCATTGCAGCTGACCGCCTTCGGTAATGATAGATCCAACATGACGACTGGCTGTCACCTACTCTTAAGAACAATTCCTGCGTAATAACGCTTGTGTGAGAACCGGCCCAGAAATGTTCCTGGTTAAATGGAACTTGAATATTCCAGCCTGGTTAGTGCATGCATGTTTTTTTTTTCATACTCTTGATGCCGAAAAACTACACTATTGAAATATTTTCGGATATATTTTGGTAAAGGGGGCTATGTACTACATCTATTCTACTTTGCTTTAACATAAGAGTGAATTAAGCGCTCATAATCGTGTAGAAAAGAGGCTCCATCCTGCAAGAATAGCGCCAAATGTACGAGAAAAAAAAACTTCCAATGTGAAAAACTTTCATATTTTTGTGTGAATTGGGTAGAGCAAGAAATTGGGTTAGTTGGCGTTCATTCATCCTGCAATGTTCAACTTTTCGTCGTGTCTGCTGCGCCCTCAAAGTTAGTAGCCGTACTCAGTCTCACTGAGCACATTACAAGATGAATATGAATTCAACCGTAAGCCTGCATACTTATATAACTCGTATAACAATGCGGGATGGGATGCGTTTCATAGCAGGCTAGCGCGAAACCGCTCACAGTGCAGTTAATTGGGGTGGTATTTCCTTTATGATAATTGCAAATGTCCATAAACACGTGATTAGCCAGTGTAGAAGCAGGAGAAATGCAGTAGTTGTCAGAGAAATCGATGTCTCATTAGGCTTTAACCAGAGTTAATTTTGTTTTGGCACAATAAAGTCATTTTGAATTCGGGTCCCTACTCTATCTCTGACAGTGGTACGTGTTCTGCCGTCAACACAGGGAATGGAGCAGTGAAAACATGCGAAGGGCCGACGACGACTCAATATTCCTTACGACCATATATACAGAGCTTTCCCCGTTTTTTTTTTTCTTAGTGCTATACATATTTTTTTTTTATTAAAACGCTTTGAGCGTGACGAACGTGGCGTTACGCGGAGTAGTGGCTAGGCGAGGAGGACCTGCTTTGCCGCAAACAACGAAATTTTCAGTACAAATAATTACCAACTTCGTTAATTACCTTCTATGTTACAACCCTGAGAGCAGTTACATCGTAGTGTACTCCGATTTGTATTGTAATTTTGAAAACAGAACCTAATTTGAGATATATTCACGAACAATTTTCAACGCTCAGTCCAGGAAACCGTCGAAACCGAGCGCACCGGGAGAGCGGAAACGGAAACCCCACTGTGACTGCCCATTACGTCAGACGAAAACGTACCCCTGCGAGGTGTGAAACTGAACGTAGAGACGGATACTGCTAGGACACGTTCCCTCTCTATGGCCAGCATTTTCCGCGACGTGTCACCGCCCAAACTTGTTCACGGGCGTTTCCGGCTTACGTAATAGCAGCTCTGCCTTTTCTGCGCCCCCGGCGGCGCTTCAACCCTTCCTACGGCTGCATCACTATAGCACCGTATCACGTATACTGTGAATAACTTCTGTTCCGGAGGAGCTAGCACACACGGCATGAGTGCGTTCAATCGTACTGCGTATGACTGTACCGACGTGATTGCTCGCTACCGCAAGATTTTCGGAACCGCGGAAGGTTCGCAAACGCTACGGAAGGGTGAGGAAAGAAAGGGCGAGGGAAGACGGCGAAAGAAAAACAAGCGGACCGAGCCAAAAGCAGAGCGTGCGATTCCCGCGTGAAGGTAGGCGAGTAGGCGGTACGTCGCCCGAGTCGAGCGCTCTAATTAGCGTAGTTACAGCACCGCTTGCCTCCGGACGCCAAACAAACCCTGCAATTCCCCGCTCGGCTCCAGCCACGTGCGCGATCCAGGTGGAGGCGACAAAACTGGGCGCTCCTTACGCCCCAAACCCTGCTTTAATTAACGAGCTACAGCTGCATGAACGCCTGCGACAGGCGGGAGCCAGACGATGCGCACGAGTTAACAAATTCGCCCAAGTTTTCGGCAACCGCTCCACTCCCGACAGACGCGTAAGGCCCTTCGAGCAACCATCGCGCCTCGCGGTAGTTCACTTGCACTTTTGTGTGGTTTTGGCCTTGCGCGTTCGTCGCCGCTCGCCGAGAGTCTCTGCAATGGTTGTGCACTGAGAAAGCGGGCGTTGGAAAAAAAAGAGAGAGAAAAAAAAAAGGAAGAACTGATAATAAGTCTGGGTGGTGTTAAATTACATATTCAACAGAGAGAACACGCTGTCCCCAGAAACGAAAGGCCGCATATTTCACACTTTTGGAGCTACGACTCCAAAATCGATTTGCCTGCAGGGTCAAATCGCACAGGCAAATGAGCGAAGCAAAAGCAACATGACGTCAACGGCCTTGAAGGTATCTCTATATGCGCGAAGAGTCGAAATCAATCTGCGACGAACGCAGCTACTTGAGCGTGACACATTAGCGTGCGCTTCAGAAATCCTAGTTGGGAAATATGAATTTCAGGCTGCTTTCCGAGACGTGGAGCATAGAAAAAGTAATGTGTCAAGCCGTATAGCAACGCTACAGAGACGCGTCGGGGCAGAATATGCACAGGGCTGCCAACTTGCGTTATTGACGAAAACGAAAGAAAGCCATTGCAATGTCTGGTTTTCAACACACTCCCCCCCCCCCACACACACACACACACAGAGAAAAAACAAATAAACAGCATACTGCGAATGATGTTAAAAGTACGTAAAGTTCATTCCCACGGAAAGCCCAGTACTTGTGACACAAAACACAATGTGCCTTCTAAGATGGAAGTGTATCATTAACAAAAAAAAAAACATTCTCAAGATTCTAACCGTCACGGCCGCCTTGAAACCCTGGTAGGTCATTCAACGATCCCACTGACCGCATTTTCAATACGTAAAGGTATGAAGTGAATATGCACAGCCAACATCGATCACATAGCAACTGGAACATTTCATATTTGCAGCTGCCCAGAATCCGTTTTCCACGCTTTACTTGTCATTCACAGTGTGCTATCAATGAGAAATATGCTCTGGCATGTTGGCAAGCAAGGCGCCAATGTCATATTGGAGGATAATTGGAGTCGGCAATCTTATACAACCCGAACCACGCATTTGGTCATTTCGATTCGATATGGAGCAGCTCGGACAACGAAGCTTGAGAAATATCGCGGTTGCCTTGCGAAACTTCTCATTCCGCCTTTCGATAGGAGGTGCTCGTCAAAATTAGGTGCGCGGCTCTGCAGCGGTCCCCGCGGACACATTTGCGCACCCTCGAAGACGCTAGGTGTCTGCGGACGACACTTTGTTATGGTTATTAGAATGATAACGAAAGTGGGTCTCATAAATTGGGGAAATTTGTCACCCACCACGCTAATTCGTAATACGTGCGAAGACGAATCAGCAAGTACTGAACAAGGGTCTAGATCCGAGCAGGTCGGCACGGTATCATTTTCCTTAAGGCAGGTCAAGCGCACAAAGACACGATAGGCGAAAAGAAGCGGTTTGTTTGCCTTCTTTTCGCCGTCCGTGTCTTTGTGCGCTTGGTCTGCCCGAAGGGAAACAAATCACACCGTCTTTGCCCCCTATCTTTTATTAGCCAAGACAAGGTGCATACAGGTCATTACAAATACACGGACTATCCTACGTACCTTACTGTATTTTTTGCACATAGTCCCCACAGCGGTTCGTATATGTGTTTCATCGCACCACTAAATCTGAGATGCCCCTGTGGTAGAATTCGTAAGCACGCGGCCTCCCCGAACACTCATTGCCGTGCAGGTCTTCACGGCCCTTTTGCGAACTCGCAAAACACCACCACCTTCTCAAAGCGAGACACCGTTCGCCACACGTGGGCTTCATTTCCCCGTGGATTTCGATGGGCGTTCGTCCCATGCTCTACATAAAAGTAATCACACTACGTTGCTCGTACGCCGCGCACTTGTGAAGCACAAACGCCATCTTCAACAACCGACAGGAGCGCCGTGCCGGAAGATAAGCTGGCACGCGAGCCATTGGCAGATAAGGCCGGGCCGGTCCAAGAAAGGTCCCCCGCTCGGAATGGATAGGTTGACTTTGTATTTCCAGCTGTAATTTGGCTAAAGAAAATAGGGGCATAGACTTTCTGACTCGCCCACGTAAAGATATAATAAGAAATATAGGAAGAAGAAAAATGCGGTAACCACATAATCGAAAATGGGCGAAAACTAAGCGCCACAAGCGGGAACGCAGGCTGCAGCGCCAACGCAGAAAACTCGATCATGCGCCAAAAGCGATACGGACAGTTTTACGCCAAATTTTCGGGGAAGCCGGGGCAGACGGCATTACCGCCAAGGGAAAAACATCGTGCCGAATGTTCCTCTGGGAGCTATACATGTGAGATGGGCTGGCAAAAGTAAGAAAAAGTTGAGTATACGAAACGGCCTGTGCCGAACGTTAAGTTGGGCATAGGCTGCCCACGCACCTTCCGACCAATTTGTCGACATTTTCAACACGAGCTCTCACCCTTTAGGCCAACCAACTCTTTGGTGTTGTCGACTATTATGCGCATCTCGTCAGCCAATCGCTTGGATGCAAAAGCGTCGCCAGAGATATTTTTGGCTATCTGAAGCCCGAATTTGTGATTAGAAAGTGCGGCTATTGTGCAGCTGTCCGGTACTCGATCGTGAAGAAAGGGAGATAAGCAGGCGGGAAACAGGTGGAAGGGAAACGTAAAGAGAACACGCACGCAAGCACGCATGCACGCAGTGATACGAGAGAGACACACAAGTGCTGCGTTTTAGATGACAACAGCACATGCTACAGATGAGGACATCTTGCGGGTTTAAAGGGAAGATTCGCAACTGTTCGGAAGAGGACTTCATATATAGGAATATATTATTACGTGCAACAACTCACCGAACTTTGCAAATGCGTGTAACAGCACTTGATTGAAAACATATTACTGCCCCATAAAAAAGATGACCTTTTGGCAGTGCAGCAAAGGCGCTCTGCACGGCATGCTTTCATTTCAGCCACACAGGTCGAGGCAGACCACGCGATCCCAGCGATGCTGCATTTGGTTCACAAGTTTGCGATTGACCTGAAAAGTTATAGGTTATAGTTCATGTTGCCCGATGCTGTCACTCTCTATTAAGCACGCTGAAAAAAAAATCCATTAAGAGGAAGCTTTAGCTCGGGCCCAACACCGACGCGGCCTATTCAAATACATGTAAAACGCAAAAACCTTTATCTGAGATAACTCTTGCGCCGATCTTAATGAAATTTGTTGCATTTGAGAGAGAAAGTTAAATTCTAGTGACTGTTGGAAGCGGAATTTCGATTTAGGTCCTGAGTTTTGTTAAAATGATTTTCGAAAATTCGAAAGTTTGGAAAGAATAGAAGCACCAACTTTACAAATTCATAGCTCTGCATCAAGAGCAAATATCGCGGTTCTGTAAACGACCATTAGATCATTCAAAGCGGACAAATTCTATGCGTCTTTTTACATCTTAGGTGAATTTGTTACGTTGTGTACAAGGGTTCTGCAAAAGCTGTATTTCCATATTACTAATTTTTTTATATTCTTACTAAAATATTAGTTTTGTCCGCTTTAGATGTAATATTAGATGCAATTTACAGAATTGCATTATCATTTTCATTGTTGAGTTACAGAGCTGTAAACTTGATAGTTTCGTTTTTCGAAAATTTTCGATTTTTGCCAATTTTTAACAAAAAATTGACGACCTAAATCGAAAATTCAGAACCAACAGTCACTACATCCTAAGTTTTTCTTTTACATGCAACAAACCTCGTCAAATTTGGTGCAGTGGTTGCCGAGAGAAACGAATTCTCCTTTTACATGTATTTGGATAGCAGCACCCGAGCTAAAGCTTCAAGTGTCCATTGTTAAGAACGGCCCAACTGAGGTGCAAGTGTTGCCAGCCAGTTGCGACGACGGCGGCGTCAACTTTCAAGGAACGACACGGTTACACTCTAGCCTCGTCGCCGTTGTGACTGAATGAGTTCGACGAAGCAGGCTTTGTGCCGTAACACGACACCGCCAACCGGGTCGGCCGCGAGCGGGGCAGTTGCCGCGGGAACGTCGTCGCGGACCCCTTCCCGCGCGCCGACCAAGACGCAGGACAATGGCTACCCGGGCACTCCGCGGGGGTCAGCTCCGAATTCTACGAAATTCGTGTGATGTCAGTTTCTGACCGTGAACCTGTCTGTGTGTGGGTGTGTGTGTGTGTAAGCCGTCCCGGAGAGAGACGGCGTGTTTACAATAACTGGACGAACGTTTCTGTCCCCTTGGAATCAAGGGGGGGACCGAGTGTTTATAAACCGCTGTTGTGCGGATGCTCGAGACTCTCTCTCAAGCAGTCATGTTAGACTGATATAAATACTGTAAATAAACCCGTATTCCTCGTTCTCGATGAAAAGCAGTCCTTCCCTTCATCAACGTCCTCAGCGTGGATAAGTTGGACAACGGCATGGGCCAGCTACCTTCTAATTCATGCCCGACTCCAATCTTGACAACGGGTTACGAGCGATGGGATTGAGCCCCCAATCATAACACCATTTAGTGCACTGTCAATTCCGGCCGCCGCTGACTGTCTGGAGATTAACCAGCGGGAAAGAAACTGGGCGTGAGAACCTGCTTCCTTCTCGCTGATCCCTCAGCCAAGCCAATCAGCACTTCAGCAGCAGACGAAATGGACATATCCACCTACTACATTTACAGGATACCCCCCCCCCCCCCTACCTTGTCGCAGTGCAACTTGATCCATGACCTGGAGGACATATGTGACCTAGTGGTACTTATATACATATACAGGCGGCCCATGTACCTCCTAGAATTGACGCGTTCTAGCAATTGTTCGTATCAAGCGGATCCTACCTCTTCGACGGCGCTGCAACCACACGCTGTTGGCCAAGCCACTTGATCGGGTACCACTTGACCAGCAAGCGAACAACGTTCAAGTGCATTCACAATCTGCGAAGATTGTGAATCAATTGTCGAGACAACCAGAAATGTCTAGGACAAGGATAGAAATATAGTTCTAGCACCTAGGGATGTCTCAAAGAGTTAGAATGGCATTATGCGGCTTCCCGCTACCTAGAATCGCTTCGCATGGAATGGCTACTTCAGTTCGCACCTGTGAGAATACGATGTGTTAATAATTTGTCTACGAAGACTGAGGCTGAAGGACACATTCACCAATGTCCAAGTCAATCGGCGTTCGGCTGTTTACCCCACGCACGCGTTATCGCGGCGAGCGTGGCAACAGCATTCACCACTGGGACAGGTGTGAATCGGAGAGAAAGAGCTGGAGTAAAAAATCTTCGTCGTAACACCCATTCAGGCGGAACGGATGCCGCCCACTCCATCAGTACACGACTCGTACATGCCCACTCAAGTTTCGATACAGATAGGAGGAGTGGGCCGTTTGACGGCCATTTAGCTCGTTCCAGCGACAGGCGTGTGCTTGGCGAATCGATGTCGGTCAGACGAGTGCGGGCCTCTGCGGTTTCGTAACGTGCCGTCGCCGAGTGCACACGATTCTCGAGTGGCTCAGCGATACGGCTGCGATACAGTTGAAACACAACTCAAAGGCTCGATACTAGACACGTTTGACGGAAGGTGGCGGACGCCCTCGTATCCCGCATCGGAAAGAGGAGATCGCGAGAAAACGGTGCACACACTGAGTAAGTTGTGACCTATCGCTGATAAGTTGCGAGTAATGGCACGGCCTTTCGCATGGAAAGGTTCTTTGTATAACACATACAACGTGAGGGGGGTCTCCGAAATCCAAACATAAGTTAACTCGAGCTCAAGCTTAAGGTCAGAACGGAGCCCTCGCACGAAATTGAAGTGCCACGGCTTGTCTACTCGCAAGTGCTGAATCGCGCGGTGCGCCTTCAGACGAGAGTCGCCATATATACAGTCGTGTCAGCCACATCATGCGACCCATTCCAAATACAATCAACTGCCGGTAATTCTATCGTGGCTAATTCGACTTTTCGCTTTATTCGAATGCACTGGAAAGCCCCCGCGAGGAACCATGCATTGCTACACGGTAGGAAAAATTGTTCAGTTCCAACTCGAAAGCATGCAGCAATGGTCAATTCGACTGCCACCGGTGGTCCCTCGCGGGCGCTGCGGTTACCAAAAACTTGCAGACAAAAGTAATTCAGCAGACGGCGCTACTGCTTCCCTTGGCGTGAAGCTGTTTTATTTTTATTTTTTAGTGGCCGACGCCTCTTCCGCCCGTTAAGCCATTCGTTCCCTTTTGTTTCATGTCGTGCCTCGCAGAGGTGCGTTTAAACAAGTAGGCGCTCTTCGCCGTATGCATGTTGATTCACGCTTCTAGAGCAAAGAAGCAAAAACACTTTACGTACCAGGGTATCGAACTGCAATTGAACCAAAAACCGAAAAGCTGAAAAAAAAAACGTTATTTTTTATTATTTTTGTTAAGTTTTCACTATGAAGCGACGCCGAAAGAAAAAAAGAAAGAAAACGTCTTTCGGTTGGTCCCATCTTATGGAATTTTTCGTCCATGCATTGCCTGTACTTGTGGCTCGACGTTTAGATTCAGCAGCACTGTGAGTGTGGTTTTCAGCGTATGGCGTTGGTGGGCAAGGCTAGGTGTTGCGTCAACGGGACAATATTCACCAGACGGTGATGCAGGCACGTTAGCTGAGACAATGTAGCACATATACTTGTTGCTGGTCGGCAGAGTGACTCAAGGGCAGGCACTGTTCGCTTTCTAAGCGCGAATTCACAACAGGCTGTTGGGTGAAAAAGTGTTACTGGGCCCTAGACCCTTGGCCGAACGTATTATCAGAGAAGCGAGACATCAAGGCTTTGTTAGAATATTTAGTTTTAAAAAAACAGCTAGATTCAAGGCTGTTAGTTGACCCTTCGACCAAGAGCGCGTATATACTATAGTCGCTTGCTATACTGCCTGCCCTCATCATTGATATTCAGTCCACTAATTTTCTCCTCTTCCCTTTCCCTCTGAGCGGAACAGCAGGCTAGAGGACTGTCTGCCGTTTCCTCAGTTCATCCTCCTCTTTCTTTCTCCCCCAATAAAGTTTTCAGCGTCGATTTAGATAGATTTCGGCATTGGCGTTGCATCTGCATAATTCTTTTATAGATACGTGCGGTGTGAAGAACAACACGAATCTTTCAGTGCAGCTTAGCAGTAACGTCGAGCTTTATGTGCAAAATAAATTTGTACTCTTTTCTTGTACAGTGATTCTTCAGTTAGGCAAATAAACTTCAACCCGTCCGAACTGATCTGCAGAAACTGTCATTTCTTTCGTTCAGAAGCTGAACCAGAATTGAGCCGTTTCCGCCGAACCAGAACGAAAACCAGAACGAGAAAGAGAGTCGGTTCGACATTTTGTTACAGACTACTCCAAATATTTAAGAATATTTGAATCCGTTCACTTTGATGCCGTATGTTAGTTTAACCTTTCGAATAATTCTACCAAATCTTGTGGTCCCGCAAGGATCGAATTAACGGCAGTCAACTTCCATCAAGCGCTCTGAAAGCCGTAGAGAGAGAGAGGGAGAGAGAGGCAAGCAGGCAGGCTAATCAAGACCGTACCGGGTTGGCTAACCTACTTTGGGGAAGGGTGAAATATAGATGAGCGAAGAGGAAAACAAGAAAAAAATAATAAATCATGCAGTCAGTATAAACACACTCGAAGAAGGATGTTCGCTACCGAGCCAGAATTGACAAAGCAACCAAACGCTTAGTCGCAACTGCATCTGTTTGCCTCTGCAGGTGCGCTTTATTTAAATAGTGAAGTTTACACAGATAACTTTGAACAGAGATGTTTACCGAGGCCCTTTAGAGACAAATTCAATTAACAGCTCAGGGTAACGCGATGTAAGCCCGAGCAAAAAAACTGAACTGCGCTTTTAAGCTCACGGTATTATACACTATACAGACAAATTGTTCAACTTAAAGAGCACTGCGCTTGGCATGCCCATATGAGCGCCATATCTCTCCTTCACCGCGCAGATTGATTAGCATTTCTAACGTTTTGGAGATGTCGGCGGTTATTTCCAGAACCTAAGGGTGCGTTTCAATTCGTTTCTTCGAACAAATATGTCGCCTCTGACGTCTATAAATACTGCTTATCATCTGCGCGCTGGAACGGACACGCCTCAACCTTGTTCGCGATCTGGCGTAAATCTTTTAGAGCATTTAGAGCATTTAGGATGTTTGCATTCACAATGATTCCATTTCATTGCATAATTTTCAGCTCCAAAGCAATAAATAACGACACCTTACAGTGTGCGTGTCGCCAAATCTGTCATATATTCTAGTAGCGCTCACCATGCGCAATTAATTTTTTTGCGATCAGTTACCCAGGACAACAAAATCGTCGTCGCGTGCCGTAGGATGTTTGTGCGAGTAAAAGCGTGGGAGGGTGAGCAGGCGATCGCGGCAAAATGTGGCGCGCACGAAGGAAGAAAGCGGAGAGAGAACGCGCCATCTTCCGTCGCGCGAAAGGCCGTGGGGGATGAAAGGGAGGGAGGGGGCGTCGTCGTCGTGCTCCGGCAGCAAGTGCGCATTTCGCGACCAAGCGCAAGGGGGACTGACGATCGCGACTCAATCTCGCGCGCCATATATGGAGGAAAACGGGGAGGCAGCGCGGGAGGAAGGGAGGGGTCGGCTTCGACTCCGTCAACAGGTGCACAATTCGAACGACTGCGCGCGGTCGCGCGCGCCGTATCTTGAAAGGGATATGAAGATGGCTCGTACCTTAGTGCGCGCTGTCTTCTTGCCGCACTTGCGTTGAAGCGATAGAGCGCACGAAGGCCACTTCACTCGCTCCCGCTGCCGCGCTTGCTCACACCAGCCTTTTGACAGCGAGTGTCCGCGTTCATCGAGCGTGTTGTGTTCATGCCTGCTTGAGCGCGCTGGCACCATGCGCGTTAATTCAGTTAGTAAAGGAATATTCTTAAGTTTATACGGCCGATAAAACTACTATCCTTACTTCGCATAGGTGTCTAATAATTTGCTATCGCAATCGATGCGTCGCTTTTCGAGCGAAACTGCAACTTTTTCTATGCTTTGAACAATTCTCTTTGTATTCTTATGAAAACCATCGAGTGGCGAAATTAGACGCAAAGTGGGACTAACTGTTGCGATAGAACAAATGTTTTACAACGAATGAGGTTGAAAATGTTAATGTCGGTCGCATCGGAATCGATAAAGACGAAGTTTAGGCAAATCGATGTGCTACGCCATCATTGGAACGTTAGCTGAACTTTCATCGCAGGCAGCCGCTAGCCCAGTATATACAAGATCGTTCTTACGCTACAGAATTGTTCGTAAGAGCAGATGCCAGCAATTCGGGATGTAGGGCATATTAGGGAAGGCGGCTATTCAGTGGCAAGCAACGCTTACGAACGAAAAGCAATGTGCATTCGGCGCCAAATTTCCCTCTGGTATTATCGGTATAACGGTATGTGCTTTGCGCGTGACGTCACTGACGTCGCACCAGAGACCCAATCACAACTACAGGGTTTCTGAGATATATGATGGATACAGAAAAAGTAGATAAAGGCGATTTTTTTTTGTCGTGCTATAGTGCTGCTCCAAAACGGAGCCCGCGATGATGTCAGCGCGAGTTAATTTGTATCTGTCTTCTAATTTAGTATTGCAACCATGATAGTTAAAGTAAGTAACAGTGGTCAAACGAGAGATGTTTTAGGCTGGAGCCAACGTTTCGACAAGGGGATTCTTCTTCGTTAGGGGTTATAGCGCAACGTGATAGATACGTTGCCTTCCTCGCAATCAATCTCCGCTCTTAGTTTTCAAGCTTATTACTGTTAATTTCAGACATGCAATAACACGGTGGTTTCGCCACGTCGCCTGTGATAAGAGTTTTGCTAGTTTGAAGACAGCCTCTATCGACGCCTTCTGTGGACTTTAATGTCAATGTTGCGTGCAAGCTACTCACGAATGGAATGATCGTAAAGAGTAGAATACGCTTGCACAGGTGCTGTTAAAGAGTAAACATAAAAACTGTCTTACAGAGTTCAGCTGTAAGTTCAGATTACCATACCAGCCATGGTGATTACATCTGCTTATCACCTCGAATCTTGTTATAGTTTCTATCCAAATAATCCTATTCGATGTTTTCTTCGTTTGCCTCGACAGTTACTTCAACAACGTTCGTACTATTCACGTGAAATGAATCTTCTGTGCACGAAAACGTTAAACAAACCGTAACAAACATCGGCAAACAATACCTTCTAATGCACAACCTGACTCGTTCATTGCGTCAGCACAATTAAGCTGTCTCACGTGGGCAATCCGGCTGCGACATGAAGATCGAGACACTATATATGCAGGTTTCACTCATGTTTTCTGGTACGGCAGCCAACAGGAAGTCGCGGCAGTGCAATAATGGCGGCCCGGGTCAAGGCAGAGAAAGGGGCAGTGCGTGGCCGGCTTGGCTTTCAGTCGGGCACACCTGACTGCGGCGGCTGTCGTTCACACAACGGGGCCACCATCGCTCGCAAAGGCTCAATCGCAACGCGATGCAGAACTCACTGCGACAGCTGTTACGAAGACCGTCCAACCTGACCACGTACTCTGTGCGGAGCCTGTTCTTCGGTATCCCGCGAGAAGGGCGCGTTTGATCTCCCTCTGTGAACTTAAACGAAGAGGCATGTTCCGCGCACGAAAAGGAAGGACAGAGTGTCGTAATGTGATGATGGTGTGTGGTGTTTTATGGCGCAAGGGCCAGGCATGGCCAAAGAGCGCCATGACAAATGGTAATGTTAACGATGTATTGGGAATGGCGTGGACAATGAATTCCTCATGGTAGACGTGACATGGCAGTAAAAAGGCCTAAACGCTGTCGCTGTAAATGGCGTAAAATATACAGGTACTAAAATATGACACTGATTAGTTAGGGACGTGTGCTACGGCAATTGTGTTTCGTTAAAAACCCATTACAACGAAACAACAGTGACACTAAACCTTCAGGAGGGCCCCCGAACACAGGGCTGTTAATCATGTGGCAAAATTACCTAGCCAAATTATTTTAGGGTGTCGGTTTCGGCTAAGAAATCTAAGACTATTTGCAGATGAAAAAGTGGTTCATTGCTAAGAAAAATGCCGGGCGAAGAGGTATATTTTCGCGATATGCAGAAAGGAAATACTTTTTCCTCTCTGCTTCTACTGCAGGGCACTGAATAAGAACATGGAGGACTGTGAGATTATTGCCGCACTTACTATAAGTCGGAGCATCCCTCCCTCCCCCCTCACCCCCCGTCAAGAGGTAAGAGTGAGCGAGTACCGTAATTGTGTCCTATGCTTAATCGGCAAAGAATTGCTTCCTTGTGCCGTGCTGTTTTCTCACTTATCCAGCCCCCTAGTTTTGCTTTTATCCATGTGTAACTTATTCAATGCTTGTGTATCCCACTCTCCTTGCCAATGATCCATCAGTTTACGCGTAGAAAAGACTTTAGGTCTGCGGCGGGGATGGGGATATTTGCATCCTTGTCACTAAAATTTACTGACGTAGCGTTTTCGCCAGCAGCTACGTTGCCTTTTATATCTTTCTGGTCAGGTACCCAGAATAAGACAATCACTTCATTGCATATACGTATATGCGGAGCACAACAAGCTGTACAGTTCATTAAAAACGGATTTCTCGTGCTTTCATAGACTAATTAGGGCTCTCACAACACTTAATGGGTCTGTGAAGACAACATAGCCTTAGAGACATTTGTGAGCCTTATGTGTTGAATAGCCCAGAATATAGCGTATGCTTCCGCCGTAAAGATACTGGTTTGTGGATTTGGTGCCCCAGTTGTTGAAAATGAGGGTGCGAGAGCTGCGTAACAAGCAACACCAGCAGGAAACTTCGAAGCACCTGTGTAAAATTCAGCACAGGAATACTTCTCCTTGAGCTTAAGAAAATGCGAATGTATATGTGCCTCAGGTGCTCGTTTCGATATGTCTAAGAAAGAGATGTTACAATGGATATGTCGACTACACACTTTAAGCAGCACAACCGGCGGCTAGCGGGTGAATGCCGCCCGACACAATGAACTGCATCCGCGTGGAACAGAAACTTTCTCTTCTTTTGGGCTCGAACGCAGCACCGCGAGCTACGAGGGGCGCAGGTCCTCGATCGGAGTTCTGAATAAATTTCGGGGCGCCTCCAATCTCAAATGAAGGCGCTTATCACATTACCGCTGGTAAAATGCGGCCGCTACAGCTGGGGCCAAACTCAGATGAGAAACAGCCAAGCCAAGTAACTTCTGCGGCGGACGTAGCTACAAAGAAGACATATGGCGTCCAAGTTGGAGATTGGCGAAGAAAGATAAGCAGTGTATGTAGATAGATAAGAGAAACAGAAAGAGGCACCAAAACATGCGCACTGAATTGCAGGTTTCTTTCTTACCTAATATTCTTGGTACAAGTTATTCCCGACTACTTCTCCTTCGTCGTGTGAAAGTCAGGCTTCATTATTTATTTATTTATTTATTTATTTATTTAGTTATTTATTTATTTATTTATTTCGCATGCAGGAGGAGCATGCGCAACAACGGCGTTTCAAACAATAAATAGTAGTTTGTACATTCCCTGCAAAAAAAAAAAAACATATTTCTATAACATTCACTGTGAACAGAGTATTCGGTCAGAATTTGGTTGCGTTTGTGTCTATAGTTGGTTTTGTTTTATATGTAATAAAGTGGCGCACTTTCATGCGTCGATATTTTTCTGGTGGTTGATTCCTTGGCACGTAAGGTATAAACGAGCGATTTTCGGTAAAATTCCTGTAGTTTTTAAAAAAAGCTTTGTTGGGGAATCAGCTTTTCTGTATGTAATAAATTACCCGAACCGTCTTTCTATGTAGTCTCTCTAGTTTGTTAGCATCTCGTTTAGTATACAGATATCGTAGGACATCGTCATATTCCAAACTTTATCTCACATGAGTACTATGACCCCTGACTATGGCAGGAGATGCAAAGCGCAGTCGGCGCCGTATATACATAAGCCGCTTGAAAGCACATGAGGTGACCTGCTCTACGTGACGGCTCCATAATATGTCACGATTTATGGTTAATTTTAGATGGTGCTCAAACGAAGGTAGTACTGAATCAGTTACTCTGGATTTAAAGGACGTCTGATGTTTTGTTCTAGTTATTTGAAGGAGCGCGCGTTTACTAACGTTGAGGTTTATTTACCGCTCATAAACTACTTGCCTATACGGCTTCTAAAGCGCGGGTCTGTATGATGTGGTCAGCTTGTGAGTTAATATCATGGTATTGACTACAGTCGTCTACGAACAGTCTTATATCCATATCGATTTCAGTATGCAAGCCATTGATGAATGTTAGAAGTAAGAAGGGAGCCAAAATACCACCTTGGTGTACGCCTGAATTGACGTGAGCTATATCTGAGGCTTGAATGTGGATGTTAAACAAGTTAGGTGCGGCCGGTGAGATAATTACTAATTCATTTCCACTGCGGGGCCTTTTCCTAAACTTAGTGTAAGTTTATTAATCAGTCTTATGTGTGATACACGGTCAAATTCCTTAGCAAAGTCCAGTGAGATTAGGTCTGTTTGTTGTTGGTTGTCGACGCTGCCGGCTAAGTCATGCACTATTTCAACTATCTATGTTACGGTCGAAAGGCCACGGCGGAATTAGTGTTGACCAGGTGACAATATACTTTCTCTTCCTATGCGTTTTGTTATTTGCTTAGGAATAATATGCTCAAGCAGCTAACAAACAGTTTAAGTTAGGGATACGTGTCTGTAATTGGAGGAATATGTTTTGGTTCCTGATTTATGCATTGTAATTATATTTGCCTTTTTCCATTCTTTAGGAAGTGTACTTGTATATAGAGAATGGCTAAAAGGTATGCGCAAGAACTTCACGACTGTTTCAGATTAACTTTTAAGAAAATCGTTAACTACCCCATCAGATATTGGCGCATTTCCTTGCGCGTCTAGGTTTCTAGACAGGTTGAATGCAGCCTCTTCTGTTACGGCATGCGCGTTTAACTGGTATTGCGAACATGATTCAACACATGTCAAATTACAGTCACCTCCTGAAATTCAGAACGGAAATAGTTGTTCATACGATTCGCGGTTTTTAAATTAAATTAAACTATGGGGTTTTACGTGCTAAAACCACTTTCTGATTATGAGGCAGGCCGTAGTGGGGGACTCCGGAAATTTGGACCACCAGGGGTTCTTTAACGTACACCTAAATCTAAGTACACGGGTGCTTTCGCATTTCGCCCCCATCGAAATGCGGCCGCCGTGGCCGGGATTGGATCCCGGGACCTCGTGCTTAGCAGCCCAACACCATAACCACTAAGCAACCACGGCGGGTGCGGTTTTTAAGCTTTCCTCGTCGGATGTCAGGTTTTCATTTTGTTCTTTTTTGCTTAACCGTTTCCAGAACGTTGCAGGGGACGTACGTATAAAGTGACTAAGTGTGTTGGCGAAGTAATTGTTTCTATCGTTTGTTTTTAACTACCCACTCGTAATTTCATTGGCATAAGTTTCTCCCTTGTTCTAGCAGCAAATTTTAATTTCAAAGATTCAGAGATATGACACGTACGGTGTAATATTTAAAATAAAGTTAAATAATATAAGTGAATTATTATTTGTGAACAAACTTCTATTCTGCATGCCGCGCGAACTAATAATGAGTAAACACCAGTTGTAGGAACGCACACGCATAGAACAGTTTTCTTCTCCTTCCTCGGTGTTTTCTTTTCGTTGTTGTTGTTGTTTGTTTATCTTTTTTACTCCGGCATCTCAAACGTGCGTGAGGAAATCGGGCATGTGCATAGCACGTGAGTTTCTGCGGGCGCCTCCCGGGCGCAGTTAGGCAAATAGATCGAATATACCGCTTAGTCATCCAATATAACTTACACTCTTTTGCAGATTTCGTGGTGTATTTGTGTCGGACAAAACAATACCCATCACCTACTTACAAATAATTTCCTACGATCTAGGGTAGCGCGTTGCGTTGCCTCTACAAAGGCCAAGCGCTCGAGTGCGGGGAAATTGCGCATGCGCAGATGGCGCTTCATGGCTGCGCAGCGGGCTATGCTAAATAAACCGCTTCAAAAACGTGCAGCTCATACACATTATTTTGCTGTTCATAACGTGTACATGCATGTATATCTATGCAAAAGCATTGACGTCAGCCTAGTTTATTGGCCATATACACTGCACTAATCCACTCATCACCCACAAACTTGTACCCTCCATTAACGGGTGGGGCGGCTGCCGACCCAGTGACACACACACACACAAACACGTATATATATATATATATATATATATATATATAGTTGGAGAAACGAAGGTGCACACTTACGAAAATTGCATCTTTAATGTTTTTAACGTTTCGGCCGTGGCACGGCCTTCGTCAGAATAAACCATTTGTTCTGACGAAGGCCGTGCCACGGCCGAAACGTTAAAAACATTAAAGATGCAATTTTCGTAAGTGTGCACCTTCGTTTCTTCAACTACGTATGCACCGGACCTACAGAACTTCTCATTGAATTATATATATATATATATATATATATATATATATATATATATATATATATATATATATATATATATATATATATATATATATATATATGCTTATTATGTTCTAGTATTGGCGCAGAGTCTTCATGCTCAACATTTATTTATAATTGCCTTTCACGCCGCTTTTCAACTGCCGAGCGTTTCATTTTAATTGGTCTCTTCATCTTTCGGAAGCACTGCAGCTTCGACCCAGAAACTGTTGATGTGCAAAATCTTGGGCGCAGCACGTTCCACGCGCCCGCATAATGCCCGCGCATGAAGAGATAATACCGGACGGCACTATAAGGCGCAATTGTTTGACGATGCTCTAGAACAGGGGAGGATAACGCCACGAGCAAAGAAAACAACGGCGCGAAAACGCGTTTATTGTCTGAACAAAACGAGGCGCCTTTCCATATATGTTTGTTTTGCTATACTGCTGCCAGCGATAATCTCTTCGGTTGACCGCCACGCATAAGCTTCAGGACGTTAAGCAATCATTCCCCATACGGCAGTAAAAAAAATTTTTTTTATTTCAGCAAGGCGTAAAATACGTGACGGAGCAACCCTAAATGTATTCAGGAGAGTAATCTGTCTTTCGTTCGCTTAATCTCTCGTTGAAAGCCACTGGCGAAAACTAAATCCTTTTTGATGCGAAGAGCGCTTTCCAACACTGATTCCAAATTTTGATGGAGAGAGGGGCTCTCAAGAGCGAGCGTGTACAGAGGGATGCATTTCTAAGAAGCAGGAAAAAGGCAGACAACGGGATTTAGTTGCACACAAAGTGGCGCAGCATATAGTCCAGGGGTATCACGTATCTGCGGTCGCCGTAGCAATTTCAGAGCGCGTATCTTTCATCAGCCAACATGTTCGATATTATCGGCTAGCAGGCGTTATGGTACTATATTTTTCTCGAACTTCCTCGAAAGCTTTGTTAGCGGCATAATACACATTCAAAGCAGGCGCCTCGCTTCTTTCTTCAGTTTCCGTTTACTGCTCGTCGCTTTCGACTCATTATTATACAAAACATGAATTACAAACTTCTTCTCTTGGAAAGACATAAGCGTTGTGGTGGTGATGTGATCGCTTTCACTTCAGATTGAAATATTCATCCGAGCCACATGTAATACGTACTGTAAAATGGTTCAATAACACTCGGCGGACTAGGCGGTTCGTCTTTGAGAAAGGAGTCCGGAAAGTAGAAGCATTATAGTTCAAGGTTGTTCGCACGTAACCGCGATACTTTCAGTGACACAGGAGACGACTTTATTCTGCAGATGACACTAAACTGACAGAAGAGAATTCACGAACGTGGCAAGGTAATTATAGACGGATATATATACACGTTTACAACAATGTGTTCTTTCAGGTTAGCTTCTGTGAGCTTGTTGATCGCTGAAAGGTAAATTTTGTACAGCACAGGCTAGAAGAATGAGAGGAGGCGAGTGACTCTGCCAGATTCGTCTCGCTCGTTGCACATAGCGAGAGTCTAGTATCTGGCAGCTTTCATTGCCTTGGTGCAACGTACGAGTGTTTATTGGCCCATTGGCTGTTTTTATAAGATTGCGTATACGACGTGACGCCAGCACATTTAGTGGGTCTGCTGCACCCGTTGCCGTGGCTGCAAGTGGCGTTGCCTAACACTCCCAGCGCTAGGTTATATGTGGCATATGCATACAGGGTGTCCCAGCTAACGTTAGCCAAGCTCTATCCAATTATAAGGTCTACGGTGTTCGGTCGTCAGACCTCTGATGATCAAACACCGTACGTCCTATGACTGTACTTCCGCCGTGTTCTTGTAATCTTTTTTTTTTTTTCGTTGAAGAGCTTGGATAACTTTAGCTGGGACACACGGTATAAATGCCCAGTCAATGCACGTAAGGACAACCGCACGTTGTAACCGCGTCTCTTAGAGGCTGTAATGTTACCTTATGTTTCATTACTTTTTTTTCTTTATTGGAAACCGGAAGCTTATATCAAATTTAATGCCTATCTCCAATTATTCAGTTCAGTGAAGAAAGGAACACATTTCCGTATGCTTTTCGGCATTTCATTGTTTATTGGCTTCATATGTATATGGCACAGTTGTCCCATATGCACCAACACAGATGCTAAATTTGTGTACACCATAGCGTCCTTGAAGTTCTATGGAAGCGTATTTACAATTCTAGCAATTCTAGGATGGCCACTCCAGGAAGACAAGTAAGTGATCACTCTTCATTCCAGTGGAGGTCCGGAAGCGAGCTTTTCACCTCGCACTTAAAACGCAAGAGTCCCCAATGTTGCACAGAGCAAGAGGTTTTCAATGCCAATCCGGAATCCAGCAGCCGGCCTTCAACATACGCCCCTGCCGCTCACCTGCGACGCTTCCTGAACTTTGAACAATAAAGTGATTGTTCTGAAGTCGCCAGTTGCAGGCCACCGAGGATGCATGCGCCAAGTGGTCTTCTCAGTGGTAACATCATCAGCTGGCAGTCGCGCTTGCGCTTCTTCGTTGTGAAAAAGATTTTCAGGCATCCCTTCTCGGCTCTTCTCCATCCCTCTTCAGAGAGCTTCCCGTTTCATATCGTTCATCATTCGTGCAGCGGTTCGCTTCTGACGCTTTGAGTCGAAGACGACAGATTTAGCGCAGAAGGAAACGCAACGACAGAGCGAAATCGTGCAGTTCACAACTTTACCGATGACTCGGTTTCCGCAGGACGTCAATCAACAACTATACCCGTGCGGTGGGCCAGAGCCAAATATTGTTGGTGCTGCGTAGATGGTTGTAAGCAGAACTTGGGGGCGGTCCGCAAGGATCTCCGCATAATTTGGCAGGGATCCCGTGGGAAGATTACGGCGTTGGAATGCGCGGCCGGTCGGGGGATGCATGGCATCGACCAGCCATCGCGTTCTGCAGCTGAGCGCTATGAGATGCAGGTTTGATTCCCTGCGGCGGCGCGCACCATTCTGATGGAGGTTGAATGTAAAACATTCTGTCCAGCTTTGGGTTCACGTCATGGAACTCCAGTGGGTAAAAACTAATCGGGAGTCCCTCGTTAGGTCATCTCTCTCAGACGTAGATTGTCGGTTTTGAAACAGTGCTCCAGTGCAGTGTAGAAAACAAGGTGCAGCTTTGTTACCCTCCCCGTCTTCCCTTCTCTCTCACTCTCTTAATAAAAGAACCCCTGAATTTCGCGCTACCGGTTAACGAGAAAATGGACCGAGTTATCAGCGCTATTTATTTATTTATTTATTTACAACAGATGAAACCCGAGAGTAATGTACGCGAGCAGTTTTCTGCAGTAAATCCGTGAGAAGACAACCCTCTGCCCACAATCGCCGGACAAGGTGGAACAGCGCGAAAGCGTCGAACAACCACTTCCCTTTTCCGCGACAGGGAGATTGCCCAAAGATTAGCTGGGACTATATTTTGCGCTGTGGGTCGATCGTCCTCTGTTCCCCGGGCGCCGCGTCGCGCTCACGTGGTCGCACGCACGTCAGGCTTTCGCTAACGGCGTCCCAAGAAAAGCAAGCAAGCAACCAGTGAGAGAGAAAACGGCGAGGAGGGCGCGGGGGTGAAGGCTCGGGCCGACGGCGCGCGCCATTGAATCTCGCACCAGTTATAACAATAAAAGCACGGGCCGAACAGCGGGGGCTTTTCGGCGCCACCGCGAATGGAGAGAAACTAGCCGCGTTCGATTAGCGCAGGACCAAGTGATTGAGAAAGTGCGAGCACCGACAGGATGCGCGGGAAGGGTAGAAACTCCCCAGTTGAGGAAGGAAATGGAAGAGGCCGGAACATATCTGGGGACCACCAAGTTAGACGCAGGAAATCGATAGAGACGCCAAGATGCCGCGTGCGCACAACACGCACTTCCGGCGGCGACACCGCTTTGTTTATGCGGCGCGACGGAGGAGACCGCCGAGCTGAGTTTGCGGTTTGCCGCCTTCTTTTCTTCTTTTTTTTTTTAAGCCGGCGCGCGTGCGCTCGTCCCACCCAGCTGTCAGCAGCGCTCGAAGGAGTGATCGGCCGTTAAACGATGCGAAAGAGCACTTCTCGCACGAGTCAGTAAGCAAAGTGCTCGCGGCGACGATTCGCACAGCTGCGTCCCTGACCAACTACAGCAGTACGAGTCCGAAAACCATTTCTCATACTTTTTCTTATAACGTGACCGACCGCAGCATACCGTAGGCGGCTGTGCATACTATAACATAACCTGTAACAGCGAACAAGTCAAAGTGCAATTAAATAAGTTGTAAAATTCAGATTCTGCTACTCTTTTAGTATGAGCCTCTATTCTTTGTTGTGTAGCACGTGTGTGTGTGTGTGTGTGTGTGTGTGTGTGTGTGTGTGTGTGTGTGTGTGTGTGTGTGTGTGTGTGTGTGTGTGTGTGTGTGTGTGTGTGTGTGTGTGTGTGTGTGCGCGCGCGCGCGCGCGCGCGCGCGCGCATAACATCCCACAAGCTTATGTTTTATCCTTTTCTCACCTTTACCTATGCCTGCTGCTTATCTCACATTCTACGGACTGCATGTATGAGGCTGTCCTCCTTTATATATATCTGCCACCCTTTCCTACGAGTACTAAGCTCATGTCGGTTAAATATATTGTACAAGGCGTCATTTCCTTTATGTATGCGACCTTCCTGTAGTGCGGTGCGGGACCCACGTCAGTTTCTGCGCGTACAGCCTTGCCATTCAACACCGTCCTTGTGTCCAAAATAACTGTACAAAAAAAAAAGGCAATAACTAAAGATGCGTCTCTTTTGCTTAGATATCACCGCACTCGGTGCGTGACGTTATCGCGCTCTTGTATCGGATGTAGAGTTTTCGTATCACAGCACGTTTGACAGCAACAAGGGTATATGCAGCGATAAATAATGCACATTGCGCACGCTCGCGTAATGGTTGTCCCGTTAATTGGTACCCGTTTGCGTATAAATTTCAGTACGCGTACGCAACAAAAATACCCCAACCTACCCTCGCCTTGTCCGTATATAGTCGCGCAGCGTGAAATAAATGAAAAAAAAAACATGTTTTCATGCGTGCACGCATGCGTGTATATGCCCCACGGCGCATCTCATTTTCAATATACGCTTCCGTCTCGATGAAACCGAGTTTTCCTATTTTCCCCTCGCGTCTGGAACGGTTCCCAAGCATGATCCCCGAAATTTCGGTCGGCGACGAATAAAACGCGACAACACGAGCCCGCATATATAGCCTTCGGCGCATTCTGTGCCGTGGTGGAAAAAACGGCGCACAAAAGTTGCCTAGATGTGAAACTCGCGGAAAAAGAAAAGAAGAAGAAACAAAGCCTCCAATTATTTCGCGGCCTCAGCGCACAGCCAGGAAATGCGAGACGGAGGCTGTGCATGTTTCACACAGACACCCGCACAGTCCACGGCTCGATTTGTAGTTGCGCGCGCCCAGGATGCGGGAAAGATTTTCAGACGTTCCGAGTGGACGGGGCAGTCCCAAAATTGTCGTCTGTTGATGCACACGCTTCGGTAGACCGCAATCAAACACGCCACAGTACAGATATGCACATGTGTAAGTATACATGCGTGCATATCTTTGAGTGAAACTGCCCAGCACACTCAACTTCTGGCATAGGATTTCTCGCGGCAACCGCAACAACAACAACGGCAATTATTTATTCAGAGAGAATAGTGCGCTGGGGGGGGGGGGGGGGGGGGGAGGATGCTGCGTGCGCGGTAATGCTGGCAAGCGGGGTTGTCGGATTCGTATTTATTTATTTATTTATTTATTTATTTTGTAAAGAGGGTTTATTCGGGTCGTAGAGAAGCAGCGACCAACGCGGCAACAGCAGCTAGCGCGCAGCCAGTGAACGAACTGGGTATGAGCCACGCGATGGCAACGGGGCTTTGTAGCGTGCCGATCTTCTTCGTCACAATCACCCCCGGAATTGAAGAGTAGCCATCCTGGGGATCTAGGAAGAGGTGAGCGGATCGTAATACGGCTTCAGCTGGTCAATGTGCGCAGTCTCTCGCCCCCGACGACGCAGATCGGGAGATGGTGACACGGGCTCGACCACGTAATTAACAGGTGATGGTTGCGCAACCATGCGGTAGGGCCCGTGGTACTTCGGGAGGAGCTTGTACGAAAGGCCAGGGGCAGTAACAGGCGGTACCCAAAGCCACACGAGTGAGTCGATAGGGAAGGAGTGAGGGGGTGGGCTGAGGTCATGGCGCTCTTTTTGGCGGCACTGCTGAGCAGACGTCAAAGAACGGGCCAGTTGTCGGCATTTCTCGGCGTACTGAGCGACTGTAGAAACAGGTGAGCATTCAGCAGGGTCCGGCCGGTACGGGAGAACCGTATCAATGGTGCTGGAGGGATGGCGGCCGTAAAGCAGAAAGAATGGTGAGAATCCGATAGTGGCTTGAGAGGCACTGTTATAGGTATATGTGACGAATGGAAGTACAAGATCCCAGTTGGAGTGGTCAGACGCAACATTATACCTTTTCAGACCTTACCATTATAAAATAAATATATAAATAAATTGTGACGAAGAAGATCGGCAGGCGAAAAAGACCCGTTGCCATCGCGTGGCTCATACGCAGCACCTCCACCAATTGTAAAGGAGGTTAATTCAGGTCGTAGAGAAGCAGCGACCAGCGCAGCAACAGCAGCTAGGGCGCAGCCAGTGAACGAACTGGGTGTGAGCCACGCGATGGCAACGGGCCTTTGTAGCGTCCCGATCTTCTTCGTCACAATCTATTTATTTATTTATTTAATAATGGTAAGGTTTGAAAACGTTCACAGTATGTCGCCAGCTGTAACATTCTTTTTTTTTTTTTCGGTGAACGAGGACATCGATCTTGACGACACACATCGCGATGTAGCTATTCGGTCTGTCACGATGTACCTTTCAAAAGATGAAGCGCCTACAGAAACAGCGCACTAATGAAGAAAGAAAAATGACAGGACAAGGCGCTGACGAAGAATGACAGGATGCGCCTTGTCCTGTCATTGTTCTTTCTTCATTAGTGTGCTGTCTCTGTTGGCGCTTCAGCTTTTGAAGTATCCTTAAGGCCAGAATACATGGAGCGAACTTTCACGACGAAGTTCGGGCGGCAGAAAATCTGCCGCGGCGCGACGCCGTATGTTCGTCGGGCTGCGCTACATGGAGCGAAGGCACGGCGGCCGCCGCCGGCGAGTCGCTGCGTTGTTATCACTGTGGCTAGACGAGGCAAATGCGCTGTATTGAAACACATGACACAAAAAAAAACTTTAACGACAACTATATCGCTTTTGAATTGTGGAACACTCTAAATACGCGTAAAATTTTGTTTAGAAATGATTTCTAGCGTTTTTTATGTGTTTGAGACATTCATGTGCCGATGTAGATTAAAGAAAGCGGCGATGCTGGGCGGGTAAACAACTTTCGTCTCCTCCAACTCCGCGGCTCTGTTCTGTGGCTCAACGCGCGCGCGGCACACTTCTTAACAGCCGAAATTAACTTGTCGTTAAATTCCAGCCGCGCCGCTTTAGAAGTCATGACTACGAAAAGCGGGAGACCGGCGTGAACGATAGAGCGGGATCGGGATACACGGACAAGCGGGGAAGCCTAGTCGGAAGTCGGGGCGGATAGTGAGCCCTGATTGGCTCGCTTTGGGGCGCCGCTCGTTTGCCGCTTCCGGTATCGCCGACGCCCGACGAACTTTTCTGCGCCAGCTAGATCGGCGGCGAACGACGTTTTCTCCGCCGCCGCGCGTCGCGCGTACGCCGCCGGGCGTCAAACGCCGACTATTCGTCGCATATTCGCTCCATGTATTCTGGCCTTTACGCTCTTCCTAGGATACTTGCGATATAGCACACCAGTGCTGTACAATGCTAAGAAAACCAATATCCATGCCCTACAGAGCATTCAAGGCCAAGCCATTCGAACATGTCCGGGGCAACCTAGAAATGCTTCATCCGTGGCAACAATTGCCACCACGAGAGACCACCCAATAACGACCTATATAGCTATCGAGGCACTCCGGGCGCATGTTCGCCATATATCCAGCGTCCCTGACCACCATCTCGCTCGCTTGCCTGAGAAGAGACCCAAGGCAGCGTTCTCCAGATCAATTGCGGCTAACCGGCACTCTTTGTCTTTGAGGCACTCACCCGCAACAAGAACGCCATCCCCTCTGTGGTGCTTGAAAAAAAGCCTCCTGTGTACCTTCCTGTTCCAGGAATAGTGAATAAAGCTAGCCTGACCACCACGGCTGTCAAGCAGGTCACAATGGAACTTTTGCATTGTTCATACGCTAACCGAATCCATGTTTACACGGATAGTTCTGTCTCGGAAAATTCGACGGGCGCCATTGTTATACCATTTCAATCGGTCATCATGAAGTTTAAGACTTCACACGTAACGACATCTACAGGTTCCGACCTGGCCGCTCTTCGCGCTGCTGTCGAATACATTGAAAAGGAACCGCCCAACAGATGGGCAATATTTTGTGACTCGAAAGCAGCCCTCCAGAACTTGCGAAGTTTACGACGTGGCAATTATGAACAGCTGGTGTCACAAATCAACGAAACCTGCCATTGTGCATCTGAAAGAGGACATGATATCATATTTCAGTGGCTGCCGGGACATTGTGGCATCGTTGGTAATCACCTCGCCGATGACGCTACCCGACGTGCCCAGGCTGGCTCACCGACACTCCTTATACCTTTATCCAGAGTCGACGCTGCAAGAGAGCTTCGCAGTCTCGCTCGTACCATCACGTTAGGTTACTGGCACACACCACAGAACTCTAAGTGTCGTTTACACAGCCTCGACCCATCACTGAAACTTACATTACCAGCGAACCTTCCACGACGTGACGCAACACTGCTGTGTCGGCTCTGGGTAGGAGTAGCATTCACCAACTCCAACAGCTATCGTATTGGAATGGCGGATTCACCAATGTGCGCTAAGTGCAAGTGTGAAGAGACCATCAGTCACCTTCTGTGCCACTGTTCTCGCTTCGATAATCAACGTGCGACTCTCCAGTGTGCCTTGAATAGACTGGATGACAGGCCATTTACGGAAGCGAAGATCTTGGGAGCCTGGCCTCACAGCTCATTAGCCCAGAAAGCGGTTCGAGTGCTTTTTCACTGCCTGAAAGCAACAGACTTGAGTTCCCGACTATAAACATCCTAGACCTAACTTTTCTCTCTCTCTTTTTCACTCCCCATTACCCTCCCCACGTGTAGGGTAGCAAACTGGACTCCGTCTGGTGAACCTCCCTGCCTTTCCTCCTTCCTTCCTTCCTTCCCCTCTCTCTCTCTCTCTCTCTCTCTCTCTCTCTCTCTCTCATCTTTTGAAAGCTATGCACCAACTAGCCCCACAACGTGTTCTACTGCGATATATCTACAAAGATTTGCTAAAAAAGAACTTGTAAAATGCTGTTATTGGTGTTATCACTCTAAACAGTTACTATTAGAACAGACGCGTTTTCGCGCTATTGGTGCGCAGTCATATCGGATGCCAACGGTATACCACTTTCGTGTCACTAAATAAAGAGAAATAATGAAGCGATCTGCGGTAACCGTGTGCTTGCGTCAATCGTTTTTCGGTCTACATTTCTTGTTTTTACGTGAGGGAACAAATGTACGAAATGCATTATGGGAGTATATAGTCGTGCCACTGAGTGAATGAATCGACACCCGAAGTCTAAATTTTTCTTTTCTTTCTTTGACCTCTCTTGAAATACGATACTCTCAAATTTTCCTGCACATATAATTGTTCAGAAAAAAAATAAATAAGCATGATAAGAAAGTGAGGAGCTCAGGCCATTCTAAGCACTTCGTCAAAACACGTAACGTCAGAGGTCTAACAAGCACATTTCTTCGCTTTACTTCAAACGCCTTGATCGGTGGCCATTGGTGCACGCTCGAGCAGAAAAGTACAAAAAGCAGTCTGCACTCACGCGAAGAAAATTTTATATTATGCTTTGGTGGTTTTATGTGCCGAAACAACGATGTGATTGCGAGGTGTGCAGTAGTGGAGTACTCCGGATTAGTTTTGACTAACTTGGGTTTTCGGACCAACTTAGAACCTAAGCCCTAGCACACGAGTATCTCTGCATTTAGCCCCCATCGAAATGCGGCCGGCCGGTCGAGATCGAACTCGCGACCTTTGCAGCACAACGGCATCTTGTGGGCTACCACGGCGGGTCACGTAAAAAGAGAGAGAGAATAAGAATGAAGAAAATGGAGAATTCATTCGACCCTGTGAAGGTGATGATCAGCGAAACTGTAGCATATCACACAGGGTTTGCCAAGGGTACATATATTAATTTTCACCATTTGGTAATGGTAGCGATTACTGTGATACTTCGCGATTACTGTGATATACACTGATTGGTTCGGTTGCAACCTTAGATTCTTGGCCGAAGTAAAGTCCACACACGACAATTGTTGAGTAGTTGAGTGACTTGGATTGGTGTGGCCCTTCAAACCAAGCTCTTCTAGCACAAACAGAGTGAACCATTTCTTGCCCGGTTTTGAAATGTCCACACTGAAGTCTCCAACGACGATCACATGTCATAGCGGCTAACCCATACAAAGTGCGTCGTCATGAACTGCTCGATAACACACTTGGGTGTGCCAGAAGATATATGAACAGTGGATATCGCAATTCTGTCTTTCGTTTGTACGGAACAGACATCTCCACAGTCGGTGGCATTGCGTTCTTGCGAGTCAAGGGTGCATGGTTGTAAATACATTTTGTCCTATATATGGCAACGCCTCCTGCTCGTGAGTCCATGTGCTGTTCACAAACGCTTCCAGTTTACCCACCGACCTGAAACAATGCATCCTGTTTAATTTATTGCATTTATTATAATAATTATTATTTATTATTAGGGCTGTAGTGCTTGAAGCACTCATGATCGGCCCACGCTCACCTTTCTCTATCGTTGACGCACAAACACGAAAAATAAATGGAACACACCCTAGCCATATAACAGCTTCACTGTAAAAATCGTCTGTGTTCGCGCTATATTCTTGTGGACGACTTGTGCTGGCGTAGACGGTGGACACAATATGCAATAAAACAACGGCGCGTAAGGACAATTCGCGATGCGAGCTGTGCCGCGGACAACGTGCCTCGGACAATCTGTCTCGTGCCGCACGTTGCAAACGGAGCGAAGTATTAATCGGGAGATCGCGAAAGGCAGAGCGTGGGTGACGCCTGGGCGTGATTCACAGCAGGCGCCGCAGGCAGACCTCCGCTCATGGAACGCTTTATTACCATATATGGCATCGGTGGCGTGATCGGTAAACAGACGACACGCGCTACTCTGGCGCCATTGTCGCCGCAAAGCCCGTCTTGCGCGGTACTACGCTCTTCTTCCAACGCTTTCGCAGTACCATCATCCTCTGCTTCTCGCCTCTTGGTTGCGCCTGCAGTCTCCTCCTCCCCTTTTCTCTTCGCGCTCTCTTCCTTATCGCCATCTTTCATCCGCGCACTGCGTTCGCTCTTTGATCCTTCACTGTGCTCGTTCGCTCGGTTACGAGGATCTGCGCTCTAAAAGCTGAACTAAAGGTGTGTCTCTACGCGTCCTAAGACCAATGAGAGCGGCAGCTTAGTAAACTATAGAGTGTAATTAAGTTCGCTTCAGATCAGCTTTTTTTATCATTTTGCGATTGTCGCGAGAACCGGCTTGCAGCATCGAGCAGACTGCTGAGTTAACAGCGCGTGTAGGGCACGACATGCCGAACGTGCAAACCGAGGTTCAGCTTGGAGAGCTATAGACGAAACCTGGCGAAGCGAGCTAGAAGCTATATGCGAGACTCGGAAACCGATGTATAGAGTAGCGCATGGGCCCAAACAGCGGGCGCCCAGACAAAAACGAGGAAGAATAAAGAGCTCGAATTAGCGAAGCAGACCAAAGAATAACTTTCACAAATGTTCATCGTCCGCCTCTGAATTTTCGCACATAAAGTTTTCTTGGCAAAATAGATGTCGATCCACTAGAAAAGCTGGAGTGTCGCTTACAGGACTTATTGTCTAGTCCTCCACTAAACTTTTGCCTTCAAAGGTCTGATCTGGCGATGTCATCATTTATGCAATAAGATTGTATCCCTAGAACATTTCTTTTTAGCATGTCGCCGTTTTAAGGTTAAAAGAAAAAGAATTCACGCAGAAACTCTAAGTTGTCTAGGTATGCCTAAACATTGTGCCACTTGCTCATCTCCACACAGTCCAGTGTCATTATCAATCTTGTCAAACTTTATCCAACCAGTATAAACGCCAACTCTTATCGGTCATTATCAACACTGTCACAATCGATCCGATCCTTATCAACCTTATCGGACGTGATCCCACCCTAATCTACCGTTATGAGACCCATATAACCCCCCATAACTCCTTATCACCTTTATCAACTCGGTGACTGCTTATCTGTATGTGTTGCGCAACGCGAAGCACATGAGCCCAAAGAGATCGGTGGCATTTCGGTCGGTGAAGGAACCCCCGCAATTAAAGGCGCATACCGCGACCACCGAAACGCATCGGGCATGCGGCGTGTTTCGCATTATATCTTCGCAAGGTAAGAATTTTCCTGATGTCTACAATGTTCTAAGGCGACTCTACACGTGGTCCTAGAGATGGCTTTTATTCCACCGTCACCAAATCTTTCAGCAAAGACTTCAAAGAAACTGCTGCCCTTTGATATTTGTTTTGTACCGCCTGTACCGCCTGTACCGCCGATACATTGATTGTACCGCCGATACATTGATATGGTGCGTTGTATTATATTTCACTTCTGCAAGCGTCAATGTTTCCAATGGGTAAGACACTCGGCCTTTGAGCGTGGGTCGTAGGCTCTAAACTCACCACTGCTAACGCTTTCCTTTTGGATTCATTTTGTATTATACATTAACTTATAGCGAATCGTCTTACATGGCATACGGACTGACGGACGGGTTTCCTCGTTGGGTAGGGATAAAAATGCTTACGCATTTAAAAAGATAGTTGGAAGAACCATTACGTAAACTTCCCTTGAGTCACCATTCCCGGTGGTCTTTTCTTTACGAGCTGGGTTTTAGCCACAGTAATGTTTGTGGTGGCCGCTGCAATTTTCGGTGCGAAACAAAAAGAATTCAGTGCTAAAATTTTCCGCGCGATATTGTTTTGTAATTCAATTTTTTTATTTTGTAATATGTAGATGCCATAGAGTTCATATCTTTATTACGGAAGTTTTAATTTTCACAAGCTCCTGTTACACGAGTTTTTATTGAAACCATGTTCCTCAAAATGAGTAATTCATTTAAACCTTCGTCCCGCCCGATTCATGGCATGTGACCTAGAGTAGGTTACGCCAGGTCATTGAGGAACAACAAGAACAACGAAGGATTTGCTTTCGGGCTTTAGAACAATAAATAAAATCGAGACAAATTGGGCTCATAGAAAGGTATCTGTAAAGCGTAACAAAACAAAGACACAAGAAGAAACAAAGACGAAGACAAGTCTTCGTTTCTTCTTGTGTCTTTGTTTTGTTGCGCTATGCAGATGCCTTTCAATGATGACCGACCAACAAGCCCATATCGCCGACCTCACGGAACGCGTTGTCAATATACTCGTATATTCAAGCTTCAAGATAGATTACATTTCATTTAATTTTTTTCACTCATGGCCGAGGCATTACAGAAGTGAGGGGGTGGTACCAAAAAAAAAAAATAATACACATTTTAGCGCCGTAGTGGGGTTTCAACCAGTTCTAACAATGGCGTTTTTTTTAATTCGTGGGCATTGACGATTGAAACAATGGAAGCGGGAAGGTAGTTCTAGCCGCCGCTTGTTGTGGAAATGAAGGACTTGAACTAAAGGTTAGTGAGGCAACATGGCACGTCAACTTTGAACTGATGATCGTTTCTGGAAGAAATGCACAATAGTGGTAACAACAGTGTCGTTTACAGCAGGATTGTAATGATAGATTTTATAAAATATACAGATACGCGAAATTTTACGATGAGGTGACAGTTTAGGCAAATCAAGATTGATTTTCATTAAAGTGACACTTGCTGTACACGAGTAATTACAAAAATAAAACGTGCTGTACGGTTCTGAATGGCTTCTACGCTGAGGTTAATGGAACTGACATGAGGATCCCAAATTGAAGATGCATATTCAAGCTTGGGCCTAACTAATGCTTTATAAAGAAAAAAAATAAGTTTGTGGGAGATAGAGCAAAATTACGTTCGATATAACGAAGAGTACGACTAGGATTACTAGTTACGTGGTCAACATGAGTTTACCAGGAAATGTTCTGAGATATATAAATACCAAAGGCCCAAAGGCATCTGTAAGTGGAAACCTGAGTTAGGGGAACGTTATTAAGAGAATAGTGCACGGTGTGTCGTGAGAACTACGGCGAGTAACTCTCGTTGCCTTACATTTATTAATATTCAGTTTCATTAGCCAAGTCTTACACCATGCATTTATATTACTTTCATCCGATTGAAGTGTTAAACGGACAGTAGCACCTAACATTTCACGATAGATAACGCAATCATTCGCGAACAGTTTTATGGACGAAGAAACGTTGTTAGGCAGGTCATTAACGTATACAAGAAAGAGCAAGGGTCCTAGAAGTGGCCCCTATGGTACTCCGCATGTCAGAGTACAAAGAGCCGAGTTACGGTCGTTAAGTGTTACGATTTGCGTGCGTCCAAACAAAACGCGCTCTATCCATGTTAGTACGTTGGGGTACAAATTAAGCGCGTGTAGCTTAAAGGGTAGTAATTTATGACATAAGCGATTCGAATGCTTTCGCTAAACCTATGAAAATGCAATCTACGAAGGAAGAACGAGTCAGAGCGGTAAATAAGTCGTTAGTAAAAGACAAAAGTTATGTCTCGCAGGAATATTTTTTTTCTAAGTCCGCGTTGTTGTGTACTGAAGAAAGAGTTTGTTTCCAAAAAAAATCTTACGAGGCGACAATAAAGGAAGTGTTCCACGAGTTTGCAAGGTATACCAGTCAGTGAAATGGGTCTATAGTTATCAGGGTTATGCTTAATTACCGGTATTGCACAAGGTAACCACCTTCCCAATCATCCAATCGTCCGGGAGCAGACCATGTTCTCGGGACTGCAAAACAATCATAGAAAGTATGATGGATGAGTAGGTTTCATTATTTTGAAGAAATTTTGGGTTTATACTGTCTACACCTGGGGAAGAAAGCTTTACGTTACGGATTTTTTTTTTAATTTTATTTTATTGTACCCTCAAGACCGAGGTATTACATAGGAGAGTGGGTGGCTAATCCCTTCAAAATTTACAATGAGAGGGTCCCTAAAAAATGATATGTAGTAATTTCAAGAAATGAAATTGGTTCAGTATTAACAAATGCCATCCAGAATACAGTGTTAAGTACAGCGCTACACTAATCCCTTGAGACAACATCGCTGGCAGTGGTTAATTCGACTGTCTGTTTAGTACCCCTGTTTACCGCTTGCCAAGCATTTCGTGGATTTGATATTAACAAGGACTGAAACGCTGACAGAAAATAATTAAGCTGAGCAAGTTACAGAGCATGCGCGTACTCGCTTGCTGTGGCATGATATACTGCCCAACGTGCAGGGGCAGGTGATAACCTGGCTTTTCTGTACAGACGCTGCTCCTTATCGCGCAAACGTTTCAGCGACGGTGTGAACCGAATTACGAAATTGTTTCCTTCGATCCTGCGTAGCGGTATGTAGCGGCTAGTAAGCACGAATACTTTTTATTTGTAAAGAAATCAGTTTTCATGTACAGACCTATCAGGGAAGCATGATACGAACTCGTGCAAAAAAAAAAAAAAAAATTAGAGAAATTTTAAGCTCGGCATTTATCAAACTGAAGTTTCCTCTCGCGTAATCTGATAGATTTCACAGATTTGTGTCACTGTGGGAAAGTATTCAATAAATTGAACTGTACGGCAGCATGATCGCTTGAACCTGGCAAAATTGACACTGCTTGCACCATAGACGGGTGAGAAGTTGATAATAAATCTAGGATGGTTGCACTCGAAGACGTCGTACGGGTAGGTAGCCTAACTAACTGAGCAAGATTACAATCGGTACAGGTGTTAATTAAAGCTTCACATTCTGAGGAACCGCTATTCGCCACAGCGTTAGGCTCATTCCATGATGTAGTAGGGAAATTGAAGTCTCCTACAAGAAAAGTGAGCGCTGCATAGCACCTTACTTGTAACTTGTGCGAAAAGTCGTATAGTTCGAAGTAAAAACTTGGCGGTACGCTCGGAGGGCGACAGCAGGCACAAAATATGACGCCCTTGTGGTTAAGATGGATGCATACGCAGACCAATTCTAATGGTGATGAAACGGGAACATTGAAAGAAGTGAAGTCATCGCTCATCGCAATTAATACGTCACCGCCTACACGCGTGCCACGACACATGTGTAAAAGTTGTATTTTCTTTCGCAGTTTAAAAGTTCTGACCTATCTAATTTCGCCGGGAGCCAAGCTTCGATTAAAAATAACAATGTCCGGTAAGCAGCTGTCAACCAGTGAGGAGATAGCGTCACGTTTATTGATTGTGCTACGTAATATATTGCATGACAAAACAGAAGTGTTTCGAGAAGAAGCATTGTTTAGCTATTTCTGCGAAGCACCAGCCTGTGCTCTTAACGTTTCAGAAAGACCACGATTGGTTAACGTCGCATTGCTTGCCTCACGTTCGCAAATTCCGGCTGTAACAGGAAAACAGATGTAAGTCGTTTTGTTTACGATCCACTTACTGTGGCGTGACGTACATGGCTGTCCAGTGCCTTTGCAAAGTATAGCAGTTTTTTTTTTGTTCCCGTTGTGCGGGAGACTTTGAAAAATCCCATCCAACAGAGACGCCTGTGCGCCGTAGCTTTGATTTCTGGGACAAAGTGTTTTCTTTTGCATTACCTGAGGAAAACTACGCGATGATGGGCCTGCACTTGTTTGGGATAAACGAGCCAAGTCTATGCGTCCGAGCGACTCCCTCATCTGACAACTACAGATTGAACGTCTCAGAAAACAGCTCGCGAATATTTACTTCCGCGCTTGCCTATACGTCTCCGTAGCAAAGTCTTTAATGCCGTATAGAATATAAGTTTGTCCCTTCGCGCGCGGTCTTCTTGATCGTCTAACCGAACTTGTAGGAATGCGCTGTCGTTCCTAACTGCTGTAGTCACCAACTGCTGTGTAAATTCGAGTCGTCATGAATAGTTTCAAGGCAGTTCACTTCGTCTTCAAGATCAATTAATCGCGAGATGTAAGATCAGATACCTCGAAATGTAGTATTTTTTTTAAATTTTTGTTCGCTTCATCAATTGATTTGATGAGATTATCATGACGGGTGTCTAAGTGCTTAGAAAAAATTTAGATAACGGCTATAGTGGGACACAACTTAAGTCTGCAACGAAGCCGCGCTCACACCCTCACAACTGCCAGCCACTGTTCCTCCGCGAGGGTGCAAATAGTTCGTACTTCAAACTTTTACTGTTACCTAAAGGCGGTAACCACAAGACTGAAAGTATAAGCGCCTAATTTTATACGTTTTCACTCATCTATTACAGTGGAACGGTGAAAGCCTAATTCTTTATTGAACTGAAATCAAACGCTTGCTTCGCAGCAAGTATTTGTTGTAAAGTTTCACTTCAGTTGGCAGTGAAGTTTCACGAATAAAACGGTGTCAACAGTGTAATTAACTCTGTAAATTAACTGAACTTTTGAAGAGTGAAATGCTCAGACTCCATACACTTTGTCCATGTCTGTTGCACACCTCATCGCTTCTGCGGATGAAAAGACTCTTCAAGAACAGCAGACGCTCCGGAGGTATCAAGTACCACGCCATTTTGAAATGGTCGCATGACGACGATTTCCTTTGCTTCTGTGATTGGCTGGCGGAGTAACAACCCCGCGCGGTCTGTGTGCCTTGGTTGCCAACTCCTGTTTTTTTTTTTTTGTGCGTGTGTATCCTAGTACAGTATGTCGTAGTTCGATTTGCAACATTCTACTTCGAGAGGGAGCGGATTGAGTTCAACATCCCCACTGAGCAAGAGAAAGAGAGAGAGAAAGGCACAGCAAAGACAGGGAGGTCAACGAGAAATTATCTCCGGTTGGCTACCCTGTACTGGGGGAGGGGCAAAGGGATACGATAGGCGAGAGAGAGAAAAAGAAAAAAAAAGAAGAAAATCCCGACAAGATACACACACGCGCGCGCGCGCGCGTACAGACCATACACACGAACTGTTTCTGTAGGCACTGTCACGCAGTCTGCGAAGGCGTTCCTAGTGTTACGCGGTGTCACCGTCCAATCCTACGTCACCCAGTGTACAGTCAGAATTTGTCAGAAAGTCCTGTGTCCTTTAAGTACCGCAGCAGCGCCTTCATAGCGGATCGGGCTGATGTTCGCGTAGGCCAGTTTCCAAGGATGCTGTTTTTTTGTTATTGGGCGCTTGTCCAGTTTGTGTAGGGTGGCTGAAAGGACTGCTGTTTGCGGGTTAAAACGAGGGCACTCACAAAGAAGGTGCGTGATTTTTTTCCACGACGTAACTTCACTTTCCACGACGTAACTGCATCCTTCTAGTCCGTCTATGGCTTGGAGTCGCATTTGCAAATGCGCACTCCATTCTTATCGGAATGGCCAACAGCAAACTTTGTGACTTCACTGAGCAAGAGCATCTTTACAAACGTGAACGCGCTCAATCACAATAGAGGCTAACACGCCTGGGCATGGGAATAGCAGCAATGCAATGTTGTTAGAACGTATGAAAAAAAAAAGAAAGGGTCACTCGGATGGACGCCGACCGCGCCCAAAAAAACAGAAATTGTTTACGATGACCATTGCGGCTGCTTTCCTCTGCCCGTTGGCTTCGAGGCGCGATGCTATCCCGCCTAAAAGGTTTCTTTGGTTGATTCACGGGGTTTAACTTCTAAAAGCAACACCGAGAGACGCCGTATATGCGGAGGGTTCCGGATTAATTTTCACCAACTGGGGTTCTCTAACGGGCATCTAAATCTAAGCACGCGAGGAGCGTTTCCGCATTACGCCCCCATGAAATGCGACCGCCGCAGCCAGAAATCGAGCCCCACAAACTCGTTCCCGGCCAGCACCAGAACGCCATGTCCAACGAAACGCCGCGGAGGCTGAAGAATAGAGGTTTCTTTCTTTCTTTCTCCTTTCTTTCTTTCTTTCTTTCTTTCTTTCTTTCTTTCTTTCTTTCTTTCTTTCTTCATTTCCTTCGTTCTTTCTTTCTTTTTCGGAAAAGAAAACGGAAGAAAAAGGGGAAAAAATTAAAAGGCACCCGAAGACATACCCTTTTCCGTAGAGACGGAACGATGGTGCATTAATGTTACTTAAGAAATACAATGTTTTTTTCTTTTAGAATCAAAGTACAGCGTAGTCTAGTCGCACAGCGCTTTCCGTGCTTCGCGGGCTTTCTTTCAGGCTCGAGAAGAAAAAAAAAACCTTTATGAAGCACGTATTGAGCAAGAGAAAGCTGGATCGAAAATATTAGGCACAAGTTACTGTGGGGCGCATGATACGTTAGCCTTTAACATCGTCGCTGTAGGGCTGAACGCTAGCAGTGAAAAAGAAATGAAAAGGAAAAATTCGAGCGGGGCTTCCTCAAAACACGTTGAGAAAAAAAATAAACGGTACGTATTTATAGCGCACTCTGTCAACCGCGGTTGGCAGAACGGTTTTGTCCGAAGGTCTCGGTTTTGGAAACTTGTCAGCTTGTCACACTGCAAGGACATCTTGCGTTATTGACCGTGGCCCACTCCGGTTTCCCACCGAACTGTCCGCGGACCGACTGATGTCGTCGGCGTCGAGTTTGCCTGGACGATAGAATGCCAGCTCAGCCTGTTATCCGCCACGGTTGAAGTCTAATTTGATCTGTTCGAGGAACGTCGCGAAACAAGGCTATATATGGGCGTGAGTGCCGGGCACGCATCTACGCTAATTTCTATTCCAGCCGCCGCTGCGCGAAATTCATTTAGAGCGAGCACACTGCCAGAAATGCTGTCACGTGCCACGCTGTCTTCGTTTCGACGCTGCCGGAGCGCTATGCGCGTATCATTGCTACCGCACAGAGCTTTCGCAAGTACCCCGCTGCCGATCCCTTGCCTCATTCAACTCGATGACAGGTGTTGGAAGAATCGCCATGAATAGTGCGCATTTCAGGCGGCAGAATCAACAAGCATAAGTCGACTCATTTCCTCTACTCAAGGAATTGTATTTGGCAAATAAAGAAGTCAGGCACCTCGATCTCGTCATGAAATTCTTGCTCCCCCTGTTTATTGGACGGAAGGTGAGCCATAATTTAACCTCTATGCGCTTTTTGTTGTTTATGCAATCAACTGACCTCAGTGACCAATTGTCAGCGTGATGGCCAGCCGCCACATGTTTGCTTCATCGACTACCTCTTCTTTCTTTCTTTTCATATCTCTTAAGCACCTCCCCACTGCCTAGGGCAGGAAACCGGACGCGCGTCAAGTTGACCTCCTTAGCTTTCCTATGTTTCTCTTCCTCCTCCGCCTGCTCCACGGTGGATCAAATAGTGCACAGTGTGACACAAGTCGTAAGCATCTGGGGGTAGGGCAGGCAGTTGTAAAGCAGCCAGTGTTTTTATGGGCACTCATTCCGAACCTTGGTTGCGAAGAGGGTGGTCGTATTCCGTGTCCGCCGTCTCCGACTTCCCCAACAACAAGAACAAGAGAAAACATGGGAGGTCACTGGTATAAGACAAAGAGTTTGGCGCTTTCGTGTTCTGCCTGCAACGGCGTAGAAGCAGCGGTGAAAAAATAGGAAGTCAATCGAAAAAAAAAAAGCTACACAAGCGCAGATAGCGGAGCACAGTACCAGTGCTATAGACAGAGCGAGTCCCGATCAAGTTTGCGTCGGCCGCAAATAGTACAGCCTTTAGTACCGCGAAGTGCCGGCAAGCATGTAAGAATAAAAACCGCGCGTGCGTCTGAATGAAGAGTCCTATGGGGTCTCGTATACGCCCGAAGCTCGAGAGAGAAGCTAGCAGAGTGATGCAGGCTTTGAAAGGAAGCCTTAGACGTTGGTTTGAATTTCCCATGGCAACCGAGCGCTTGGCGTGTTTGTTTGCCATCCCCAAGTGCACTTTTACCGTAGCCGCAGTACCGCTACTTTGACTGCAGACGTGTACTGGCATCTTACGTTCATTCGGTTGGAAGGAAATTAAAATCCCCATACTGCAAAAAAATTAAAAAAAAAAGTATACAGCGTGCAACGAAAGCATACTGCGTCGGTTGCACTGGAAGAAGAAAAAAAAAAGAAAAACGCGAGCAGACAGTAAACGCCTGCACGTGTTCGGGAGCACATGTAACATAGGGACACGTCTCCATGGAGTGGGGAGAAAGGGGGAGGGTTACACAATTTGACAGACTGTATCGACGTGCAATTTATCATTACGGGTCATTTCTTCCAGAAAAACGCCGCTCGTTGTAGAAGCTAAACGAGAGAAAGAAAAAAGAAAACAAGAAAATCAACTTCGCCCAAAAGAGACGAATCTCAGACGGCCAGTGCTTTGAAACTTCATACAGTGACGGAAACAAATGTCATGGCTCCACTAAAGTGAAAAGCGAATGGGAGAAGAGAGAAGGGAGAGGAAGTGAGCGCACACCCGTTTTCAGCTCATGCAAATCGCCAGCAGTTTGCCAGGACATTGCGGTAGCAGGACGGGACGCCGTGAAGCCGGAACGGAAGGGTTGTTCTTTTTTTTTTTTTCGCTGCCTGTACTTAGCGCCGGCCGGAAATGGAGCAATTCGGCAAACGCAGCGAAGTGGGGCTGGCGTTGGCGCCGCCGCTCTGCCACGACGCGTAAACGAAGCTCGTATGCGCGCTGCCTTGAAAAACAAAAAAAAAAAAAGAAAGGAAAGAAAGAAAACTGTTTTCACTCCTCTTCCTACCGTGGCTACGTTTCTCTTCCTTTATCGCGAGCACTTATCTGTCCTTTCGCTGCCGCCGTCGCTGCCTCCATAGACGCGCAGCAGTGCAGTGTAGACGTGTCCGCCGTGTTTGGATCGCACCGCTGGTGCGATCGGTTGTTGGGAACTCGGCGCTGACGCCCGTGGTTGTACCTGGGTCGCAAGCCCCAAGGGTAGCGTTGGCCTGGCGGCCTGGGGTACAACTGGAAGCATCCGAAGGTCCCGGCAAAGCATGAGTCGACTGGTAACAACAAAACAACTTGTTTATTTTAACATCGCAAAGAGTTGGCGGTCAGGTTGACCGAAGTAGAGAGACGGGAGAGCACTTTACTCAACAGAAGAAATCGGAGCCCTCCTTTTGGCGTCCGGGGGCAGCTGTTTTTATACTCTCGCAGTTGAGGGCAAGAAGGAACCCCTCAATAGACGAGCACGTGAGTGTACAATGGGCTAAGGTGACGCACACTGCCGCCGGTCGGGCACAAAGACTGGAAGGAGAGGGTGACCCCTTGCTTTCGCATCGCCTGGTTCGGGCACAATGACTGGAAGGAGAGGGTGACCCCTTGCTTTCGCATCGCCTGGTTCAGGCACAATGACTGGAAGGGGAGGATGACCCCTGCTGTCGCATCGCCTGGTTCAGGCACAATGACTGGAAGGGGAGGATGACCCCTGCTGTCGCATCGCCTGGTTCGGGCACAATGGCACATACACTCACACACGCACATGAAGACACGTGGCATCGGAACATGCCTGGAAACGCCTGGCGGGGAGCGTTGCGGCGACGCCGCACGGGCCAAAATGTCTGCCGCCCCGCCGCAGTCGCGCCGGCAAAACCGCGTGTCGCAGGCGAAACGCAACAGACCGCCCCGCCGGGGGAAGGAGATCCCGATGGACAGGGGACTGCATCCGCTGTCCGGAGGGATGTCGCTCGATGATGCTCATAACCGAAGTCGGGCGTCCCTCGACGTTTCTTGAGCGCAGCGCACAGAGAAGGCCTCGTTCTCTCGTTCAGGTTCGCACGGGACACTGCAAAGTGACTTCGGGAGAGTTCACATTTTTGCTCTCGTTCCCGGCAAGCGTTAGAACTACGCTGAAACTCAACCGCTCAGTCAGCAAGCACGGCACAACCCTCACTAAGCCCTGCCAGGCTCTTTCCCCTTTTTATACCACTGCCTAGTTCCTTACAGTAGTCTAGCATCACCCAGAACGCGTCCATAAATTGAAAAATTGCACTAGAAAGCATATCATCACTTTGAAACACTAAACAAAAGCAATATGTTAAAAAAAATCCTGCCTCAGGAAGAAAAACATCAGTAACAAACAATTTTTAGGCTGATTCCTACGTTAGGGGCTTCGACTTAAGCCATCGGCGTTACCGTTGAGACTCCCCTTTTTGTAACGCACCTCAAAGGAATATTGTTGTAAAGCAAGGCTCCAGCGCAGGAGGCGGCCATTTTTGGGAGAGATGGTCTGCAGCCATTGGAGAGGGCAGTGATCCGTCTCAATGATAAACCTCGAGCCGGCTAGATAGCATGACAATTTCTGAACGGCCCACACGAGACATGCACACTCTTTCTCGGTGGCGCTATACGCCTGTTCACGACTGGTCAGCTTACGACTAGCATACAGGACGGGGTGTTCTACTTCTCCATTTTCCCGTTGGCACAGTACAACGCCCATGCCTCGCTCACTAGCATCGCATTGAACAACGAACCCTTTTGTATAGTCTGGCGATCGTAGCACAGGCTGGCTTGTTAGGGCACTCTTTAGGGCGCTAAAAGCTCTTTCCTTTGTCTCGTCCCAGACGACTGTTTGAGGCTCTGACTTTCTTAGAGCATCCGTCAGGGGAGCCGCGATATCAGAGTACCTGGGGATGTACCTCTGATAGTAGCCGGCGACACCTAAGAACGACCGAATATCGCTCTTTGTGCGCGGTTGCGGAAAGTCTCGCACAGCGGCCACTTTTATTTCAGAGGGGCGGCGACGACCCTGACCAATCACGTGACCGAGGTAGACAACCTCGGCCTGTGCTAACTGGCACTTAGGAGCCTTTACTGTCAAGCCCGCTTCGCGCAGGCGGGTTAGCACTGCCCGCAAGTGTGTCATATGCTCAGACCAGGATGCGGAGAATATCGCTACGTCGTCTAGATACGGTAAAGCGAATTCTTGCTGTCCCCGCAACACTTTATCCATGAGGCTTGAAAAACAGTATGGCGCGTTCTTCAAACCAAAACTCAACACTTTAGGACGGAATGTTCCCATTGGTGAAATGAACGCCGCATACCTACTAGCCTCTTCTGTAAGTGGAACCTGCCAATAACCCCTGACAAGATCTAGGGTGGAAATAAACTGAGCGCTACTAACTTTCTCAAGGCGCTCCTCGATGTTAGGGATCGGATAAATTTGATCCTTAGTGATGGAATTAAGCCTGCGGTAGTCGACGCAAGGACGAGGTTCCTTGCCCGGTACCTCAACTAAAATCAAAGGGGAGGTATAATCACTCTCACCTGCCTCAATAACACCGAGCTGTAGCATTTTCTTTACCTCAGCCTCCATAATATCGCTCTGGCGGGGTGACACCCGATACGCCTTGGATCGTACTGGCTCTGGGGAGGTAAGTTCTATATCATGAGTAAGTACAGAAGTCCTACCAGGCCTCTCAGAGAACAGACCTTGAAACTCTTGTAATAGCTGGTATAGTTCGGTTTTCTGCTCGGGCGACAGCGGTGCTTTACTGATAAGGTCACTAATGACTTGACCGGTGTCTTCCCTGTTCGTCACTGAGCCTAGTCCCGGAAGCTCGACCGGAAGCTCTTCAGGAACGTTTACCATCATGCACACCACTGCTTCCCTTTGTCTATAAGGTTTGAGCAGATTACAGTGGTAAACTTGCTGTGCTTTCCGCTTTCCTGGCAGACTTACCACGTAGTTAACGTCCGACAGTTTCTGAACAATTCGCGCTGGGCCCTCCCACTGCACGTCTAGTTTGTTGTTTAGCGATGTGCGCAATATCATGACCTCATCGCCCACCTCAAAACGACGGGCCCTGGCTGTCCGATCATAATAAACCTTGGCCCTCTGCTGGGCCTTTGTCATTGCTTCACCTGACAACTCCTGTGCCCTTCTTAAGCGTTCGAGGAGCTTAAGTACGTACTCCACCACGACTGGGTCGTCGCCCCTACCTTCTCATGATTCTCGAAGCATGCGAAGCGGAGACCGAAGCGAGCGACCGTACACCAGTTCAGCTGGCGAAAACCCCGTAGCCGCATGCGGCGCGGTCCTTAATGCAAACATCACCCCAGGCAGACACAGCTCCCAGTCAGTTCGATGTTCAAAACACAATGCTCTCAACACGCGCTTCATGACGGAGTGGAGCTTCTCAACGGAATTCGACTGTGGGTGGTACACTGAGCTGTGTAGCAGCTTTACCCCACACCTTTCGAGAAAGTTGTCGTCAAAGCGCTAGTAAACACTGTGCCCTGATCTGATTGGATTTCCGCAGGAAAACCAACTCGCGCAAATATGGACAGTAGTGCATTGACTATCTCAACTGAGCTGAGTTCTTTCAGCGGCACTGCTTCAGGGAACTTTGTCGCTGGGCAGATCACAGTCAAAATGTGTCTGTACCCCGTGGCTGTTACCGGCAGAGGTCCCACTGTATCAATAACGAGCCGTCTAAAAGGCTCCGTAATGATAGGTACCAATTTCAACGGCGCCCTCGATTTGTCCCCTGGTTTGCCCACCCGCTGACAGGTGTCACATGACCTTACGAAATGGTCTGCGTCCCGAAAACACCCTGGCCAATAGTACTCTTGCAAGAGACGGTCCTTAGTTTTCTTAACTCCTAGGTGTCCGGACCACGAACCCCCGTGTGACAAGCGCAACAGATCCTGACGATAGCATTGAGGCACGATCAGCTGATCGAACTCCACTCCTCGGCGGTCTAGATACTTCCGGTACAGGACTCCACCTCTTTCCACAAAACGCGCAGTTTTCCTGGCGATACCTTCTTTGACATTGCAGCGCACGTTTTCCAGGCTGCCATCCTTTTTTTGCTCGGCTATCAAAGCCGACCGGCTGACTTTTAGCAACCTATTAAGTCCGTCTGACGTAGGCGCGATGAGCAAATCAGTAGATAGCTCTTCTAACTTTCCCGTGTCGGGCGTTTCCTCTCCAGTATCTGGCGCCTTTAACGTTACAGACTCAAGTTTATTCAGTTCGGGCGTGCTCTGAATATCAGCTTGCTGCGCCTCTGACCCTTTTTCGTTGTTTGATAACGTCGGCCCCGCAACTACCGCCTTTGCAGCGAGCTCCCGAACCTTCGATCTGGTTAAGGCCTGAACACTAGCTTTACCAAACAAAAGCCCCTTCTCGCGCAGGAGGTGATCGGACCTGTTTGAAAATAGGTACGGTTACTGGGGGGGCAGCATAGATGACACTGCCGCCTCCGTCTCAAGCGCTCCGAAAGGTCCTTCAATAAGCACTTTTGCTACCGGCAGACACACGCTATGAGCTTCCACGGCTTGCTTGATCCACGCGCACTCGCCCGTGAACATATGGGGTTCTACGTAAGACGGGTGAACTACATCCATCGTAGCTGCGGAATCGCGAAGCACTCGGCACTCTTTCCCGTTCACGAGGAGGTCTCGCATGTAAGGCTCGAGAAGCTTCATGTTCTCGTCAGTGCTGCCTATTGAAAAAAACACAACTTTTGGTGTTGTTTCCGGACACTGCGCCGAAAAGTGACCCGGCTTCTGGCACGTATAACAAACGCGCGCTCGCCTCATCTCGAACCGCTTTCTGCGTTTGGCTGCCGCCGTCTCCTTAGGTTCGGTCGCACTGCTTCCACTCGCATCCGCACTACGCGTGTTCCCCTTTGCTCTCATGGGTGTGAACTTCGGCCTCTCAAACTTCAAGCCAAATTCACCCTTTTGACCGTCCTTAGCTCCGCGAGCCCGACGCGTCACAAACTCCTCGGCTAGCTCAGCGGCTTTAGCCACCGTACAAACGTCTGGCCTATCCAAGACCCAGTATCGCACGTTCTCCGGTAACCGACTATAAAACTGTTCTAGCCCGAAGCACTGCAGAACTTTATCGTGGTCACCAAACGCTTTCTCTTCTTTGAGCCACTCCTGCATGTTTGACATAAGCCTATACGCAAACTCTGTATATGACTCACTTCTGCCTTTCTCATTTTCCCGAAACTTCCGACGGAACGCCTCCGCAGACAGCCGGTACTTTTTTAGCAGACTCGATTTTACTTTGTCGAAATCCTCTGCCTCCTCTCTATCCAAGCGAGCGACTACGTCGGCCGCCTCGCCGGGTAACAAAGTGAGCAAGCGCTGTGGCCACGTTTCCCGAGAGAACCCCTGCTTCTCGCACGTTCGCTCAAAGTTAACCAGGAACAAACCAATGTCCTCTCCAAGCTTAAACGGCCGCATCAGGTCAGTCATTTTGAACAATACGCGTTCTCCTGCACCGTGTGCCTGACTTCCATTACGAGCGCGTTCCATCTCTACCTCAAGACGCTTCATTTCCAAAGCGTGTTGACGGTCACGCTCTTGTTGCTCTCGCTCTTTCTGTTCTTTACGTTCACGCTCTTCTTTTTCTTTTGCAGTCTCCCTCTCTTCAATAGTCTCAAGGCATTCCGACAGCTCGTCATCCTCAGCCTCTAACTCAAGAATAGCCTTTAGCAGTTCAGGTTTTCTTAGTTTGTCTGAGACATCCAGACCCAACTCTCTTGCAAGCTCCAACAATTTCGGTTTGCGCAACGACTTCAAATCCATGGCTGCTCTGAATGCTGCTTTCTCTACTGCTTACTATTGTCTTGCCGCAAACTAACCCGGCAGCAACGACAACCACAATTACCAGCTCTGTTTCTGACACTAACAAAAGCCTGGCAAAGCTCAGAAGAAGAAAGTCCCGCACTCACCAAACCTCGCAGGCAGGAATTCCGCGCAGTCGTTCCGCTGCAGGCAACCAGTCGTCACACAGGGCTCGTTGCACTGCTCCCGGATCGTCGTTGAGCTGCTCAGCATACGGTCAACTGCATATCTTCGCTGCTGGCCTCCGTTGTCGCGATCTCACCGCTGGCAGACAGATGTTTGAAGTCGGAGGCGATCTCACCGCTGCCAACCAGATGTTTGGATCGCACCGCTGGTGCGATCGGTTGTTGGGAACTCGGCGCTGACGCCCGTGGTTGTACCTGGGTCGCAAGCCCCAAGGGTAGCGTTGGCCTGGCGGCCTGGGGTACAACTGGAAGCATCCGAAGGTCCCGGCAAAGCATGAGTCGACTGGTAACAACAAAACAACTTGTTTATTTTAACATCGCAAAGAGTTGGCGGTCAGGTTGACCGAAGTAGAGAGACGGGAGAGCACTTTACTCAACAGAAGAAATCGGAGCCCTCCTTTTGGCGTCCGGGGGCAGCTGTTTTTATACTCTCGCAGTTGAGGGCAAGAAGGAACCCCTCAATAGACGAGCACGTGAGTGTACAATGGGCTAAGGTGACGCACACTGCCGCCGGTCGGGCACAAAGACTGGAAGGAGAGGGTGACCCCTTGCTTTCGCATCGCCTGGTTCGGGCACAATGACTGGAAGGAGAGGGTGACCCCTTGCTTTCGCATCGCCTGGTTCAGGCACAATGACTGGAAGGGGAGGATGACCCCTGCTGTCGCATCGCCTGGTTCAGGCACAATGACTGGAAGGGGAGGATGACCCCTGCTGTCGCATCGCCTGGTTCGGGCACAATGGCACATACACTCACACACGCACATGAAGACACGTGGCATCGGAACATGCCTGGAAACGCCTGGCGGGGAGCGTTGCGGCGACGCCGCACGGGCCAAAATGTCTGCCGCCCCGCCGCAGTCGCGCCGGCAAAACCGCGTGTCGCAGGCGAAACGCAACAGCCGGGACAAAAGAGAAGCGAAGAAAAAAAAAAAGAAAATGAAGGTATACTCGGCTTCTCCACGACACTCGCCAACACCGTGAAAGAAGGCTTCGGAAAGCGAAACTTGCCGAGTTTCAGTTGCGTACGCGTCCTGAGCGGCTGCATCAGCCAGAGTGACGAATCAAAAAAGGAAATGATGCAGCTGATGATGATATCATCTGAATCCGACAGCGGTAGGCCCCGTCAGAGCCTCAGAGGCGAACGGAGTTTATTCACTTTAATGCATCGTGAGACAAGCCCAAGTTTAACTTGAGGCTATTTTGACTTTGCGCCCACCACAAACACACAACCTATGTATACAGGGCGTAAATTCGCAGATGCTTGTGTTGCAATCCTCTCGCAATTGTGACTCGGAGAACGGCGAATGGAAACCAGCCGCTATCCATTACACCTCGCGCTTTTCTGAACGCTGACGAAAAGAACCCAGCAACTAACGTCACTGATTCTGCGTGATATTGGAGCACTTAACGAGTGCGCAAGGCGTTATTACGTGTTTTAACCCGCCGCAGTGGCCCGGTGGCTTTGGCATTCCACTTCTGAGCTCGAGGGTGCGGGTTCGATCCCCACCGCGGCTGTTGCATTTCGGTGGGGGGCGAAGTGCAAAAAACGCTCGTGTACTTGAATTATGGCGCACGTTAAACACGACCAAATGGTGATAATTAATCCGCTTCCGCCCACTTCGACCTGCCTCATAATCAGATCGTGGTTTTGGCACGTAAACCCCCATAGTGTAATTTTAAAACTTCCTGATGATCATTCAGGTCGGGGCTCCGTGCGGAGGCTAACCATTGGATTAAAACTACGAACCTTACTTCCTGTAATAGTATAATACGTTGCCATCACTATCATGATTTTGAGTACTAGGTAGAATTGCAACATATTTTCATTCTAGAGGTATATCGCTACTCTAAAAAAAGAAAGAAAAACATAGATCGGGCCGCAGGTTGTCACGCTTCCGCAGATCACGCTGGCACAGAGATCGTTTATTACACGTATGTGAACTGGTTTACGGAAATTCTTGATGCCCACTTGTTCTTAACGAGAGCAATTTTCGTTACATTGGCAACACACTTTTAGCATCCTTGTTATTGAGTGTCTTAAGAAACTTCTAGACAAGCATAACTGCATGGACGCGAGGACATACCGTGACGCCGCCTGCTGCCAGCGCCTGAATGACGTGAGAAGTTGGATCACGTGCCAGAACGTCTGCTTCGGCGCTGTCACGCGTGGTTCATTTTTCGTTGCACCGCCACGAAGTTCAGGTCGGCTTAGAGGTATTGCGCAAGCGTGCTTGTCTTTTCTTTCTTTCTTTTTTCTGATTTTTAAGTTGCATATGCATAGTGTACGATAATATCCGGTGTTTCTCCGTGCCAACTTCGGTCAGATTTTGCTCCAATTACTATCGCAGAAATCGAAAGTAAGGTAGCTTCCACAGAAGCTGAAGGGCCGTTAAATTGCGGTGGCAAGCTTTAAAGCCTGCATATAGTGTATGCACGAAACCAAAAGCTCCATCCGTAAGTGTGAGGGAACAGACTACGTGGAGCGACATAAGAGACAAAAATGCAGCCAGTCACGCAAGTGGCGTCGCTCAAACATTCCGTATTGAGCAAGAAATGAAACTTTCCGTAGATGCTCTGGATTTACGGGTACTCTGTTCTTCGCGCACAACGTGCGCGTACGTCTGCGTCGCTTCGTTTCTGTTCGGCCAGGTCGTTGTCGTTGGCCGTCTATAGACCGTTTTTTCATGAGCGCCACCATATTGCTACGCAGTGGCGCCATCTATGGGCAGTCGGCATGCTGGCTTGGGTATACGCTCGGTGGTAGTTTCTGGCGTTTCCTTTCGCGCTCGTGCGGTCCATTTAGTATTGCGCGCGTCTTCTACGTGGTAAACGGTTCTGTGAGACGTGTTAAAGTGGTTTAAATCGGTATGGCCGGACTTTCTGCTGGCGTTGAGGCGGGCGGTGCACGCAGCGCGACGTGCGCGCGCATATTTGAGCCTACAATCAGCCTCGGAGATCAATTCTGCATTTCTGAATGTTCCATTCACTAATGTGCCCTTATTGTAGTATTATCCTCTAGTTCTAAGCTGCGGTTTAGGAGTAATGAAACATACGCGACGATGGTAACAGCGTGGGTATCGTTCTGCTACGATAGGAGCTCTGCTATATACTTTGACAAGCGTTCAAACTGTTAGCTGCAGATTACATTGTATTACTACTTGGTTCGGCGGAAGAGGTTTCCACCTATGAATAAAATAGTTTTGGTTAGTAAAAACGGCACACCATACAGTGTGAACTATACTTGTCCAGTAAAGCGACCGTTTACGAAGTGCGCAAGCGCCCTAAGCAGTGGTAGGTTCTGGATTACAGATATCTTTGTTTTATATAGCGCATGGTCCGAGCATGCGGCATCAACGTTTATACATCTATAAACGTTGTGCGGCGTGACTATGCAAGCTCGTATTGCGGCATTAGCCCATTTTCTCCTTCTTTTTCGAGAAAGAGGATGATAACCGAAATTTCTTTTCAGTTGTGTTCGTTCCATTCTATACTAAGCACTTACACGTATTACGGAAATTTTGTCCTGAAAAATAGCCATCTCATTCTTTTTATGTGGTCGCTCTCATACATTATGCCTTTACAGGACAAAAAAGCAATGCCGAATCACATAGCTTATATATGCATCATGCTGGTTCACCAACCGCAGTGATCGGTGTGTTGAGCAGAGCCATCGGCCTCACGCAGGAAGGCTAGCGTAGACATATACTGATTTCGGACACACTAGATTTGAAATGCGTGAGAAGGATGCCTGTGTATAACAAATATTTGATAGCGCCTGCCGCTTAGATGTTTCGTAGTTGCCTTAGGTTGGCCGTACACGAGCTTGCGCGCTCTTATGTTTCATGTTTTTAGTCCCTACGCCAAGCGATCAGATAGAGGGCAGATTTACCATTTCATGCTGGTAATACAGAGACACCGGTTGTCTTCATTGAATTAAAAGCGATATAGGCAAAAGGTTCACAAAACATACACACACCGCGGCTGATAATGCACGTCACATGTTTGCGCCCGCAAGAGATATTTCCGCGTCCTATGCATCGGTAAGATGCATAGAAAGGCTTTCCTGGCGATTTTATATGAATAGACATTGCGCAAATTTCACAGAGTACGATTTAAAACATCTAGAAATCGTTCCGCAGCACGCGACAGCAATACTATCAAGCAGCGCCGCGCTGGATCGCCCAAGCCAGAGAGGAGGAATGGCTCCCCGCGTTCCCTTTCCTCCTAGTCTGATGAAAAGGTCTATACGTGCGACAAAACAGGCGCCCATTATCGGCTAAAACTTGCGGCGCAGGTACCCATAGCTGATTAACACTTTGTATATGTTTCCCAGCTGTTACATATCTCAGCATAAGCGCGTGCTGCACCACGGCGCTTTCGTGCTAGTTAGAGTTCTGTTTTCTCAACAGTAACATAGTCGCTGCGCTTTGATAGGCGGCAGGAACTACGGAGAGGTCGCCACTTATACGAGAAAGAAATTGTAGCGTTTGCCAAGAAGCACGTTCCCTAGCATATTGATGCTTTTAGTTGCGATCTTCTCTGCATTTGAACAATGTTTCAGTTTACTGTGCCCCCTTCTCGGACAGAGTAATGTCAGGAAGTAACCTTGCGCAGCATTTTGCGGCAAAGGCACTGGGACAAGTTCTTTTGTAGCCGACTGAATAAAGAGGCGTTTACATACGTTGCCACTAGGAAGCTGAGCATATCACCTGCGTCAGCTGAACTCATAATCGTAATATGGCGTCTCCTGCCACTGTTGCGTTCTCCAGGGTGGCGTACCTCACCGCTGCCGACCAGTTGTTGCGACGCCCGTTTTTCGAAGCTCGACCGACGTTACTACTGGGTAGCGTGGCGCTGTCGGTGGGCCGCAGGCATCCGGTAGACCATGGCGACAAGGCACGGACGAGACGACTTCTAGTGCGAAACTTGCACGGCTTCTTCAATGGTTGGTGAAATATAAGAAGAATTAAGTAAAAAAGTAAATTGCGGGACCCTTTAAATAGGCCTACTAAGGTCGTAGGCGGGATCTTTCTCACGTCAACATCATGTGACAGGCACTGAGTCTGGTTGTGAATGAGCAGCTGATCACTCCTCCCCGATGAGCTTGCACGGCCCCGCCTCAGCAGGTGGCAACCCGGGTGCCTGGTCGGGGATGGGGCTGCTGATCCATGCTCCCAGGTGAGGTGGTACGGGCTTGCTTCCTCTGGCAGCAACCCGAGGGGCCTGTTTGGTTCGCGGAAAGTGTTGACAGTTCGTGGAAAGGTTGTCTGGTTGTGGATGGGCGACTGATCCATTCTACCAGTTGACGTTCCTCGTCGTGGCTTGACCCTTTCTTCTAGGCGACGTTGATTCGCGGAAGTTCTCCTGCAGAGCTCGACAGTTCGAGCAAAGGGTCCCTCTAAAGTCGCACATACACAAAGGGGCCTGCAAGCACTGCGGGGTGCCAGCAAGACCGCCAACCCCTCGAAACAACCACAAGAAATTGAGTATTGACCCTTCGTTTCGATGAGGCATGGTGGTCGAGCATCCTTCTTGCACGGGGTGCTACACGCCAACCGTAACAGCATCTCCGGCGGGGCATGAAGCTCCCGACGCGTAGGGGCCAGTAGCCACAGGGCGAGGGATCGGCGTTTCAGTAGCAGAATTTCCCTCAGGGTTGACGAACCCTTGGTTCGTAGCTGGTAGATTCCTGGTAGTCGTTCATCAGTCCTCGTGGCGCTCTTGTGTCTTTTCTCCCTGGTCCGGTCCGGTGAAACTGGACTTGCAAACAGGCCTCGCAATTTTTCGTCTCCTGTTTGGGCAAGCAATCACTCCAGAACAGTGCCGGACCCACAACCACAAAGTAAGCGAGCGCAAGGCCACACTCCCCCAAGACACACCAGGCTTTACAAAAAAAAAAAAAGAAAGACAGAAAAGCCCTTACTGCTTTCCCCATTTCTTTCGCGCGTCCTCTCCCACTGAGCATTAAAAACAGCCATTTCTTGAAAGCGTTAAGACGTGGTTAATAAAATCAGCTAACAATCGACTACAGCATCGCGACAATAAAAAACGTATGAAAAAATATAAAAACGCAAAAATGCCACGGAAACCCGAGTGAGCATGAGGCTTTCGTTACTCTAGGGGCAACGACTCAGGCCGTCGGCCCTGCCATTAAGCTTACCCTTCTTGTAGCGAATATCGAAGGTGTACTGTTGAAGAGACAAGCTCCAGCGCAAAAGGCGGCCGTTTTTCGTAGACATGGAGTGACGCTATGTCAGGGGACAGTGGTCAGTCTCTATGGTGAATCTTGAACCAGCGATATAGCATGCTAGCTTCTGCACCGCCCATACTACGCAGGCGCATTCCTTTTCTGATGGGACTGTATGCTTCCTCACGAATTGAAAGCGTTCTACTGGCGTACAGTACAGGGTGCTCGTTTTCGTTATCTCTCTTTTGACAAAGCATCCCCCCCCCCATACCCCTGTCACTGGCATCACACTGAAGAATGAATGGCTTAGAGTAGTCGGGCGCGTTCAACACGGGCTGACTCGTTAGTGCTTTCTTCAGCATACTAAAAGCCTTTTCTTTTGCGTCATCCCACTTTACCGTTTGTGGTTCTGCTTTTCTGAGAGCATCTGTTAAAGAACTGGCAATTTCGGAATACCGCGGAATATATCTCTGGTAATAACCCACCAAGCCAAGGAATGATCCGATGTCCCGCTTGGTGTGTGGTTGCGGGAAGTTGTCTATCGCGGTCAGTTTAACCTCGGAAGGCCGACGATGGCCTTGCCATATTACATGACCTAGATAAGCTACCTCCGCGCGCCCTAATTGGCATTTGGGAGCCTTAACAGTTAAGTTGGCCTCTCGTAGCTGACACAACACGGTTCGCAGGTGTTGCATATGGTCCGCCCATGATGAAGAAAAGATAGCTATGTCATCGAGATAGGGAAGTGCAAAGTCCTCCATTCCTCGTAGCACCTGGTCCATAAGGCTAGAGAAGCAATATGGCGCATTCTTCAATCCAAAACTCAGGACTTTCGGACGAAAGGTTCCCATCGGGGAAATAAACGCTGCAAGCCGGCTTGCCCTCTCGGTCAACAGAACCTGCCAATACCCTCTGACTAAATCGGGCGTAGAGATGAAATTAGCACTGCTCACCTTTTCAAGCCTTTCCTCGATATGCGGTATTGGATAAGTCTGGTCCTTCGTGATTAAATTGAGCCTGCGGTAGTCGATACATGGCCGCGGCTCTTTTCCTGGGACCTCAGCCAAGATAAGAGGCGAGGTATAATCACTCTCTCCTGGCTCGATCACACCTAGCTCTAACATCTTGTTTATTTCAGCGGCCATGACTTGACGTTGACGAGGTGATACGCGATAAGCTTTCGAACGAAGTGCGTCGGATGAGGTTAGCTCGATATCGTGAACGATTGCGGTGGTCCTGCCAGGTGTGCCTGAAAATATGTCTTTAAATTCAAAGACGAGCTCCCTCAGTTCGGCCCTTGGATTGGGATTCAACTCCGCCTGCTCTACTAGCTTGTCAATGGTATCGCGAATGTCTTTTGCCCCCCTGACTGCTGTTAACTACGGAAAGTCGACAGGCACCTCCTTAGGTTGGTTAAGGGACCTGTTCACAATGGCCTCCCTTTGCCGGTAGGGTTTGAGTAGATTGCTGTGGTACACTTGTGGTGTCCTTCGTTTTCCCGGTACCGTTATTACCTAGCTTGTTTCAGATAATTTCTGAATTATGTCAACCGGTCCTTCCCATTGAACCTGTAGTTTGTTTTTCAATGAGGGTTTCAGGATCATTACCTTTTCCCCAACTTCAAAGCGTCGTGTTCGAGCCGTCCTGTCACAGTAATACACAGCATTGCTTTGTGCCTTATGCATTTCCTGCTCAGAAATCATTGCGGCAGGGCTTACATTCAATAACTTTCTCCTGCATTGTGCCTCTCGAGACATTTCAGGCTCCGGCGCTTGCCTGACCGCTTCATTAGCTAGTGTACTTTCCGAAATATCCCCTATAGGGATGTCCGGTTTGGTGCTGGTTGACGAACCCTCCGTCAAACTTGTTTACTCCACCACTGGACATTCGTACACTGCCTTGGCCGCGAGCTCCCTTGCCTTGGAACGAGTTAGGGCTTGCCCTATTCCCTCACTAAACGCGATTCCCCTGCGTCGCAGCAACTCCTCAGATTTGTTAGAAAACAAATATGGATATTGCGGCGGGAGATGTGCCGAGACGGCGGCTTGAGTGTCCAGTACTCCAAAAGGGCCTTCAATGCGAACCTTTGCCACAGTGAGACAAACACTGGAGGCCTCTACGGCTAGCCTCACCGAAGCACATTCTCACGTGAACTGGCCTTTCTCTACGTGCGACGGATGCACCACGTCCATTGTGGCTGACGAGTCGCGAAGCACCCGACATGGCTTGCCGTTTACCATAAGGTCTCCAATGTACGGTTCTAGCATGTTCAGATTTTCCTCGTTACTACTTAGTGACCTCAACACTAGTTTGGAATTTCGACACCCCACGGAGATATGCCCCGTTTGCTGGCAGTTGTAGCAAACTACACTGGTTCTTTGCCTCGAAAGCTTTTTTCTTTTGCCTTTCTGCTCTCTGTTCGGGTGACTCCTCTCTTCCCTCGCTGTCCTTGTCACTATTTTTCACCGAATCTGACCTTTCCTTTGATTTATACTGACTCGACTTCGACCATCGCTCTGGCTTGTCGGGTCTGTATTGATTCATCTCCTTCTGAGGAGCTTCGTTGCTTTCGAATGCACGGCCAGTTACGTACTCCTCAGCGAGATTGGCCGCTCCTGTGATAGTTTTTACGCCTGGTCTATCCAGAACCCAATGCTTGATGTTTACAGGCAGCCGGCGGTAGAACTGTTCTAAGGCAACGAACGCACTGCATTGTCTTTTCGGCATCGCCGAGTGCACCTTCTTCTCTGAGAAATTCCTTCAGGTTTACCTCCAAGGTGTATGCAAAATCTGAATATGACTCACTTTTGCTCTTCTCGACCTCCCTGAATTTTCGCCTAAATGCTTCTGCTGATAATCTATACTTTCTAAGCAGATTCGCTTTGACTTCGTCGAAGTCCTCTGCTTCTTTCCCCATTCAGGCAATGATATCAGCTACCTCACGTGGCAGTAACGTAAGCAAGCGTTGCGGCCACGTGTTACTCGCAAATTTTGCCTTCTCACACGTGCCCTCAAATTGCACCAGAATAAGACCTACGTCTCCTCCTACTGCGTAGGGTGCCATCAAGTCTGTCATTCTGCGCTCGCTTTCGCCTGCCTTTGAGCTAGGTCTTTCGTTATTTTGAGCTTTCAGGAGCTGAATCCCTAGGCGCTTCATTTCGAGGTCGCGCTCTTCTTTGGCATCTTTCTCCGCAATTCTCTCTAGGCATTCCTTCAGGTCATCGTTGCTGCCCTGATCGCTTCGATCGCCTCAATGATACCCGGCTTTCTCTTTGATTCGGTAATTCGGAGGCCCAACTCTCTGGCCAAGCTAAACAATTCCGGCTTGTTTAGTGCCTTCAAGTTCATGGCTGCCCTTAGTGCTGCTAACTCTTTACTCTATAACAACCTCGACGTACTCAAAACTTCCGTCAACGGTTAAAGAATAATCACTGCTCTGTCCTTCCCCCCCCCCCCCCCCAAAAAAAGCATACGTAAAGCCAAGTGATATCTTAGTGAAAAAAAGCCGTACACTTACCCGATGCAGTCATGAATCCTGACACCTTCCTTTCGAACGTTGTCAACAGGACGATGAGGAGACGATCTCGTAGCTGTCGTCCAAAGTTGGGTTTCCAGGGTAGCGTATTCCAATCGCTGCCAACCAGTTGTGGCGTTCTCCAGGGTAGCGTACCTCACCGCTGCCTACCAGTTGTTGCGATGCCTGTTTTTCGAAGCTCGACCAACGTTACTATTGGGCAGCGTGGCGTTGTCGGTGGGCTGCAAGGTCCCTCTAAAGTCGCACAGACACAAAGAGGCCTGCAAGCACTGCGGGGTGCCAGCCAGACTTGCAACCCCTCGAGACAACCACAAAAAATTGGGGATTCACCCTTCGTTGCGATGAGGCATGGTGGTCGAGCATCCTTTTTGCACGGGGTGCTACACGCCAACCGTAACACCATCAAAAGTAATATAAAAAGAACGTATATACTAGTAAAGCCCAGAATCCTAAAGTCATGCATTATTCAATTAGCGTACGGTTAGGAACAGTGCTATACAAATCTCGTTAAACGGATTCTCAAGTCACCCGAGTTATTTGTTCTGATAAACAGCAGTTTCGCTTACCGAGAAAGATGTGCAGGGGTGCAGCACTATATGTCATACGCCCGCTTTTGTTTGTTATTAAAAAGTGAATGTTGCAGCTATACTTAAAAACGAATTTCTTTCTGATTAGCGTTTGAGACTTTATTCGCAACCAGTACAGTCGCCGACCGATAATTCAGACTCAGCAGGGACCGCTTACAAGTCCGGATTAACGTATTCCTCAGAAATTAAATGACCATTGTTTTCAGAGTGGCAATAAAACAATTGGATAAGAAAGAAACGTTGCCAAACGTGTTGCTACATGCACATTTGCATGCCACTTGGCTAGTATGTACTTGGACAATCCCCGTGCTGTCGCTACAGATAGACGGAAGTATTTAACGCGCGCACTAAATCTGCATCCTCTGTCAACTTGAACAGAAGTCGGCGCCACTCCGGTAGCCGAATAATAGCGGGTTTTCTCGCATGAGTGAGATTCCGACAAGTGCCTCGTTTCATTGCCTGCTTCGTGGGACGCAAACATAGAAGATGCATTCGGCGCTGTTCGAAGTTGCTTGATTTTGAGCGACAAGAACTCTTAACAGTGGCCAAAGAAAGTCGTCTACAACTGCTTCGCTATTTAACACGTGGAAGGAGAACGCTGGACGCTTTGGCACGTGCCACGCGTCGTGCGAGAATGACTTTCTTCGCTAAAAATGTGTGCTGAAAAAAAAAATCTGATTCTGCTTTTACGAAAAATTAATTTAGAGGTTGATTCTGCAGTTCGGTCTATATAGAGATGTGAACATCTTGGTTCCAATTAACTAAAGCTTTCTTACATTGTTCAAATACGAAACCAACTAACTCTGAGCCTGCTGTTGCGTTTAACTGGCAACTCAATTTAAGCGATTTCCATTTACCGAGATTTTATACTACATAGGCATATTTCGGTTCCATAATAGAAACATCCCGGTGAGCTCCAACAAGCACAGTACGAAACCACTTGGACATTGGACTCGTTATGAGTTAAAAAAAAGAAAAGATAAACGAAGAGCTCATTAATGTGATGCGACCAAACTTCGTCAAGGTCTAACCAAAAGTGTAAGTAGGCCAACTGGACCGAGAGCCTTCCGTTTACAGGAACAGCTTGAAGGGGTTGATATTGTATGTGCTATACCTACAAAAAAAATAATAAAAAGTGAACAGCAGACTTCAATTATCATCATTAGCCTGTATTATGCACATCTGAAGGTCGACAACCTCTCCTAGTGGTCTCCAATTGCTCCTGTCTTGCGCCTGCTCATTCTCATGCCTGCGAATTCTAATTCCTTCACATCCCCAATCCCCTGCCGTCCTCAACTGCATTTCTCTTCCCTTAGCACCCGTTCTGTTGCATCTAGTAAACCACCGATAATCTGCTCTACGCATTACGCAGCCTGTCCAACACTACTGCTTCCTCTAATCTCACATAAACTGACTTCCGCACGCGGTTGTAAACACGTCTTAGATGCGATACATGCAGCTTACAGATCTTGGATCTACAGGTGTCCAGCTCGCTCATGAAAGCAGAACAGACAATCGAAACACAACCTAAGAAAGTGGAGCCTCCAGCAGCGCGGTATTGAACAGAGTATCAGACTTATATGATTGTTATGCGGCGCGACGACATATCTCATATGCATGTGAAACGGCCAGTGCCAGTTGCAAGCATGCGCGCGATAAGCCAGTTTCCAACGAAAGAAGTGCAGAATGTATATTGGCACGTGTCAATATACATTAGAGAGCCTCTCTGCATCCAAATATGTACTAAAGATTGAATTGCTTCGAACGCGTCCACGTGATGTAACTCAATGTTCATGGCGTACACAAAAGCGTGCGAAGCTTCGTTAACGAAGTCAAGGTAAAACAGATAACCTGGCGCTCCTTTATTCTCATTTAGTAGACGGTGGAGAAAATTCAAGCGTGGAACATTTGTTTGCCCTAGTCATACAGTCGTCGGATTGGGAGGGTTAACCTTCGCAGCAATATAGTTTCTGGCTGAATGTCTGTAGCGGATTCGTAAAGTTTAGTCGCCCGTACAATCCAGGGCCTTTGGCATCAACGCATCTTATTAGTTCCCAACGTGAGGAGCGTACCGTGCCGCGTAATTTTGTCTCGTTCGCTGCGAGCCAGTGCACGAAAATACAAAACGATGCGAGATTCGCTCTACTTTACCACTTTTATCTAAGCAAATGCCCGAAAAGGACGCAAGAAAACTGAAGAAAGCGCGAACTTCTGGTGTGATGTGGGGAACGGTCATATTTTCGTTTTGTACTGTAGACATTCGTTAATTTTGTCAGTTTTATAAATAATAAAGATCAATAAATAAGGACCTTCCTTTTTTCGCCTGCTGGCGAAAAAAAGCAAGAAAAGAAAAAGAAAGGCCTATAAGCACGACCGCTTTTAGAATAGGCTGAAGCCGTTGACATCAACACCGCGAGTCGCGCCGTAGTTTTCACGCGCTTCTTCAAACGACATCTCTCGTTGAGCCCACTTAGGAGGAGCGACATTCAGGTAGCGCCCTGCGAAAGGGATGTAATGGACATTCGATGCACGTATGCCGCACCCTTCTCGGAAGCCTTTGCCCGTCGCGCATGCGGTACCGGTGCGTTCTTAACGTCACGAAAGTCCGCTGCGCGCTCCATGTCGCGCGAGATGAACACGATCCGCGGCGTGTCGCGGCACGCGCACATACCTGCGATCGCAGCTTGTGCGAAAGCTTGGCCCGGTGAGCTCAACCCCCGCTCTAACGGGCGCTGTCCGCACGGTTGGGTGCGATGACAGCGGCTCGGCACCAGGACCGGTACGTACCGCTCGTTGGCCGCCAGAATCAATGCGCACTTCTGGCGCAGAACACGCCGCAGAAGGCCCTCTATCATCCCGCGCTGCTCGCATATAGGTGTGATTGTAGGCGTGTGCGGTTTGCGCAACTTCATCGGTGGAATCAACAGATCATTAGAGAAAGAATCCAGTTAGACACGAGTTCCTCCACATGATATCCTTGCGAAAGGCAATGCAATGATGCACGCCTCGTGCAGATCACCGGTCACGCCATCTGTGGGTGTCCCTAAAATGCACGCTCGGGAAAGCGCAGCGCTGTCGCTGCGGTGGCACTTTTGCCTTTCTTGAGGGCGCCTGGCCTAGGTAGACTTTGTCTTTGACTTGCTCAGGCCCTCCTAAACCGCCCCCCCCCCCCGGTCTTTCCTAACACCCCCCCCCCCCCTTATACCCCACTCTCTCTATCTCATCTTTCCAGTCCCTCTTTTCCATCCCCCAGAGTAGGTCAACCAGCCAGAAACATTTCTGGTTAATATCTCTACCTTCTTTCCTGCTCCTGTTGTTGTTGTTGGATAAAGCGAGGAACGCTGTTCTCATGGTGCTTCAATATTTCAGTGGTCTGCTAAATGATCCTGGCAGTGAAAGTCTAGCAATAACGCTTGCTTGTTAGTTAATCTATGATATCAACTAGAAAAAGAAAAGAAAAAGCAAGCAAGCCATCGCCAGGCGCGTATGCCCGTAGGCCGCCCACAATTAAATGTGGCTTATCATATGGCCCATCGAGAAGTACAGGCTCCCAAGTTACATTTGTGTCCCGTGGTAATTTGTGAAGGTCGCCATGGCAATAGCCTCCTGTCATTAGTATTAGTACCGATTATCATAGCGAGTTCTTCTCCCCTAGGCACTCACGAAGTATAGGACAGGTAGGTCCATAATATGGTGTTTTTCTAAAATGAACTAGCGTTTATGCTGCCCCATATTTCGATCGACAACGGTATTAACATTGCTTGTACTTGCACACTCACAGCGCCACCAGTGTGCTTTTTTTGCAGTGAGAAGGCCGTTGCCGTTCATGCACTTTATGACCATTTAATACAGAAAGGGAGTATGCAACCACATGAAATAAGAGACACGAATGCAACATAAACAAACAAACAAACAAACAAACAAACAAGCAAACAAACAAACAAATAAATAAATAAATAAATAAATACTTATCAAGTTTTTGTGTCAGGAATATAAGTACACGTACTTATGTACCGGTGTCCATGAAAGCTGAATAGACATTAGTTGATGTATGGGGAAAGGACGCTAGGAACCAATTACGTCCTTGTAAAATTTCTTCATTTACGAGGCCGCTATAATCATTTCTAGGACGACTAGCTGTTCGCTGAACCTTTTGAATTTCGGTACGCAAGTCGCGTCTCTGTTGCAAAATGTATGTCATTTCTTACTTTAGTCCAACTCTTCACCATCTGTGCTAAGTCTGTATGCGTCACGACCACACCAGCCGCGCTAATATATCGCCACCAACGGTACTCGGAGATACGACTTCGACAGCACGCACGGAGGCGGGCGCGCTGTATAGCCTCCTCCACGTTTCACATCTTGCGCCGGGGTGAGAGCACAGCTCGCTGTCACGTCTCAAGGGTGAATGCTCTCGGTGACGAACTTCGAAGGAGCTGAAAGCAGTCGTTGCAAGAAACGAGGCGACTTGCCGGCAAGGCGAGTCAGCACTGCTGAGTAAAAGAGCACGTCTCGGGAAATGTGCGTGTATATATATAGTATACAAGTGTGCAAATGCAATGCGCAGCACAAGCTCCCTCACTAGCGCCAACGTTTCTCCAGCCTTGCCTCAGACGTGGACGCAACATTAACGACGCCCACGTTTCATTTCTCCGGTTATGAGAGATCGTAAGAGAGCGATCGCGTCAGACGCTTTCGCTCTCGAAGACCGTCATGCACCGTGTTTGCGCAACGATCGTTTCTGTAGTGCGTGCACTTGCGGCTTCTTTTTCGATTACTTTCGCCGGCTCTGTTCAGAACCTCCTTCCAGTCGGACTTGTGCAAGCGTATATGTAGACAACTGCGGAGGCCGACCCAGCGTGCGCTGCCTCTGCTACTGCGAAACGAAGGCAGACGCTTTGCGTCCGCGCGCTCGTGCGAAGGCGTCGAATTGCGCGGAGCGAGCATTCGCAGGCAAGAGTATCCGCATATACGTATCTACATGAACGCAGCGCCACCGTCACTCGTTCCGGGTGTCAAGTAAAACAAGGAAGTTCCGAGAGCCAAGTGCGAAGTTCCGGAAATGGCGTAGATAGGCCAACGCCATGGCTTGCTGTGAGAGACAACATAATATAGTGACACACGTCCCTCGAACCACACACGCGATATCCACATGCATCCCGCTGTAGTGGCTCAGTACTCTCGCACAACGTCCTGCAGACACTTTTTCCCACGAGGAGCATACTTGCTGCCAGAGCGCTAGTTGTTGAAGGGTTTGTTGAAATCACCTATACGTACCCCCTGGAAAAGGCCGAGGAAAAAAGAACTCAATCAGATCCCACGCTCTTCGTGAGAATCGACATTGAGCGCTGAAGTGGCGGCGTTGCATGAGTTTATACAAGACCTCATAGTAGGAGAGAGTTCAATTTCACAGCCTGAGCGCTCTCGGTGGTGTAATCTTCCCACGTGTAATTGTCGCATACTTGTCTATCACTAATACTGCTTCGCGTTTCCGGCGAAACTGCAGCCCCCCCCCTCTCTCTCTCTCTTTTCTTTTTCTGTGAGTCCGAGTATAAGCACTGCTGCGCATGAATGCTGTTTCTTATATCGAATGAATCCGGTTTGACCTCATTTCGGTTACTGAGTGAATTATACAGTGTTCCCCAGCTATTATTTCCAGTATATTGAACAGCATATTATTTCCAGTACAGTGGAGTAGCCGCAAGTAATGCTTTCGTTAGTGAGATTTATTCGGTAATTGCAATTAATTATCAAACTCAAGAACTACTGTCCTAATTTTCAAAGTGTCGCTGAGGCATTTGTAGGCACCCCAAAATGCCATTTAACTGCGGTGTTTTCAGCGATGTACTAATTGCGTACATTTCTTTTTACGACTCGCAAAGCAACCTGACGAAGTATGAAAAATACGACGTGAGAGCGCTCCCATCCGCATAATAAAGCAGCGCCCTCAAATAAGCTGATTGAAAGCAACCGCATGGCCTGTCGAAATCCCGAAGAAACAACACATCACCTTGATAATGGTATGGAAGGAGCACCAACAGCAGGTTTCGCGGCTTCGCAGCTATTCCTTCCTGTCATTTCTACGTCACACTTATTATCCGTCTCTGAAGGCCGACTGATCCCAGTGATAACAAAAGTCCCTTGATAACGCGCCCGAAGCGCCGCTATGACCACGCACGAAATACGAAAAGCAATGTAATAGGTATAGAATGTTTCAAAAATCCCGGCTTTGCTGGTATCGAAAGAGTGCGTGCGGAGCTATATTTCGCCCCAGAAGCTTGCTTCGGATCAAATCCAAATTAAAGTGACCGTTTGATTTTTCATTAAAAGCGAAATAAGCAGACCGGGAAGCGACCAACGTGTCGAGAAAAGGCAAAAGCAATGCGTTCAAGTAAGTAAATATAACACCTTTAAATGAATCCAATTGGCAATCAGGATGTCTGCATAAAAAAAGAAAAGAAAGGAAAGAAAGAAAAACGCCAGATTTCAGTGCGCCCTTAAAACCTATGAATTCGTAAGCTCCGTTGACCACCAGCCTTGGGCACGAGTTCAAATATGTTTCCTTTTGCAACTACGCAGTACTGCGTCCGTTTTACATCTTCAGTGGCTTTCTTGATGACCGACACCGGAGTTATATACGTCAGACATCCGTTATCTTTGCCTTGAACTAATCCGACGTCAGACTCGATCATGTAAACGCGATCTTTCACATAACCCCAAAGAAAGAAATCGAGTGGAGAAAAGTCAGGTGACCTAGCCGGCCAACTTACAGGCCTGCGCCTTCCAATCTTTTGCTCATGAAAAGTCGCATCCAGCCAGTTTCGTGGTCGGCTGCTGCTGAGTGCGGGTGCCCCATCTAGCTGATACCACAGAAGTGGAAGACGTGACAGCGGGACGTCGCTGAGAAATCATCCACCACACCTTCAAGGATTTTGTTCACGTAACGCTGTCCAGTCAGTGTGTGATCGAAGAAGATGGGATCGATTATAGCAGCGGCGTAAATTCCGACTCACACATTGAGCGACCACTGGTACTGGTGCGGAGTGCGCTTTACCCAGCATGGATTGGGGTCACTCCAATAGTGTGCATTATGCAAATTTACCAGGGCATTTCTGCGAAAATTGGCTTCATCTGTGCACATGATGTTGCTCAAAAAGTTCGGTGACTTATCGGGTTTTGTGAGGACCCAATTCGAGAAATCTAGACGATTCTACAAGTCCATATCTTCTCAGCATTGGTGATGATTAAGGTGGTACGGGTGAAAGGCCACCATTTAGAATCCTTCAAACAGATGACTTGGAAATTGGTACCTGGGCGGCCACGTCCCGCACCCTAGCATGAGGGTTTCAGGCCATACCTGCTACATCAGTGCGTAGGCTATATATATATATATATATATATATATATATATATAGGACTCAAAGATGGAGTGCTCCACTACTGTTTCCTTGAAGCTGCCAGTTTGTCTCAGGTTTTCATAATTTCTTATGATAGTCGATGCGTTTGGTCTACCGCCACACTTCCATGACTGATATGTATTTGAGTCCTTCCTCTTGTTGCCATTTTCAGATCCCAAGGCAAGGATCATGCTTACCTTCTGCTCATTAGAGAAAGACATGGTGACTGGGACAAAACAAAACGCACCTTTAAGCATTTGCACTGACGTTGTTAAACCGCTTTTGTAGTGATAGCTTTTGTGGCACAAAACAAAAAAAACACCCGTGCACTTAATCTATGCTAAGACAACAGCTATGACAGCTTGCTTCCAACTAACACCAAAGGCGACGTGTTACTTCGGCAGGGGCGCGGCAAATAAGGCACTAGCTCGATCACTATGTTTTTTTTTATTTCCTTTATTTCGTTCTCACTAACTCAGAGGGAGCTTGTTCGAGGGCACTGCTTTATGATGCCAGTGGGAGCGTAGTCACGTGGTATTCTCTATGATCCGCTGGGTTTATTTATCAGTCGGAAAAAAAGCTCTACGCAATTAGTACGTCTCTGAACATACCGCATTTAGATCTCCCTTGGCTGTGCCTTCAAAGGCCTCATTGACACTTTGATAATTAGGATAGCACGTCTCCAGTTAGATAATTACTTACAATTGCCTAATTAATTCTCAGTAACGAAACAATTACTAGCAGCTACTCCACTGTACTGTAAGCAATACGGACTAGATTTTCTTCGAGTAAGGCATTGCTCTTTATTTAAATCCTGGTGCATCATAGTTAACCCTTTATATATGTATGACCTCTTCATGCAACTGACGACGTTTCCATCCCTCGTATATGTTCTAAATTATTAGAACTGTTCTTTTTTTTCATGAGTCGTTAGCATTGCTTACTAGAAAGGGAAGCAATACTGAGACATACACCATTCGCGTGCATTACACACACCATTGATGCAAGATTCTGCTAATGGGTCACTGAAGTCTGAGGGTTGTTGTTTTCTCATGGTCTAAAAAGTGCGCAAAGCAATTTGAAGCGTGAAAACATAGAGTAACAGATTCATTCTGTAGGCATAGGCTATCCATACCTTTAGAAATAATCTTTATTGGCTACTTCCATCTCTTTCAAAAATATAATAACCTTTGCCCTGCGTGTACATTTCAATATATTGTGTATGTGCACTCCCTCCTTAAGTATGTGGCCGCCTTGACTGCTCGAGGTGCTGGCTGCGGCCAAACAACGGCTCTTCAGGTGTACCAGTCATCTGTACTCTCAGGCATGCTGTACGCATTACCAATTTTGAACATATCACTTAGTTTGATGGCCCAACTGGAGCGAGATCATCGCGTTGCCCTTCGACTAATGCTTGGATTACCTCGTGAGGCACAATCTATTGCATTACTTACTGAAGCGCATCAGTTACCCCTGAGGCTGCAAGCAGATCAGCGAGCTCTGTATCATATTGAGCGTCTGCACCGCGCATCGAATGGTCAATCGCTCCTTGATCGTCTGATTCACCGCCCGTTATCTCGCATGGGAAAAATGGCGGCATTATTTATGGATATCACTACCATTTCTGAACATGCTGCTTCAGATACGTCTACGCCTCCAAAAGGTATCACGAAACACGTACTCCCCATTTACCTCACAATCCCTGACATGCACAAAAAGTCTGATATGGCTGTTTCGGCAATATCCCAATTGGCTCAGTCTAACTTGTTCGAAAAGTTTCCAGATTATCTTCAAGTTTTCACAGATGCATCTGTACACAACGACGGTCAAGGCGCCTCTGCAGCTTTTTACTGCCCTTCAACTCAAGTACGACGTATCTTTCAAATACCTCATCCAACTTCGTCAACAACTGCGGAACTAGCAGCGATTAATGTTGCACTGAAATACGTGCAACAGGAGTTAATTACATCGAAGGTTGTCATTTTACGGACTCCCGTGCTGCCCTTAGCAGGTTACAACGCAGTGAGCTTGATTGTCCACTTGCGCGCAGCATTACTGACTCTGCGAGCAAAATTACATCACGTGGGGTATCTCTCGTTGCTCAATGGATACTTTCACACGTAGGAATCGCCGGAAATGAAGAGGCTGATCGGCTCGCTTCAAGTTGCGTTGATAACAACTGTAATTGCCCAGAAATTTTGTGGAAGCTTGATGACGCTCGTCTGCTGATTTGTCGCCACCTACTGAAGCAGCATCCAGATCAGCGCGTCGCAAATGGCACGTTCCCGCCCCGTGTTCGTGGTCGAGGCTTGCCTCGTCGCACTAGAGCACAACTGCTCAAGCTGAGGGGTGGTTGCGTGAACGTGCACGAACGTTTATACAGACAAGGGCGTGTGGAAAGTCCATTGTGTACGTCTTGTGGCTGCTACGAGACACTTCAGCACCTTATATTTGAGTGTCCCGTTTTCAGTGCGCAGTGTCAGAGTTGTCGGACGATCCCACCGCTGTCAACCAGATGTAGGAGTCGTCGGACGATCTCGCCGCTGCCACCATTTGAAGGAGTTGAAGGTCGTAGAGAGGAACTCGGTGAACAGGATTTATTTACACTATTTACATCTTAGACCAGACATATATCGACAGTCTAGCGTGACTCCCACGTGGAGTCCGCAAGACTAACATACAACAAACAGCTTACGAGCACGCAGCTCACGAGTACATTTCTAGCACGACAACGAGCACTCAGCTTACGACGACGAGCACGCACTAGCAGCCGGCAAACGCTGATTATAAGCACTTGATCCCCCCCTTGATTCCAAGCGGACGGAAACGTTCGTCCAGTCATCGTTCGACGTCACTGTTCGACGTCACCGTATACCAGCCCTTTTGGAGGAGGATGAGGGCTGTTCGAGGAGGATGAGGACTCACATACACGTGCCGCACATACACACAGCTGTAATGGTCCGGAGCCTATGTTAGAGGGCTTCGTAGAACTCTGAGCCGTTCCGGGTAGCACATTGTCTTGCGTCTTGGCCGGAACGCGGGAGGGAGCCCCTGTCGACGTTCCCGCGGCAACTCCCCAACTCATAGCAGTACAGGGCGACGTTGTCGTGTTGCGCACAAAGCCTGCTTCGTCGAACTCCTTCACTCGCAACGGCGACGTGGCTAGAGGTTGGCGGCGGCGTTCCAAGATGAGGTTACCACCGCTGGCGTAAATGGCTGGCAAACTTGCACTTCAGCTGGCCGTTCTTAACAACAGCGCATGTCGCTAGTGAGAAACTATCATCTCCTTGGCCTGCGGTGTGCGACACTCGAGGAATGTTTATACCCCAGTGGTTGTGCATCTAAACGTGATCAGGCCCATCGCGCCCTACTAACCTTTATAGAGTTAACTAACTTAGGTTCACGTTTGTAGCATGAACATTCAACATTCTGTAGTAGCGTGACCTTTCAGTGACCAGCCCTACTGTGTGTGATCAGTACTGTGCCCTAACGCTTCTTCCTTCGAAGATGGGAGGTGGCCGGTTCAAACACCTTGTAATGCATATTGTAAACCGACTACCGGTGAAACGGTGATTACGTGCAGCTGTACTTGGCGTCTCATCGTGGAGAACACAATTAGCCACATAGCGAACTAGCCATGGATGTGGTTGATAATTGTGGAGGCTGTTCGACGTGGCGTCACTTTAATTCCGGCTGCAGAGTTCTACTTTAGTCTTTAGATTTGTCCTGTTGCTCTTCCTTTCCTCTTTCCTTTTTCCTCCCCTCCTTCCTATCTTCCATTTCTGTGTTGCTGTCACCTCCCTTCAGAAGAGTAGGCAGGCGTTGTGCCCCTTCCGGTGGCAGTTGCCAGCCTGCTCCTCGCTTTCCCTTTCCTGTTAATTATGTATATGTGTATGTGTTCAAAACAAATAATAATAATAATATGTGCATGGTGTTTACAATGGAAACTTAAAACAATGTTGAAGTGAGAAAATACGGATGAGGCAGCCGCCACTAGTGCTTCTAATGCGCTTGTCCTCCTATTGTCAGGATTTGCAGAAATAAAGCGAATGTATGACTTAAAAGCCGTGCAAGTCCGCCCCAACAATGATGCAGTAAGCTATTAGCCCCAGTAAAGTTTCAAGTGTAAGAGTCGACGCAAGTCAAAAGGAAGTTCAAATGATCTGGGTGACAAAGCTCTGGTAATGGCAATTTGGGTGTGTGGGGGGGGGGGGGTGGGGAGGGAGGAGGCTTCGGCATTGCCCGGGGAGGGGCTCAGCCCCCTCCCCCCTCCCCACCGCAACCCTCCTGAGGGGGCTCGGGTTCCGTAGCACCCTGTAGTCGGCGTCTATGGTGACGTGATCAGCTACTACCTGTTAAATAATCGTGTGCACCTATGGCTATGTCAGGTGGTGTACGTTCAATTGACGATCCGGCGATGTAGTCCGGCGATGAAACATTAAAACCTGTTCGACATGGGCCAGTCATGAAGGCGGTACAGCGTCGCAGTTTTTACGTCGTTAGCTGCTACGAGGAAAGTACTGGGCAATTGTGGGCCGATCCCGGATACGATGCCACACAGCCTCAAAGTGCGCGCTGTTACGAGGAAGGAACACGAGATCCTGACACGTGGCGAAGACGCCAATTAAACGTCTCAAAAAGCTGGTGGGCTTTGGCGCGAGATAAGTATGCGCGCAATCATGGTCTAGTGCTGTACGGATAGAATGGTAGCTCTTTCTTAATAGTTCTCTGTAGAATGCCCCAATGAAAGACTGGGTCCCAGCATTCCAGGAAAACATGCTCATGGTGACAGGGTCTTCTTCTTTTTTTTTGCATAGTAGTTTGTCGTCCAGGTACGAACAAACCTTCTTCGCTCAGCTATGTTTTCACTGATAGTGTGTTCGTATGTAATTTGAAGAACTGTTTATGTTTGGCATAACTGGCATTTTTTTTTTAACCCGCTTTTAAACATTTTGCTTGTCCTTCACCCTGTGACCATCAATATAGAGGCTGTGGCATGAGTTTATCAATAAGTCAATAAGTTCTTTGTACAAAATCTTCCTAGAAACGTTACTGAAGTATGTCATAAAAAGTCTGACAGTCAACATCATGACAGAGAGCCCTACTTCGCGCATGTAAGTGATATGAACAGTGGGAATTTCTTCTGTGTCAGCTGATACCGCAGAAATATCATATGACGCAATTATTCTCCTTGGCCTCCACAGCTTGCGGAAAAACGCGTATGCAGGTTAAACACGGTGATGCCATTGTACGTTCAGTACGTGAACATTTTATAGAAAGTGTTGTGCAGTACAGACAAGTGTATAGGGCGCTGCTTGAACCGCCTGATCGGATTACAGTGCTTGATGACTTGGTTGTATTGATGGTATTTAATCCAGTTATGTCGGCAAAGATAGGCTGACTCGTTTTAACAATTGCACTCTGTTTTGTCTCATCAAAACCGGCAATAAAGAAAAAGAAAAAAGACTCGATCACGTGGCCTAGTGGTTAAAGCATTGGGCTGCTCTGCTCGAAGGCAGAGGTTCGATTCCACTGTCGGACATGCTTTTTCATGTACAGCTAAGGCGCCCGTTCCTGCTGCGAGCGTCAGCGTAACCGAGCGAGCACTCGAGCGCCGTGTAGAATGAAAGCGAACGCGGAGCACAGCGGCAGATGAAAGAAAGGTGATGTCGCAGGAGGATGGTGTAGCTGAACCATGAGGCGGAAAGGGGATGAAGAGCGGAGGGGAGACTGCTTGCACAAGCGCAGTTTCCGGCGGCCTAGGCATCCGCAGCGGCATGGGCGATCTCATCTGCGCTTTCGAGGGAAAGGGACACACAGTCGCGAGGTGGGGAGCGCTACGCTCGTCCGCGGCGTCAGCTGCTGAGGTCAGCCCGCGGTACTAGCGTGTGTGACGGGGACCACTGCTCCTGCAAGGGGCGATGGCGATCGGCTACGTGTGACGCTCCCTTGGGTGTTGTCGCCGTCGACACTGCTGGCACGACTTCCCCGCGACGAACGGCCGCTGTCGTCGTTGGTGGAACAAAAACGTGAGATGAAAAGCGTAATGCCGTGCAAGGCGGGCTGTGCGGCGACGATGGCTACGACATGGCGCCTGAGTAACACGCGTCGCCTCTAGGGAAACAAAGCGCTGCATGAGCGGAGGTCTGTCTGCGGCGGCTGCTGTTAATCGCACCCACGCGCCACACTTCGCTCCATTTGGAACACGCCGCAAAGAATGATTGTCCGCGCCAGCCAATATATCGCGAAATGAAAACACGTATCGAGCTGCGCTCAAATTCCGCATTGGGGAGTATCGTAATCGCAGGTGATTTTTTTATTTTTTGCCAGCGTTCCGACAGCGAGTGTCCACGGTGATCGAGTTAGATGTGTTCATGTTAGTGCGCGCGAGGCACCGTGCTTCTTAATTTAGTTAGTAAGCGAATGTATACAGCAGTTTATGCAGCTAATAAGATTACTAACCTTACTGCCTGTATCTCTCTAATAATTTGCTATCGCAATCAATGCTTCGCCTTTCGGACGAAACTGCGACATTTTATTGCTGTTTCGAGTTACAAATGACACATGTCTTAGTGTGTCACACGCAAAAAGTTCACAGTGTTACACGTGCGACGTAATGGACGTACGCTGATGTGACTGTCCTCTGAATCAAGAAAAGTTTTCGAAAAAAAAAAGAATGCCTATTCTTCTGGCGACGAACACGAAAAAGACTCTTAGTAACAAAACAGTTAAGAGCAGAAAAAGTAGACAAGGCACCCTCAGGTTATTTCCATTGCAATAGTTGAGGAAATATGAGATTATTATTATTATTATTATTATTATTATTATTATTATTATTATTATTATTATTATTATGTGCGTAAAACACAGGGTGATACTTGAGGGTTATATTTAACATTCAGTGTCCTTGCGATACCAAGGAGCCACATATACATTTATTTTTTCTTTCTCTTGCTTTGCGTAATTGCTACCGAAAAAGGTAATTTGATAAGCGTCACATAGAAGCCACTAATTATGAGTGTCGCCAGGATGAACAGAATCCCCACGTCAACCAGGATAAGCAGATAATGCACCACTCTTAATTTCTATATGCTGTCCGTAGTGATCGCTAGTGCTGCACTATACCGCAAACGGAGTGTGCCGCCGGGTTCAGTGCAACTTACTCTCCAATTAAACTTCCGCGCGCGCGCTCCCACAAAAAGCCCTAGGCACCATCGAGCTCCACCGCCGCCAAGTGACAGAGATTAATTCCCATCGTCAACTCGAGAGATCGATCTTTCGGGTCCTGGGAAAGTGCCTAGGGCGCACGTTGGACGCGCCGCTGCTTCGCGCTTTTAATCAGGCGCCCCTCTGCCTTGCAGCAAAGCACTGAACAGCGCGTTTCACAGAGGGGCGAATCAACCGGAGCGCGCGCGCGCGATGAATAGGGCACCGCAGAAGGCAACAAAGGGCGCTCAGGCCAGGCCGATCGCCCGAAGACTCGCGGCGGCCAGAACAGCGGCAAGCTACGGTGATCGATACGCGCTGCCAGCCGAGCGCCGTCAGGTGGTCTTGGAGCCCTTTGTGCCCGCTGCAGATTCGGCGCCCACAGCGAGCGAGCGAGCTCGTCGTGCCCAGTGGAGGTGTTTGCTCGGACAAAGGTGGCAAAACTGGGGCCGCGCGGCGGCCCCCTCGGCGATGACCGATAGCGGATGCGGCCGTCCCGGCAGACAGTGGCGCGAATGGCTGCGCGCGCCGACGCGGGCGCGCGGAAGAAGGGCCGACGCCTGAGCGGCGCGCCACTGTTTGCACAGCCGCGCGGGCGCGAATCGCAACGGCGTGCACGGCACATTTCAACGCGCCCGTTGCGTTCCCCGATGACGCGCGGTCTACGGGACGCATCCTTCCCCGCTGGCGGATTTGTGTGCACGCGTGCGTTTCTAAATGAATGCCTGCGCTCGCTCGTCATCGCTAGCGTGTGCAGTTTGATGACGTTCGCGTCTGCACCGGAGAAGCAAAGTCGGTGTGGAAGTTGAATGTATACGCACAGGGAACTGTACTATACAGTGTCGCCTTTCAAATAGGAAAGATGATTCTTCGCCGCTTCGAAATTTCTTTTGGTATGGCTTAGATTGGGCCACGTAAATCAGAAACGTCTACGAAAATGTCAGGTTTTAGAAAATACTGCAGCAGCATCGATAATGTCATTTCTCTGATTGCTTTAGGCGCCTCGGGGCTGTTTAAGTCATCACCGTCGCCGTGGAATAGCTTGTCGCCAAAGGAACGTTTGATTATGCAGCGCAGGTATGCATTCAGAACGATCTTAAATTTCAGCGACTTTAGTGGACGGATGTACAAACGGCTATCGGGATACCGCGCTGATAGTTCAGTGTACACACAAATAAGATAACAGAGCATAGCACGCCGTTTCCAGGACAGTTCCACAAGGCGGCGTTTTAAGTCCGTCAATCTGACGTGTCACTTATTGGTTCCGAAGACTTCATTCTGAAGTCAGTGGACGTCTCCCTTAGCACCGATGACGTCTGCGTACGATGCACAGAGCACAATAGACGTGTTATCCATTCTAGGCTGTTGGGAGTCATCGACTATAATTTAGAAATTCCTTAAGAGGACTTCAAATTTCATCTGAAGATAGTGCAGCAACTGCCGTCACAAAATGTAACGTTTCGCGCTACATATTAAAGTCGCAGGCAGTCCCAGCCGCCTACGCTGCGGTACACAAATTTGTGGGCGTCGCCTTTGACGAACTTGTAACGTGGTCGTCGCATGTGGCGGTCTTCGGCGTCTTGCGCGCTCTCCGCATTCCGTAGACAAAGTTTGCGGGCGCAATTTATATAGTGCGCTCGCTGTAGAGATATAAGCCATATGACATTGGAAAGTTTGCTTGCTGCGCTTTCGAATGACACACATTAGTACCGCCTTGCGTGAAGCGCTGCTTGCCGGCAATCAAAACATTAAGAGAAATAAAAAAGACGGCGTTCTTAAGAGCTGCATATAGCCTCCAGATTTCAGCGATTTCTCGTTGCGCGCCTTTGCCCAATAATGTTATAACAATCTGTCTCCCCTTCCTTCGGCTCTATGCTGAAGTGTGTGAAGGCAGCTTACGGAACTCGCTTCCTGCATGTGCTTCAAAACCTGTCTCAAGAAAACAAGAAGCGCCCGTCAGGATTACAAACTCATCTCATCTATGAGAACCACGAGGCAGGTTAAACGCATCTCACTAATAGTCCGCGAGATGCGCCCATAGGCTTTCCTGTGTTAACTAAGCTACACAAGCAGGACTTGGTGTGATATCAGGTGTGATATGTCACCAGAGAACGCGATCATCTGCTGGAGGATAGTTGTGATTTTGATGCGCGCTCCGATATACCCTGTCGAAACCCCGTCGCAGTGCTAATCAGAATTGCGATTTTTTTCGCATGCCGCATGGCCTCTAATGGCGTGACTGTGGGCACTTAATTAGATCGCATTAGGCTCAATGCCGCTTTAGCTATAGTCACTATTTGTTTGAAATTCGGCATAGTATCAGCGCGCCAAAATGTCACACGTGCATTGTTCGCGACGACTTGGCTCCCGTGTTTTGTACTTGCAAGAATTTCATCGCAACTTCTAGAAATGAAGCGTTCTATAAACTTCCCCGGCGCGTGTTTTCGAGGGGTGTACTTCGGTTCGGGCAAGTTGGTGCGGCAGATTTCAAGTTGAACGGCACGTCTCTGTCTCTGTCGTTTCGCACTGTTTAATTTGCAATGTATGACGCTATTTATGCTCTGTGCGTACCAAAGCCTCATATAAGTCAATTCGTCATGTAGAATTTAGTCCGTCCGTCCGTCCGTCCGTCTTTCTCTTTCTTTCTTTCTTTCTTTCTTTCTTTCTTTCTTTCTTTCTTTCTTTCTTTCTTTCTTTCTTTCTTTCTTTCTTTCTTTCTTTCAGGAAGTGCTGTTGTATCTCCTTTAGTTTTCGCTTATTCTTCTTCACTTTTTCATGCCTTTGTGTGCTTAACATTTTATTATTGCTTTATTGTTCACCCTTTATAGAATGGAGATAATTCCTAACAGCTCCCACTGGAGTCTTTCGGACGTTCTTTTCAACTCGCTCTTTCTTATACGGAAGTCGCGATGCGCCGAAAGGTCGAGCCGGAAGTAATGCAAAGAACGAGCCACCGAGCGCAAAATACGCGTGCAACCCCATGGCGAGATTATCTTGACATTGCTGGCCCAGAGCTTATCTTGGTCTCATGGGTTCTAGGAAGAGTGTGATAACCCGCCGTAAACATTAACTATCTAAGGTACTTCATGCAGGCGCAGCTGAGGAGCGAAAATGGTGCTGTATTCCCAGCTCCTTCAGCACTCGTTCAGAGCCCGTATTTAGTCACCCGCTAAAGCGGCTAATCGGCATTTGGGTACGTATTCTATAAACAAAACGATATGCGGATCTCACAACCGGGGGGAAAGAATTCCAGCAGAAGCCATCTGAGGATGGCTGTCGACGTTAATGCGAAGTAAGCTTCCATGAAAAAAAAAAATGAAATTCAATGTAACACTGGACAGCAAAAAATATATGTGACATGTATCAGTAAATTACCCTTCCATATTACAAAAAGAAAAGCCGCTTTTAGCGACACTAGCTCACTGCTATATCATGAATTTAAAAAAAATTATAATGCCATGGATTGTCACCATGCCACTGCCGATATGTAAACAACGTAACAGCCTAACACCATAGCCGACATATTATTATTAGACGCTAAGGGTTCCCCAACTGCGAATGAAAAAATGCCCATCCGTTTTAGATAAATACGTCACTGACGTCTTCACAAAAGAAGATATTTAGAACATACCGTCCACAGAAGATGTAAATTGCAGGTACATGAGCCCCTTCAACATTATATCCACAGAGATTTGATCGCCAATCAATAACCTTAAGATATCGACAAATGTGGGAATGCACGGAATAGACGGCATTAACACAAATTCTGTTTCGGTTTCTAGTGTCATTATCTGTCAGCGAGCTCAAAAATCTTTATCAACCGGTGAAATACCACACGAATGGAAAATTGGAACGGTCACACCCGTCTTTAAAACCGGCAATAAAAGCATTGCTATCAACTATCGCCCTATATTGTTAACCAGTGTTGCATGCAAACTTCCTGAACATATTGCCTTTAATACTTTTCAACACTTATGAGACAACTACTTTGTCCACCCTAACCAGCATGACTTCGAAAAGGATTTTCTTGTGACTCCTGACTCATAGAAATTACTAACTGCTTATTTATGTACACGCATGCAAACCTGGACGTAGATTGCATATTCATCGACTTTGCTAAAGCCTATCGATCGCGTTGCACATTGTCGACTAATAGCTAAGCACTCCTAGCTAAACGTGGATTCATCATCTTTATCCTGCGTAAGGAACTTTCTCTAATTCCGTCAGCAGTTTACCGTTAATTTCTTTTCTTCTGCTCTCAGTGAGGTAACATCAGGCGTTCCCCAAGGTAACATTCTTGATTCGCTATTATTTCCTAATCTACATAAATACCTGCTATCCCGTGTAACCTCCAGTATTCGACTTTTCGCTGATGAATGTGAAATCAATCGTAAGATTAACTCATCTGCCGACCATTTCGTTTTTCAAAATGACCTTAATGTTATAACCAGCTGGTGCTCACTTTGGCAAATGTCGCTGAAAACAGAAAAAAAATGTGAAGTTATGACCTCCACCCGCAAGCAACGATATTTCGTTTTCAACTACTCGCCTAATAACTCTGACGTGGCCCGTGCGACAAGCTACCTCGGTGTATCTTTATCACCAAATTTGTCCTGGAAGCTTCATTTAGTCAAAATTGTAGTACAAGCATTCCGCACACTTGGATACATAAAGCTGTTACGTCTCAGCAGGGCCAAGGCCATTAACTGGACGTTTGCCACGAGGCAACCCCACCCATTCATCAGCGCGTATATCCACAAGTCGACGCAACGTTGACACCGACAGTTGACGGGTCCACAAAAGACCTCTCCTCCTGCACCTGACAACCTGAAATAATCATGAAAATGGCCAACGTCGAATGCTACCGTGAGAACGACTTCGACCTCGGATTTCCAGACTGATATGCGCTTGCTAAATATGCGGGGGCGAAGGTGCAACATAATAGGAGGAGTTTGGCGGAATAGTGCGACATCATGGGTGGGATATCGCGATTGACCGCGATACAGTCATCAGATTTCCTACAGTCTAGTCGCCTAGGGAAGACGACGGCATTAAAGTGTAGACCTTTCGCGCAGTGATACAGGTGCTAATGTGACCCGTTCTGAACTCAAGACGATGAGCAAAACGAGAACAAGGTGAAAGCAAGTAGCCAACGCTTCGACAAGTTTACTGGTCATCTATAAGGCCTTGAAGAAGACAAGTCCATTTGTCGAAACGTTGGCTCCTGCTTTCACCTTGTTCTCATTTTGCTCATCGTCTTGAATTTCGATCTCCCGCCTTTCCCGTGTTTTCCGTTGTGAACTCAGACGTTTAATGTGTTCCTGCATGGAGTGGGTTTCCGTATCTGGAGCCATAGTAAATTATGTGACATGAACCCTTTTTTCCATCATTCCTACCTACTACATGACGTAATCGTCGATGAGCTTGATGGATTCCTGGCCCAAACGTCACCTCGAGCCGCAACAAAGAGTAACCTTGACGGCACGCCTTCATTTACCCCTAAACTCGCCTATAAAACATTCATTCGTCCTCAGATTATGCTTAGCCATCTGGTCACACCATCACGGCCATATCCCATATGTTCATTTGAAGCCGTTCAAAAACGTGCTGCGCGCTTCATTTACAAAAACTGCGACCATCAATCGAGTATTACTAACAACGTCTTCCGTTTCATTCCTTCTTTAGATTCGCGCAGAAATATTGCCATTCTTTGTCTACTTCATAGGATAATCTTCAGCAATCGCCCATCTTCCCTACCCCTTTCGCAACCACTTCGTACTTCGCGCTGTCTGCACAATCACCGATGTTTCAAATGCATTTTCGGACGCACAAAAGCGTTCGATTCATCAGCACTCCCCCATACTATCGCACTGTGGAACGATATTCCTGACGACACTGTCAACATCTGCAATCCGGTGAAATTTCGATCAGAGCTGACTGCGATACCTTTATTATTTTTGTTGTTGGTGCTGCTGTCGATTTGTTCGATTTATGCTAGCCCTGCTAATCAATGTATAACTGTTGATTCCTGCATTTCTTCTGATAATCCAATTGCAAAGCACTTGTAATCGTTCTGTATAATGACTACTGCTTCTCTTGCAATCATACCTTGTCCCTCTCCCACCCTTGCCCCTCATGTAATATTGCAATTAGAACCTGTGAGGCCTGTGAATAAATAAATGATACCACGTACGGGCGCACGTAATTTTCTATCGCTAAAGATGGACTACATTAAATGCTCTCACCGAGCCAAGGATTGAATTTAGCAAGCTTTAAGAACTTTGACTAAGCCACAACGGCCCAAGCATGAAACAAATACAGTTAAAACCCGATCTAGCCAAACATGATTTTACAAAGTTCCCGATCTAACGAAGAAATTTCCATTCCTCGGTAAGTACCCATAAGGTTCAATGTTGTCATCAATCCGAATTGACAAAACTAGCTTGCATTAAAACCGATTTAGCGAAGCTTTTCCAGAAATCAATGAGTAAAAAAAGCTCTGATTTCTTTCTGATTTTGACACAGACGGGTTTTTCTTCGAGCGTGCACTCTAACGCGATCACGTCAAAACATCTAGGCACCCTAGTCACGGCCCTAGCTTTATACTGACGAGGCTGCACGCCGAGCCCATGCACGGAACAACGGACTCAGCGGTCACTGGCGTTCTTATGTACCAGATGGCGCTAGGGGCGGCGGTAGTTGGGGCGTCCTCGCGCACTTTTTACACGCGCAGGCGTGGGTTAGCGGCAAACACAATGGCGCGGTACCTTTTGGGTGTCGCTGCGTTACAATTTTAGATTTCGAAGCACCGAAAAATCCCTCACTCGATTTTCCGAACTTCCCGATTTAACGAAATAATTTGAGCGTGGTCATCACTTCGTCAAATCCAGTTTCAACTGTACATTGAAGCCGGCGCGTGGGTTTCGGCGCAAAATTAGAAGAGAGAGAGAGAGAGAAGAGCTTTGACACTAATTTTCTCTTTTAGAAAATCAGCCTATTACGGTGAAATGAAGAAAAATTGACTATTGAAAGAAGACTATCATTCTAAACTGCTTCAGGGTTTATATTTAGTGTCCCGTTAAATATACCGCTAACTGTTAACTCTGTGCACTTCACGCGTGCTTTGATTACCGAAACAAGCGCCAAAAATATTCGACTCGAGTCGCCATGCTGCGGGCCACAATAAGTACGCATACTATATTCAGCAAATAATCCATCTCTGTTAGTCACTGACTGATGCTGCTGCTGCTGCTGCTGCTGCTGCTGCTCTCTCTCTCTCTCTCTCTCACTTTTTTTTTTCCCTCAAGAAGGCTGAAGAAGGCGCACATGTGCTGCTGGTATGTAAGCTTCACAGATAGACCCAACGCTCAAGTTAAACCTCAAAGTTACAAAATCGCATTTGCTTCTTAATCCTAAGAATTAAAAAAAGAAAAAGTCAGTGTGAATAAGTGGACAAGGTAAAATTCGTTGATTCCAGCTTACTTATCGTAACGATAAAAAAACGTTGGGTTCAAACTTCAATATTTGCGGCCATGGAGCCTCCAATAGAGGCCTCTTTCGTTGAGTTAGAGCAAGATATCGCGCTTGCAAAATCAACCCTATTTATTCGCTTACGAACCGTCCTCTTCGTGCTACAACAACCGTCAGTCACAAGTGTACAGTTGTTTGCAGATGAAACAATAAAAAAAATGCGCCTTCACTTGAGATTTGCGCGAAAGTCTCGTATTTTAGGCATGAGTTCATTAGCAGAAAACAGCAGACCATTTAATTCAGCACTAAGCAGCCACTATATACACGCAGGTTTGATTCACGTAGCCTCTACTTTAATAAAACTAAGCCCTGTATTAGGTGAAATTGAATATGAGAGAACGCTCCAATATTTAAGTTCTCGAGTTGAGTAGCAAGATATTCATATTCCGGAATGAAGGCTGGGTTTCGTGTGAGCCAGTCGTGTAAGCCTACGAGAGCCAGCTGCGTATTCCAATGAAGAGAGGTGGACTAGCTCGCGCAATATTACGGACGGGTAAAGAGAGATAGAAAGAAGTCAAAGGGAAAGGCCGGGAAGTTAACCAGGCTGAGCCTGGTAGTCCACGGATAGGAAATATGATGAGCAATCAACGTGAAAGCTTCCCCCAAACTTTCCAGTCAGCTTGTGCCTGCCTGCTATCGGCGGCGAGAATTCGCTCTAAATGTGAGTACACACAATCGCCGATATCCGACAAGTATTTCAGGGCCTCAAACCGCGTACGACTGCTCTAAAAAACGAGGCCCGCATCCAGAAGCTAGTGCCTACCCGTAGGTTTCGGCAAATGCAAGTTGCGAAAAAAGAGTGCAAGTTTTTCGGTCAACAAGATATCGGCGCTCGGGCGCACTGTTCGTGCATTACATCATTCAGTGAGCAACTTCGATTATCCGTCCCTGACAGTCCCGGACTGTCCGAAACGTTGCATACGCAACGCTCACTGCCTGGAAGCAGCGCCTCGGGCCGTCCGATACTGTCAGGGACGGATAATTGAAGAGGCCCAGTATGTGCGATAGAGAAAGAGAGAGAAAAGAGAAAGGAATAAGGAAGGAAAGGCAGGGAGGACAACCAGACGTGCGTTGTCTTTGCGCAGTACACACCCAATATCCACGCTAAGCGTGTGATCGCTGCACAAAGGAACGACGCCCGCTTAAACCGAGCGCATGAATCCGGGCAATAACCCTGTGCATAATTTCCTCCTTTCCTAGACGCCTACTGACGCGTGTTAGCTATGAAACGCCCCGAACCACCACTTACGTCACGTAGAAGCGGCTTTGTTGCTTCCTTGCCAGACTACGCATAAAGGCTGTGGCCACGTATATATCACTTTGCTCTACAATGTTCGAATCTTTAGAAGGACATTTTTCAGAGCGAAAGCTCTGCCCCTCGAGGTACAACTCCCAAGGTCAATCTCGGCGCGCGTTTGACCTTCAGCCGCCGGCGCGCAAGTCTGACGGTGTAACCTCACGTCACGTCCATTGCGGAGAGGCGTCGCAACTGCGCTCGATCGAGCCTCGCCGCTGTGTAACACGTGACTAGGCGAGGGTTTGAAGGGCTAAGTATAGTCCCACGTAGCGTGAAGGCGCGCACACGTTACGCCACGTTCGCTAGAACAACAACGTCTATAGTTCGACCAATGGTTCAACGCACTGGAGCAGCCAACGTGTCCGGACGCAGCCAACGCGCTCCGATGCGCTCGGCGTCGAGCGAAGATCACTGGTAAGGAGCACTGAAGAACCGTGTCTAACCAAGCTTAACAGAGCTTTCGCTCGTATAAGTAGGTTCAAGCCACGTTGAACTCCAGCCACTCCTTTTTTCTTTTTCTCCGAATCATCGTTCAATGTTTTCCTTCCAGATTACACGATAGTAAGACCGCGTTTTCTTTTCTGCTGAACCGTCGTTTTACTATTTTTATGTAATATTTCCTATAGTTACCAAGCATAGCGCAAAGGTAACAAGTGGTCGATGAGATGCCAACTTGCTCGCCACAAGAAAGGCAACCGAAAACTCACGCGTCCGCAAATGTCACGCGTCCTCGTCGGCCGCACGACGCCACCGTGCGGCCAATCCGACGAAGGCTCGTCGTGCAGCCCAGACTTCCCACTGCTTCCCAGCAGCAAGCAGCGTGTTTGGCCGGGAGACGGGAGGCTATTGCGCTGCTCTGCTATGAAACAGAATCAGTGGCGATGCCGAAACGGCAGGAACACGCCGCGTTGGCGAAACTCCCAAGTGACGAGCTGTGCTTTCGGAATCGTCGAAGGGTAGGCACGTAGAAAAGCAGACGGCTAAAGTCTTCGTGGGTGTGCACAACAGTAAATGAAACATTGCTTATACTTCACGAGATGTCTCTGTGTATGCCGAATCGCTAATCACGTTACGATTGAGACGGTAGCATTCGCTAAAGCTGGTAGTCGGTCAACAAGGTGCTTATAGATGAACCACATTGAGTAGAAATACATAATGTAGACAATGACCCCAGGACACAACAGAGTAGAGCACAAACGGGTCACATGTACAGACACAAAGATAGACACCATACTTATAGAGGGTTTCTCATCTCTCACGACGACGAAGTGATTCTTTAATTCAACGCTGGCACTGTTGTCTCTGCGTTTTTGCTTTGTTTCTTTGCAAACTATGGGAGCTGCCGAGCCCTTGTTGCTGCAATGGGCAAAGATACTTCCGAGGATCTGCCTGGCGCGCAGCCGTACGGTCGGCTCACGTCCAGGAAACGTGGGAGCGAGTCAAGCGACACAGACAGCGAGGCCATCGAGCTGTACTCGGAATGCTGCGACTCCTCGGAACGATGATTTCAAGGTTGTCATGAGCCGAACGGCAAAAAGAAGACTGCTGCGGGCGTCATCGCCGGCAAGTGTCTAAACCGTGAAGGATATACCACAGCGCTGGCCGCGCACTGTGCTCTTCTTGCCTGCGGACCCTATGACTAATTTGCGGCTCCTGAACAGGCACGTTCTTTCTTTGCTACTCGAGGGAATCGCGCTGAATGAGATTAAAGACGTGAGAATAAACTCACGGAATAATGCCGTGGCTGTAGTCATTTTACATAGCGGACTACAAAGCCTTCGGAATTTCACGGAAATCGACAAAGTGCGATCAATGAACCCTACAGGCGGTAACGGCCCTGTTAGCGTCATTTATGACCTCGACGTTTCCATTTCGCCCATCGAATTGCCACTATTAATAAAGCCAACAACAGAAGGCACTCTCACCACGCATCTCACCAAACTCGGAAACACGCACTGCGTGAAGCTTGTGTTTAAGGGAGACTGGCTTCCCTCTCACGGTCAACGTTGGCCCTGTCCGCCTTCCAGTTCGACCTTACATACTGAAGCCCCCGCAATGACACAAGTGCTTCGAGAGTGGTCATGTAAAAAGCGTCTGCGTGAGTAATGTTGTGAGACCGCGGTGCGCTGAATGCCATTCAGAAGACGCCTGCCGCACGACTCTCCTGAAGTGCCCTAATTGCCGTGGTTCTTACGAAGCCTCATCGAAGGACTGCCTGAAAGTCCGGAAGGCATGCGCGGTTGTAAAGTGCGTGCTTCGGATCATTCAACACACAGTTAGTGTAGCTAGTGTAGCGTTTCCGTTACACTTAGGCGGCAACGGTATCGCCACCGGAGAGCGCAACGAAAAGCCGCACCAATAGATACATTGTCTTCCGCCAAAGCGACTGCTGCATCAACGCGGAGCGTCACCATGAAAGATACCGCGAAAATGAATAAACTGGCAAGACTCGATCATCCTGCAGAGTGGCCCACAGTTCCAAGCACACGACCTGCCATGAAGACACCTCAGATACCACCGCCATCGACACCCTCACAAACCGCTGATGCAACGACACCTAATGATCGCCAGGTTATAGTAATGTCGCGGTCACTGATGGGTGCTATGTGCGTTCTACTCAGCAAGATGAAAACCCCTTCAGCGCAGAGCGCGTTGCATGTGCTGGACACTCTGTGTCCAGTGCTTGCGGGTCTAGGGTAAAGCAATGAATGTCCCAGCAGATGCCATCGTTTCGAGAAGAGGTCCAGAATGCGTCCATCTTTCAATGAAACGCCAAAGGAGTTAAGCAGCGTATGTCCGACTTTCGACAGCTTGTATTCGTGCATCGGTTTTGGATTATTGTCATTTGTGAGCCAAACCTGTCATCTCCCATGGGACTATCCGAGTAGGAGTGCAATATGTCCTGCACCCACGGGAAATGCACCAAGATTCTTGTTTTCATACGCCGTGACTTGACATATGTTCATCACCCAGCGTTACCTGACAATGAAAGCCAGTGCTGTGAAGAAGAGCAAGGTCACTTTCACAATTCTGGGAACCTACTTATAATAATCAAGTCGTCGAAATGGCGAGCGCTTACGGGAAATTTTGACAACTCCACAGCGGTGGATAATTTCTGGGGATTTCAATTCCCCCCATTATCGCTGGGGAAGTTCCAAGGTTAACTTGAGGGGCAGAATATTCGCGTACACTGCCTTTAAACAAGAACTTCATCTCTTAAATGATGGAAGCCCCGCCTATCCGCGAGGAACAGCGTATAGTAGCTGCCTCAACCTTAGCTTTATTTCGCGCCGTTTAATAGAAAGGTTCAATTGTTCTCGGACTTGGAAGCGTGAGGAAGTGACCATGCATTCCAACTTATCTCACGAGTGAGGGACTGACTGGCTCCAAGTTCTCCGGAGCCGCCCAACGTATCGACTAGCTGAAATTTAAATAAATCGTGGAAGACTGCCGTCGAGACGACATATCATCCAGCCTAGGGGACGCAATAAAAGGTGTCTTACAGGTTGTCACACATTCGATTTTGAAAAGCTCCGCCCGCACCGAATTCGACATCGAGCTAGAGAAACTTCGGGCAATTTTTCACCGTACGAAACGAATATACAGGCGCACAAAGTCCATTCATGATTTGAAATTGGCGAGACGCACACATAAAAAAATACATCGTCGTATGAATAAGCTGGATTCACAAAGATGGATGTCTTTCTGCGAGTATCTGGATCCCCGAAAGCCGTTGTTTCTTATATGGAGTTTGTTCGCGGCGTCCGCGCAATCCCTGGACAGCGCCACCTATTTAATTAATTGGCTCTTTGTCTACAATGCACAAATATTGAAGTCGCAGACTCCTTCTGTAGGAGGATTGCCGGTGAAGCAAATTCCACAGGAACGCAGACACCCAACCGCTCACCATTCTCACGTGATCCCCGTATCATCATACCTTGGTGATGAAGCAGCCCATAGCAAGGACAAGGCGAAGACACACAAGAATACACGACACTCGCTGCTCGTGTGTCCTGTGTGCCTTTTGTATATCCTGTTTGTCTTCGCCTTGTCCTTGTCAGTGCGCTGCTTCACCACCAAGGTATGATGATTAATCAGCAACTCGCCCAACTTTCCCCATTACTGATCCCCGTATCAAGTGTCCTTTTTCTCTGGACGAACTAGAGGCTGCGCTTGCTTTACGCAGGCGTTCCTCAGCGCCAGGGCTAGAAGGCATTACACGCGCTCTGTATAACCTTTGTGAACGAGCTTGAAAGGCACTCCTGCTACTGTACAACAACTCGACGCAGACTGGCACGGTTCCCCAAGAGTGGAAGTCAAGTCGCATGATTCCGCTTCTCAAACCTGGCAAGTCAACTTTGGACATTGCGTCATACCGTCCGATCGCGCTTGCAAGTTGTGTAGGAAAATTAATGTAACGGGTGGTTCTAACGCGTCTGGATTGGTACCTAGAGCCCTATGGAATTTACCCAAACACGTTGACAGGATTCAGGCGCGGTCGTTTATCTGTAGACAACGTTGTCGACTTGTTAACGTACTCCGAATTCCAGAAGGCCTCTAAACGCTTGTCTGCTGCCTTGCTTCTGGACGACAAAGGGGCTTACGATAATGTCACACAATAATCCATTCTTACAGCGTTAGAAGAAATAGGTCTTCGTGGCAAGATACATCTTTAGGTTCGTAGCTACCTACAGATGCGATCATTCTGCGTGCTCACCGGAAATGGCCCGACACCCCAGTACTACAGTAGCCGCGGAGTACCTCAGAACGGAGTACTAAGCCCAACGTTATTTAATCTATCCCTTATTGGACTACTCTAGAACCTACCAAGCACCGCTCGACTGCCTATCTACGCCGATGACATCCGTATCTGTACGTCCGGTGTAACACGGCTGCAGCTTCGCGCTCGGCTTCAGAATGCGGCCTCATCGACATCATGCTACCTTCGTAAACAAGGACTGAAGGTGACGTGGGAAAAGTGAGCATCGGTGGCATTTACCCGGAAGCCAATATCGGCATACGGCATATCAATCAACGGACAAGTTATATCGTCCAGCATAAGTAACAGGTACCTGTCCTGGACTCCTCACGTGAACCCTGTGAAAAAGAGACTGCCGGCTATTTGTCATCTGTTCAGGTTCCTTGCAGGAAAGAACTGGTGGTGTCCGCACAATCCATGTTACAGCTGTACAAAGTGTTTGTTGGGTTCCTCCGGTACAGCCTACCTGTTATATCCAACACCTGCGAAACTAATTTGCGTACAATTCGACAGTTCGAAGCATTCAGACCCAAGCTCTGAGGATATGCCTTGGATTACCACGCAGTGCGCCAATGGCTGAAACTATTACCATTGCTCAAAATTATTCAATAACGACGCACATCTCCGTCGAGGCAACGTGTGCACATGTCAGGCACATTAGCCGGACCCCTTGCCACCACCTCGCCGCATTCACCGTGGAAAGACCCCGCACGTCATTTAGCACAACTGTCAGTGCATATCGTGCCTCGCTTACAACTGGGCACGCACTTGCGGCTAGACCGGTGTCTCTTCCATGATGTTTGTGCCGTCCTGAAGTACACCTAAGGATTCCAGGACTTCAGAAAAGTCAGGTCCACCACCGTCTGTACTAAAGCAATTGAGCTTACTCATGCTGCGCAAGAGCTACAGTAGCCACGTACACATGTATACTGACGGATCGACTACATCGACCAGTTCTTGCGGTGCTGTGTTTATACCGACGAGAGGAATAACACTGCGATTAAAGGCGTCAGACGACACGACGTCCACAGCTGCAGAACTTACAGCTCTGCGCAGTGTGCTTCAGTTTATCGACCTAGAGAGTCCTGGTACATGGGCCGTGTTTTCTGACCCGAGACCGACTTTACACAGCATGTAGTCAGTTCTCCGACGTGGAGCTCACGAACAGCTAGCGTACGAAATTGTCAAACTTCACCACGACGCCAAACAGAAAGGCCACGAAATTATTTTCCAGTGGCTACCTGGCGATTGCGGGATCAGTGGAAATTATCAAGCAGACAAAGCTGCCTGAGAGTCGCATCAAGAACAACACAGCGTTCCCATTCCTCTTTCCAGGACAGACGCTGCACGGCAGCTTCATCGCCCGGCCCACAAGCTCTCTTTAACAGAGTGGAACACCTCAAATACAAGACGCACCAGGTTGGACGAACTGAACCCTTCGCTCCAACTCCGACCTCCACCCGGCTTTCGCCGACGTGAGGCATCGCCTCTATACTGGCTGTGATTGGGAATGGCTTTCACGAAGGCGTACACTACTCTGATAGGAAGGACCGACAGTGCTGCGTGTGACGCCTGCGGTAGCGAAGAGAACATCGAACATTTATTGTGGCACTGTCATCGATTTCAGTCGGAAAGACGAACATTATTTATCGCATTGCGACGATTGGACAATCGGCCGTTGTCCGTGCAGGTGCTACTTGAAGACCATTCCCTTCACTCGTCGGCCCACAAACCTGTTACGGCACTTTTGTCTTTCTTGAGGGCGACAGGCCTTTGCGAACGCCTTTGACTTATTCAGGCCCTCCGCGCGCGTGCGCGAGCTCACGGCGTCTTTCCTCCCCCGTCCCTCTCTCTATCGCATCATTCTATTTCCTCTTTCCCGTCGCCCAAAGTAGGGCAGCGAACCAGACGCATTTCTGGTTAACATCACTGTCTTCTCTCTTTCCTCTTCCTCCTCCTCCTCATAGCTCAGTGAAATGCATGCAGCCTGAGTAACGCCACGTTTTTTCTGCTGCTTATTCCGGCCGTCGACTAGCATCCTACAGGGTCTGTACTTTGGACGAGTTTCTGCCGGTGTGGCCTATAAGTTCAATTTAATTATCTTGCATAATGTTATACAGTGTCTGTGCTAACTAATAAATGACTGTTACACGATTGCTTTTCTAGCTGTTACATGTGTAGTTGTTTGATATAACATACCGGCATATAAAATATATACGAATCAATTGATTATTCCCAAAACAATCTATAAATACTTAAAATTTGTACATTCACTCCCGCGGCCAGAGACGATGTAACGTATATTGGTTAACCATGTGCATTGTCAAGGTATTGCGGAAGCGTTATTTAGAATGTTGCTCCTCGGGGAGAACACGTTCAGCGACCAATCTCCCCACTACATATGTCGGGTTGCACATAAAAGACAGCGAGAGAGAAACAGCAAACACATTAAGCAGTGCCAGCGATCCACGCAGTGGTATAGCGTGCAATAGTGTACCGGAAAGCTTGTGCGATTACAGCGCACTCACTCGCTTCCGTCGCAGGATGCAGCCCAAAAGAGTCCCTAAAAGTCTGCGCCCCTTGTAGCAAGCTGCGGGAGAGTTATATCCGCTCTCCTTCTGTCTTTGTTTTGCGCCTAGGTCGGCCTGGAACATTAGCCTTTTTCTCTTTTATGTCGTTACTGTTACACCCAAGATGCACAGACCGAAACCAGGTAGGCATGCTAAGACTTTGCAACGAGGACGCGATAAGAAAGCAAAGAGAGACTAAACAAATTTTTTTTTTTTAAATTGAGAACTCGCAAAGCAGTACCTAACCGAGCGAAAGGCGGAAGGCATGTAATTAGTAATTCAGCCGTCACGCGAGAGCAAGTAGAAATGCTTATAATTGTCAGAATAATAATAAATTTCGGTAAACGAAAGCGAGCAAAATACAATAAAATAAAGTAGCCGACACATAGCCTCCGAGGCAGGAAATTGCATATGGCATTACAAACGTTGCGACTGTTGCAACTCAGTGCCGCGAACCAATGAGAGACGAACGCCGGAAGACTTAGGTTCAGGCGGAACCGGGAAAACCGACACCCCAGATCCCCTATATCTCTGAGATAAAGGTCGGCAGCTTCCTCATTGCACTATTCGGTGATTTCTTGTTGTTGCAACTATCAGAGCGTTATTTCGACGACTGCCCACACTCTGAGGGACGTGCCATTACATCGCATGAACATTTTCGTACTTATACTTTTTTTCTTTTTTTTTTCTACAGTTATCCTAGAGGCTCCCTGCCCTTGACTCTGCCAACGCTTGACCCCGCCATCGGTTCCCAAGACAGGAAAAGAAATAATTAAACTGCGAAGACACGGATGCTTCCTGTCATCTTCGCTCAGCCTGCCTCGGCACTGGTCTTATTCACCGAAGCGGCACGACGTTCAGACCGTAAGCGACGTGACAAACAGCTCTCGTCGCCGACGCCAAGAAAACACAGAAATCGAAGGCAGCGGGGGTCGCAACGCAGCGCTGCTATATTGTACGTGCGCCGGCTCGTCGCGTTCGCGTACGATCGGAACGTCTGACGAACCCGTTATGATGAGTAGTGTTCAACAGATGTGACTGCCCCACCCGCGGTGTAGGTGGCAAAACTACGCGACGCGAAGCGGTTAGCAAAGATGTACAGGAACGCATATTATATATATATATATATATATATATATATATATATATATATATATATATATATATATATATAGCTGTAAATTAACGAAGACGCGGCGACTGATTGCACCCGCTCGGACCAGTGTCAACATCCTGTCAAACTCACGAACACGATTACTCGAACAGGTCTAATCGACTAAGTCAATTAAATGAAAGGTGGACAACGATGAAGATTATTCGTGCTGCGGGATACTTTTAATCGAATAATCATTCATCGGTATTAACAATTCTCTAAGATGACGGCCGAACTTTGCTGCCGAGTTGAGATAAAATGTAGCCAAATTCTGAGAGCAGCATTCCGAGCAAGTTGGTAATCCATTACTCAAATGATATTGCGCAACAAAAAACGACACGGACGTAAGAGAGGACGACACACCGAGGTGTGTCGACACACACGACACCGAGGTGAGGAAGACACACACGAGGTGTGTCGTCCTCTCTGACGTCCGTGTCGTTTTTTGTTGCGCAATATCATTTGAGCGAAATTCTACAACTGCGGCACCATTCACTGCCCGTGAAGGGGGGCAAACTCGCTAGAAACGGCTGCTCGTTCGGCGTGAAGTGGGCTAAATGGAGTCATGTCAGGCGATGACGCAGTTTCCGTTGTATCTCGAAGTCTGCGAAAAAACCTCGAGAAAAACTGCTTCTGCGGTAAAACACTGTAGCACCTACTCGAGTACCGTTGGCGCGCGCTAATGTACAAAGTTTACACATCAGTACATTCAGTGCCATTACATTAGTTACCACTCTCCTGCAGATCGTAATTCCATCACAAAGTCAAGGGCGATCACCAAGCGAGGTACATTGTTTTCGGCTTCGAAGTAGTGTGCTTCTTATTGACTGAGAAGTAGAAAATTTTGGCCACAAAAAGGTCCGCGGTTACCTTAAAATCTTATTCAGATGAAAAAGTAGAGAGTGAAAAAAGAAAGAAAGGAAGAGAAGCTAGAAGACAACGAAATAGCAAAACAACATTCAAAGGAAGTCCATTGAGTAAGATGATAAACAAAACGCGAAGTGGGCTGAACTTTAAGCAGCTACGCATCATAGAGAACTAACAACATTTTATGCCACTAGCTGCATTGGTAGCGCATTGATGAGTACAAATCAAACGAGTAAAACACACAAATGTGGCCTGAAGCCTTGCTCATGCAAAAGAACATTGATGTCGAGTGCAATCCTCTGGCCTTGCGGCATCTGCTGAGTAGTTCGCCCACGGCAGCGTTTTATTTAATTCAGTTCTCTCTCTCGCGCTCTCCCTCCTACCTGGCAACAGTTCTTAAAGGACAGCATGGCAGCGTAAGAGTTGTTGTCCCTAAGCAGTATTGCTGCTGGGCAATTGGGTGACCCCGTACAGGCGCCTTAGTGTCGCGAGAAAGTAACTTTGCCTTATGACAAGTTTGCTTAACAGAAGCATTCTTTTTACAGCGAAGCTGTATATGGCTAGGTTCTAGAAAAAAATTGCGTGCATCTTTCGAGCCGTGCAGATCTAGAATTTCTCCCCATTCGTAAGCCGATCCCGATGATAGTGCAGTAACGGGCCGACCCGTGGCGGAGGTGAAGCAGGCTTTAAGCACTCCGCCAGCTTGCAAAAATAAGTTTAATATTTTACGTCCGAATACAACCCGTATCAGATATTAAGCTGATAAGAACAGACACACCATTTTGACCAGCGTCGGCCACGTATATGTTCGCACCGCCCTCTCTTTGTCGGCGTTCCAAGCGCTTGCGTATCTCCTTTCCTTTCCTTCCGCTCTCCCGTGGTGGCGGTCCCGCAAGCGTGCTGCCCGCCAGGGCCGCGAGGCGGAAAGAAATGCGAACCGTCCATGTGGCCCTGATCCCGCAAACTTGAAACGTTTCACCGAAACGGCCAGCTTTCAGAACGAGTTTGCGGGGAAACAATTTTGTGTGGGTTGCGTTGTGTGTCACCGCTTGTGGTTTTCGAGTGACCACACAACCATTATTATAGGTGAGCGCTGTAGCGACACACTTCATTTTAATTTATTCGTTTTTGATGATTGTGCTTAAATTTGCCTCACCATTGAATTAAGCCAGCGTTTCGTGCAATGGTGTAAGTGCTGGGTTCTCGCTTCCCAATAATTAATAACAAAAGGAATTGCGTGGCACAGTTTGCTTGAGGGTCGGTTTTCAGAGGCGAAGGCCCCGGGTTGCATGGACACGCGGTTGAACAAGTTTCTTTAGTTCACACTTTTGTATTTTCTTGTATCGTCACAGTGACGCGGTGATTATGGCACTTTTTTGCAGCGGGAGGAACACGACAGCAGAGCTTTAGTCCACAGTGCCGCAGTGACAGTTCTTTGTGGTGATCAAGCTGCGTGCAGAGCCAAACAGTATTCTAGCATGCAATCTGCGCTCAATGTGCAAACCCAAGAGGGTTCAAGTACACCCGCCATGGTTGCTCAGTGGCTATGGTGTTGGGCTACTGAGCACGGGGTCGCGGGATCGAATCCCGGCCACGGCGGCAGCATATCGATGGGGGCGAAAACACCCGTGTACTTAGATTTAGGTGTACGTTAAAGAACCCCAGGTGGTCGAAATTTCCGGAGTCATCCACTACGGTGTGCCTCATAATCAGAAAGTGGTTTTGGCACGTAAAACCCCATAATTTAATTTAATTTTTTAGGGTTCAAGTACTTTCTACACAGTTTGTACAAAGCGTTGAGATGACCCCGAAGGATATGACCTGTAAAAATTGTTAATAGCGATTATCTGCTAGTAGATTGTAGTTTTAATGTGATAGCATTCTTGTCATTATCAGACCAATTTTCTATCTAGCTATCCACTTATCCCGCCAAAAATGTTGGCCGATCTCGAAGGCAGTGCAATCTAAAAATTTCGGCCGTTCACGTAAGTATGCGCCCCTGAGTATGCGCAGGCTTCACGGCGGCGCCGCCAGAAGGCGCAGCGTGTCCACAGGGGAAGCGCAAGAGAGGAGTCCGGCTGCAGTAAACGTCTCATACGTGACGCGTTTCGGTTATTCGCATACTTAGCCTGGTCATCGTAGGCGAGTTCTGTCCGATGGTCGTGAAATGAAAATTTTCACCGCCTCGCCAAAGAATAAGGCATACACTCTGGAGCACTTGCTTAGCTTCCAAAGGTCTGTCTACATTTCACAAAAATTTTTAAATCTAATGTTTCAACGCCCTCGGAATAACTCCTTAGGTGAGGAACATAAGCTGGAGACACCGATACATAATTTCTGCGCACACGCGATCCTCGCCCCAGGGCGATGCCAGGCCAACATATTGTCCCAAATATTCCAAGGCGGAGTCATGTGACAGCCTGATTAAAACCGTACCGAGCATGACTAATTACTGATGTTATAATGACAGTCATTACCTCTGCACGTGCACATTATAAGCCAAACAGCTATATTAGACCGGATGACCCTGATTAATACTTGAGCACGTAATAGTTCATTTGTACGGCAAGGCTGGTACAGGCGAAGGGAGAATCGCTCCATCAGGTCTTCGCTTTAATGACAGTTCTGATATTATGCCTAAGAACGTCACCGACTCGAAATGATCATGTATAGTGCGCAAAACGAGCCACCTAAACTGCTTCACGTCGTAAAATGAAAGGAAAAGCTTTAAACGCTGCGGTGGCACTAACCAAGCAATTTACGCTCCCGCAGCCTACGCCTAGAGGTATATACGCGTAATCTTCGGCATGCGGCAGAACGGTAATTTATTGTAGTATACCTGTAATGGTGATGATTTTCTAATGTTATTAGGACGCGCTTTAATTTGGCAAATCAATAAAAATACAGTTATCAAAGGAGTTGAAGTAACGGCAAAGAAATGCTAAGCATCAAACGTCTCTAGTAAGTAGATCAGTGCCTTTCTTGTCGCAAACCTAGAACTCCTCCCCCCACAAATGACAGGAAGCTTTAAGCGCAACAAGGAAAAAAAGTAAGGAAGAAGAAAGAAATTAAAGAACAAAATTTTGGGAACGCCTAACTGGAAGTTCCAATATCCAATCAATATTCAGTGTTTAGTGTCAGTTCTCAAAAGAGTATAAAACAACACATCTTGCAAAGTGATTGTACTGATTTCCATAATTGCTTTTTCCTAGATCTTATCGAATGAAAGGCGCAAGCGAACAATGAAAAGTGAACACCATTAATGTATCGACGGTCGCGCTAATTCTGCTCCTTTAATATTATTCTAACCTTCGTGAGCAAAGATAATGATCGGTACCTGAACACCTGTTCTTATTTTGTAAAAAATATGCTGTTTTTAAATGTATACAATATAGTTCTGTCCGTGTAATGGTTCTATATGTACATATTTTCCTGCATTCAACACTTCAACTGCCAGAAATCCTGCCATAGTTATTTCATTTAAAAATTTCAAAAAGAAGAACGAGAGGGGGGGGGGGTCGTTTTGCCGCTGCCAGAAATCTACCCCAAGGCTTTATCCAGCGCATTTCCTTCGCCAATCACTCACTTAACGCCTTTACACCTTCTGTTACATCGGGCGCATGTTCGCACATGCTCCATCGCCGCCTCTATCGACGCCGGTGTCTGGCCGCGCGTTCCGACGGTAAGGGCTGCGTTGCTCTCATCATCGACGACGGTGCCCGGCGGCGCGTTCTCACCAATAACCTGGTCATGTATGCGCCAGCTTTGGGGCTCCGACGCAGGCTGCACAATACTAGCTTTTCTATGGCTGACACGTGATACCGACCACACCGCCGCCGCATGAAAACCATTGCGGAACAGGTGGTTTCCAAAATCCTAAATCATTTATGTGTTTCCGGCTCCTAAGATCCCTTCCGCCGCATTAAACTAGCAAAAGCATAGCCTTTAAGATTCTCGTTTAAAATCTAGAGGGCGTTACTTTATGAGGCGTGGAATGGAATGTGCCAAATACTGGAAGTAGGCTTTTGCGCACTGTTCTGTTGCCCTGCACAAGATGGCCGACCTCCCGCTCACGGTACCATTGAACCAAGCGTAGGCTTGCAAACACCGACTATGTAGTAAGGAAGAAATTGTGGTAAGGATAGCGCTAACTGCATTATTTCTGTTTCCAGGGCGACGTCCGTCATCTTGTGTGGCTCAAACGAGATATGCGGGGGAGGTGCACTTGTAGAATTTCACATCTCCCCTACACCCCATAACAGCTTTGCTGTAACATACTTCGTTGGTTTCGGTTAGGTACCGGTAGTGTACGAATGAAATCGGCTGGATTTGCGATTAAAGTGGTAGTTGCAGTTATTCGTTGGCGCCTGCATTAAAATCCCTCCAGCTGATTACATAAAACGGCGCGCGGATTGAGTATGCCACTTAATTATAGAGTACGGTGACAGAGAGATAGAGAAAAAAGAAGGTGCCTACGTTTCATATAATCATGACCACATAAAGCCAACAGAGAATTGAAGCCATGGAAATCATCGGGGAAATTATCTGTGACTGAAATTGAAATGTAGAAAATAATAAAGAAAAAGTGGGGGGGGGGATGAAAGTGGACGAAAATATAACGTGTAGTCGGTGGGAGCCGAACCCCGCAAGCACCGCATCACGCCTGCGCTGCACTATCACTTGTGCTACGGCAACCGCTATCAATCCGTCCACTAACTTAGGTATTTATGTTTATGGGACTGCGCGCAGTTTAGAGGAACAATCTCTTATTCAACAGCGCAAAGGACAAGGACGAGGCGAGTGCACATATGCAGCGGTGAACTTATAACTGATTTTATTGAGGCGATTTCCACTGCTTAAATAACCCGCCGTGGTTGTTCAGTGGCTATGGTGTTGGGCTGCTGAGCACGAGGTCGCGGGATCGAATCCCGGCCACGGCGGCCGCATTTAGATGGGGGCGAAATGCGAAAACACCCGTGTGCTTAGATTTAGGTGCACGTTAAAGAACCCCAGGTGGTCAAAATTTCCTGAGTCCTCCACTGCGGCGTGCCTCATAATCAGAAAGTGGTTTTGGCACGTAAAACCCCAAATATTATTATTATTATTATTCCACTGCTTAAATACGGTGGCAACGAATCTCAAATACATAAAGACACACAAAATTGGCGACAATGACAGTACGTGAGCGCAGAGCTACCGTGACTCATGAACAGCTGTGCACGTGTTTCCTATTTATCGTCAAGAAAACGCGGTTCTTTTCCTGACAGCTATTGAGGCGGCGCTTCGTCTTTGAATTTCGGGATTTCATGGGCTTCCATAATCTCTCTAGCGATTTTTGTGCGATTATCTGAGAACACGTTGCACTGACTGAAAATGGGATAACAAGGCGCTTTCTCATTCTTCTTTCTTTCTTTCGTGCAGTGTCTGCAATGAATGCCTAGACGACCGGATACGGTTTTGCTCACGTTGTTGTTATGTTCCCGTAGCCGGTCGTTAAGGCATCGACCAGTTTGCCCCGTGTAGTGCTTGCTACAAGACAGCGGAAAACTGTATACAACAGTGCTGCTACACGGTACAAAATATTCTTGGTGCTTCTTGGCACCGCCCTCCTTCCTTGCGTTGCTGGAGTTTACAATGTGGCAGAGTCTTGAGAGTTTATCGGGTGCGGAAAAGACAACATTTACATTGGCACGAGAACCCACCCTTTTGAGGTTATGTGAAATGAGGTGCAGGTTAGGGATTACCGCAGCCTTCCTTTTTTCCAACGTCTCCCCCGGCTCGATCAACCCTAATGAGCTGGCCCACGACCAGGCGCGAGGTCTCATCAACCGCGCCAGTCCGAGGGGCCCGGCTTCGCAGGGGATCGACCGAACCACGGACCCGTTGCTTACTTTCCACGATATCACTACTCATTACCAGCTGGGACGCAGACAGTATCCGGCTCCTCACCCGAAGCTGGGCAGACCCCAGGCCTCGGTGCTGAGAATGCTGCAGACGGGCTCCTTTCCGTCTCGCTCGAGGCTGAGCCACTACACTCCGGGTGTGGAACCCCGCTGCCCAGACTGCGGCGAGGAACGGTCGACCTTGAACCACATGCTGTGGCAATGTTCTGCGTTGCGCCACTCGCCTTTAAACCGGCAAGAAGACTGGGATGAAGCCGTCAAGAGCAACGACCTTCAAGTCCAGCTTCGGGCTGTCCAAAGGGCCTGCGCCAGGGCTGAAGATCACGGTCTTCCGCCCCCGGCGCAGGTGCGGCCCGCGACTACAACAACGTAGTCCCTTAGGACCAATTAAAGTTTCTTGTCTGTCTGTCTGTCTGTTGTGCCTTTCAGAGGCTTCGCTGCGGCCTGAATTTATTTTGTCTCTTAACAGGTTCTCTGATACAGCAATGCGAAGATCGGTTGGGTAGCCTGCTGCCTGGAGGCACACCACCTGATTTCGATAACTGCCTTGCATCAAATGATGGCACAATTTTACTAGGGCATTTCGAAACCATAACTTTGCAATGCCGCGCTTGCAAAGAACTAATTCGTAGAAGATAACAACACGTGTTTAGCTACAGAACACATTGGCTCACTACAGCTAGAATACTATCGAAAGAGCAGAATTAAGCCGACTCTCGATAAGCGCGTTCCGTTTTGTTTATCTGTGACTTTTTGATTCGAAGAGATCAAGAAAAAATATGGGAATTCGTGAAGATAATATTTGATTGTACATGTTCTTCAGAGAGTTACTGGAAAGCATTAAGCATTGGCGACGTATACTGCACCGTTTCGGTTAGGCAAGCGCAACGTTTTCTGCAGCGAGCGCAACAGCATTCGACATGAGCACACGTACATCATCCTCTCACCATAGTGGTTTTCCCCGTGCTGGCAGATTTGCATAACCCGTCTGTAATGGCTTGCATGTCGCATCCCGCGTCGCGGCGAATAGGTTGCTTCAAACTGGCGTAATGAACACGCGCTCTCTCACGTGTTGACCACGTCTCCAATTTGCTGCGTCGTTGACACACGAGACACATGAGGGGAGCAGCAGCACGACGAATTGCAACGAACGTATCGCGCGCGTAGCCCGCTTACACTGCGACACTGGCTCTTCACATAAACGCGCCGGAAATCTGCTCGTATTTATAGTTCCAGCTTTTTGACGGTACAGAGCTAGACCCCATTCACGAATGAGTTAGTAGACGTGCGGTGAATAGTCAGTGACAGTAACGCAGCATGTGGCGGAAGCAATGCTAACGCCGTACGGATGAAGCTAATTGGTCGTCTGACGACTCCGCACGGCGCCTGTCGGCGTCGCCTCCTCGTAGAGTTGTCGAATAAGTTTCAGGTCGTGTGGTGACTATTCCATCGATTTTCGCAGGAGACCGAATTCACAAAGCTCCTTGTTCGCAAGAGCTGTTTGCCATTGGTCGGCCGCCTTCTCTATAATAACATATGTCCAACGTGATGATTCGATGGTGCCTGCACTGATTCCTATATCTGATTTGCTTATATGTGCCTATTCTGTATAGACAAGGCAGCTCGCATGCGCCGAAGCTGCTTGTAATTACATGCGCTACAAGTACTTTGCTGCGGACTATTTGGTTCATACTGAACCAGTAACGTACTGCGCAAAATACGTAAAGGGTGGAAACACTGAAATATGGCTGGAAAGAGGAAGGAGAATTGTGGAGAAAATAGACCGGCCGCGAATTTCGCGCCAAAATGGTTGCTGCCGCTATACGGGACAGTACCAGCCCAAGATAACGGCGACTCAGATGGCAGAGTCCCTGTGTCAGAAGGTCACGGCTTCTGTTCCAACGAGGCCTCGAGCCGCTTCAGCAGGACGCCAAGTGACGTACTTAACAGGCGCCAAGCTTCGTACAGCAGTTGGACGCGTCTTGGAGAGAGGCCCGAAGTGCAACTTCCAGTCACCTTCCCCGCGTGCTAGACTTTCTTTATCTCAGGTGTGATTTGTGGGGCTACGTGCGCATGAACAGGACCAGTAAATAACCACTGGAGATGGAATGGACCGCTTGATGCGAATTGTGCGTGACAAGAGTAAAGAGAACGTTTTGTTTTCAACGTACTTAAGAAAACGTGATGGTGAGATAAGGAAGGGGACTTGGTTGTTTTGCCAGAAGGGCTGCTACAGAAACAGGCGATAGAAGCCGTGCGAAAGAATTTCAAGACGTTACACTTTTGCCCAAAGAAGCTGGAAAATGTGCACTAAAGACACTGTAAGCAAATGAAACTGGACGCTCGCAGCACAACCATTGCAAAAGCAGACAGCGGGTCAAGCCATTCATTTTTCACTTGTAAGGCGCACAAGATCGGGTACCCGCTACGCCTAATCGCCTCCGAGAAGGACAGCAGGTAAATGATGGTGTCACGTTACCTGCAGCTGTATTGCTAGTAATTGACCCTATCTTGGTGCGGCCTCTGCTGTTACAGGTCTCGTTAAGTTTGCTGTGGTGCTCGGACATACACATAGCATGTTCGCTGCATAATGTGTCCGTGCAAACGCAAGCTTCGTTCGCGGAACAGGATAGGTAAGATATATGTTGGCATATTCCCGCGCTTGCGCCACGAAGGCGTCGTTGGCTACTACAACGCAAAAGGGACGTCGGGAAGGGCCGGCCTTGACCACAGGTGCTCCAACTTCTTGTCCAGTCGAACATCGTTCCTGATTGCACCGGAGCAAATTACGCGAAAAAAGTAGCGCGGCGTGCGGCGATATGTTATGTGTACAATGTGTGGTGTCGCAACCAGCGTCCGTCATCTAGCCAGTGCCGAACTGGCCTCACAAGCGATAGAGCATTCGGCCACAAGATCGGGTTCGACCACAAGATCAGAGATTTGCTAAAAAGACACGACTGATGTCGCCCTCACGCCTATACACGGCTTCAGGCGAGTAACGCGTTGCTAACGACTGCAGCGCTGCAGCTCATGAGGATAACTAGCCATGTGTGCGCTGTACACATTCCTATTAGCTGCACTCAACTGTTGCAATTAGTGCGAAATACGAGCGAACGGTCGGCACGTCCCGTAGCAGAGCTCACGCGACCCGCAAACGTCCTGCGTTGGCCCGCACGCCTACTCTTCACGATGGTGGCGGAAACCGAATGTGCGCGCAGGGTTGCCGGCATTATCCAAGATGCGTGTAGTTCTGCTCAGACGAACTTTAACGTCCCCCTAGTATGTCCATGCATCGAATACCCTTCAGCGAGCGGGTCGGGTCCACGAAAGTATAGTGCCGCGCTTTCCAACACGATGGCAAGGTTCAGGTCGCGTATAGATAGACAGGCGCGGCGCTGGCTGAGAGGTTATGGCGTGGCCCTTTTTGACAACAATCGAGGTCGCGGGCCCGATTCACAGCCGCATTCCGATGGGGGTGGACTGCAAGAACGCTCCATTTAGGTGCGCCTGCTGGAGTTCTCCCGCTACGGCGTCTCTCATAGCACCAACGTTGCTCTGGCCGATTAATTAATCAACGTAGACAGTCTTGAAATCACAGATGGTAGCCAAACTGAAATGAAGCGGTACGCGTAGATGGGTGTACTGAAAGCATTTTTATTGCTGTTTCAGAAGTTCATGCATGTCTATACGCTCGCTGCCTCGACAATTATTGACATACTTTTTTATGCCCTGGAAATTGCATGTGGTGATCGATCTCCAGAGTTGCGCCTGCTGCACGAACTCCTCTGATGCGAACTGATCGAACAAGGAATGTCGTTGTATCGCGAACATTTCGACAAAGGGACGTGCCTTCGTGAGGTCAGCAAGACAAGTCCACTAAGGCGAGCCGGGCGCGACGGGCGCCACTTGAGATATCGCTCGCGGCTTGAAAGTACTCACTCCTGTCAATATACGCTGATTTCTGTCGCCAATATTGATAAGCCATTGGACAGAGCTAAACGAAGGGCAAATTAGACACAGGCCTTAAAAGAAACTGCTGTTGACATTAGCAGTTTGGGTGATCGCTTAAAGGGCAAGTGAAAGGAGAAGGCGCCTACACGGCGCATAGTACCAAGTGCCTGTGTGCAACCCGCGGCACGTTCTTGCTTCGTTTCGAGCAGCTGTCACCGTCAGTCAGTCAGGACGCATTCGCAAATAGACTTGGCAGTCGCCAGCGTTCGGCGTCAAGATTGACAGTGCCGAGGCTACAGTGGAGTTGGTGCACGGGAGGCGCAGAACGCTTTGTTTTACTGTCTTCTGTACGTGACTGCGAAGTCGGCATATTGAGCGCTGCAAATCACGTGAAGCGTATATGTGCACCCTTTGGCCAGCAGAGCTAAAATTTCTGTGCGAGGAAGAAAGAGAAAACGTCCCTCATTCCGCTTCCTTGAAAATGGCGTCACGATCATCATTTCATTCAGTCCACCATGGGAGAAGAAAGGCACACTTTACTTTCCAGTATCTTTTTAAACGGATAGACAACCGCTCTGAACAGGAATCGAGATAACATCGCTGATGGAAAGAGCCCTGCATTTCTCATTAAACGTGGATTTATATTTTTCATTCTTCACTAAAGCTCGCGAAAGATGACCTTTGGCGCTCCACGCGACAAAAACATTAAGATGCATAAGTGTCCTATCACGCGACATTCTACTAGCGTACGCGGTCTTTGGTCTTTTTATTAGTATTGAAATGCAGTAACCTTTTTGCGATTATAGTTTTTTTTCTAACTTACAATGCGCAGGTAAGCCTTCGCTTGTGGCGAGTGGAAAAGTGGATTTGCCTTCGTATTCGATTAGTTCGTTTGCACGGCTCGCCTGTCACCAGAATAACGACGCCGGGGCCCAGCCAGCCATGACGTGTACTTGGGAAGAAGCGCAGTACATATACAAGAAATGTCTGTACAACAACGTAAACTTATTGTACCAGCTTTTCGTTTTCAAAAGTGGTTGAAATGGTCAAAATATTGGTAGTTAACCCCAGTTGCGCTCACTACTGTGAAAGCAGAATGATGGGAGGCTTCAATTCTCACCGCTCTCACTTCTCAGCGTCGCTGGAGGAGGGACTTTCTATTTTAGAGGCTGCTCAGATCGAAAATTTCTGCTTATAAAATACGCGCTTTTAGAAGTAACTGCTGCAGTTGTAAACGCTACATGGGGGTGAGCTTTACGTTGCGCCCTAAAAAAAACTGGGTCTTCAAAAGAGTCCTGAACCACCCTTCGGGTTTTGTGAAATAACACAGTCCGCGGATAGCATGCGCTGCTGTGAACGTCTCAGCCACGTTTTGCAGTCGTGCGCGGCGCGTGGACGTCGCAAGCGCAGCGCGAATCAGCCTCCCACTCACCTCCCACGCCCGCTTTTCAGCAGAAGCCTTCTACTCACTCTTTTCTGGATGCTTTATTTCGTAATACAGCGGATTCCCATACGTGGCTGCTATTGGCCAATAGCTGACGTCGATCGAGCGGGGTGTTTGGATCACTGCGCTTCTTCCTACTGTTACGGTGTATGTTTATTGACGAAGTTTAATAAACAGGGTGAAGTAAGCTAGAGAATCTGCTTTGGAATTTCGATAATTGCGTGCTTATCCGGAAGAAGCCGACTATCGTCTGTTCACGTTCGGCCGCGGCCGCACTCGTAGGAATAAAACATTGGCCGCCTCGCTTGTCGGTGTCGTAACCGCCGGGTCTCGCTAATTTCGACTGGTTTTGAACGCTCGACTACCATCGAACCTAGCGAAACTTGAAGGTCAGACCACACGCACGCTTGCAAGCGCGCGCACACTCCTGGTCGTTCCTGGTTGGAGGCCTTGGCAGACTTCGCTTCGTATTGAGCTACTGATAGCGCTTCAAAATACGCAAGTTGGATGGGGACACTATCTGTCGGTCAAGCTGCACGGTGCAGGACAAATCCGGTCTGCACCACGTATACAGCACGGCCAGACTGGGGCGTATGAGCGCGAGCGCGCACTCAAGCTCTGTCGTGCGCAAAGCGAACCCTGCGCATGCGCACTGCAGTTGCATGTATTGCTGCGGTCTGTTAAAAAAAAGGTATTAAATTATGGGGTTTTACGTGCCAAAACCACTTTCTGATAATGAGGCACGCCGTAGTGGAGGACTCCGGAAATTTCGACCACCTGGCGTTTTTTAACGTGCACCTAAATCTAGGTACACAGGTGTTTTCGCATTTCGCCCCCCCCCATCGAAATGCGGCCGCGGTGGACGGGATTCGATCCCGCTACCTCGTGCTCAGCAGCCCAACACCATAGCCACTGAGCAACCACGGCGGGTTGCTGCGGTCTGTTACGTAGCGTAGATGCCGCGACCGCCGCGAGGTGCCGAGACGATTCCGCTGGCTGAGCGCACTGCGGCTCCCTGAGTACAATCGTGGTTAGCGCTTCGTAGGCGCCAAAATTGCAAATACTGATGTCCACGTACGTGAACATCCAAAATCAGATTTGAAGTGAGCGCCACGGGGACGTTCAGTAGGCGGAGTACTGTGGGGACGCCCCGCTCCGCCGTAGTCTTCGCAGTGCGAGTCAAGGAGCGGAAGCAGCGCGAATGGCATGTTTCATTGCCAACAACATCGCTTCTGCTGAACGGATTGAAGTACTTTTTCCGCCGAATTATTTCTCAAATAGTCTTAATTCAAGTTCAAACGCATTTATCAACTTCAATAAAAAGTACTTCAGTGTTTTAAAAAGAAGCCCGCAAATGCACGCAAAATTTCCGCACGACTGGCAGCTCGAGGCACTTCGCGGAATCCTTTCAGGCTCGGAAAAAATATTTTTACGTAGCATGCACGTATTGAGCAACAGAAAGCTGTATCGGAAGTTTTTCAGGTTGCTCTACAGTTTTCTCATTGACACTTTTCATCTAATTATAATATTTGATAAGTTGATTAACTGATCAAGGCTAATTATCTAATTAGGCAGAATGAACAAAAATAATTTGCGTATCTCTAAGCGACGGCAAACAACATTACCTTGGCTCTGTCCAGCTAGCGCGGCATTTGCATATTTTTAATGTTGGGTTCAAGTTACGGGAGACATCCTGAATAAATGCTTTCACAAATCTATCCTGGGAAATTAGCAGTGTCACCAATCAACTATAGAGAGCAGCTGATTTTGCGCTGAACGTATCGCATGCCGCCGTAATGCGCGCAGAGTACTGAAAAGAATGTGTCGTAGACACGCGAAACTACTGCGCACTTCGCAGATTAATTTTGACCACCTTGGGTTCTTTAACGTGCCTCCGATGCACGGCACATAAACGTTTTTTGCATTTCGCTTCCATCGAAATGCGGCAGCCGCGGCCGGGATTTGATCCCGCTACTTCCCGCTTAGCAGCGCAACGCCATATGGGGCTCTTGCTTTGCCCAGGGGGCGCTGCAAAAATGGTGCTAAAAAGCGCACTCTGTCCTGAACTGGGTAGTACCAAGCTCGGTCGTCTGCTTCGGAAAGCACGTTTACAACATGGACCCGCCACTTTCGGTTGTGTTGTACCACGGCTCGCAACAAATATCGGGCGCCGAAAATTTTTCCAGGGTGGCGCGCTGCGTAAAGGCAAGAAATTACGCAAGCCCGAATACGTGTAGGCCCTTCAAGAAATAAGCGGCGAAGTTTTAGCGCGGTGTCAATCGCAAGTGAAGCGAGTCGCGTACGAAGTTCCAACTTCAGGTAAAGTTTGCACGCAGCTAAATTCAGGCGCACAAACGCGAGGAAATGCTTGCTATAAATGAATTCACAGCAGCGATCAGCAGACATCATGTGCACTGAACTGCTCGAGCGCACGACGGTACGCGCCGCCACGGCAGCGGTCTTTCGACATGCCGCGAAACGGCGGGCCTCCTGCAATCTTTGTTGACTGCATGCCGCTAGACAAGTGGTTATGCCTGCACTGTGGTAGCTGCCATCTGTCCCTTTAGCAACTCGTAAATAACTGATGCAATACAAAGGAGTATATGAGTAACGCACGTGCGAATAGCGCTGCAGCGCGAGCTCGTGCGCTGCTCGCTTGATGTAGCTTTTAATGACGGCGCTCGAACATCGATGTGCTGTAATCAATACTACCTTGTTGCGCTGCCTCAACGTGCTGGCTTGAGGTCCAGGATGAGTACATTCAACTCTCTAACCTGTGCTGCTCGTAGTGGGGTAGTGAATTGTCACCGAATCAGCCCAACCATAATTGTGGTCATTTGCACACACCTGGTCACTTCACCCCTTCGCACCGGTCGAATTGTTAATTGTCGCTGTGGCCGGGTCTCGAATCGTGAATCACCAGCCATGCCTGCTGCTATGTCGGTCTGCCATTTAATAGTGATTATCTGAAGTGAGATGTTGGACTTGACCTGTAAATTATATACTGTATCTCTCATTTTTGCTACTTGCAGTGTTGTGCATTCCCAACTTCTTGGTGCTTGCCACGGTACACTTTTCGCTGCTTTGCTGCTTGGTGTGGCACAGCTGCCTATGTAGGGACGTAATATAGCAATTTGTGTTGTTGCAAGCATGACTTCTCATTCTACGCATGCACATGCGGCTGCTCACTGCATATATGCATTTCATCTTTCGCCTCAGCGTGCCATAATCTTTCGCCTCAGCGTGCGGGGTGACTGGCCGAATTACTTTTCTCGTTGCCCACAAAGTGGCGACTGCATATCCTGGTGTTCGGCGCTGGTTCCCACAGTTTGCCGTCGGGACTGTAGGTGCAAAAGACCGAATTTTAGCAACGCGGATAATCAAGCAAGCTTCAAGACAGGCGAAACAGTCAGCATGGCGCGAAGTTTCGCTTACCCAACGCGACGAACTGCAGCTATCCAGCGCGCCCTACGCCCCGCTTCGTGAGGCCTTGAAGGAAAACAGTAGAATCTGATGTTGGGATTCAGGCCTTCTTCATGGCAGCCTACGACGCAGCAGTAACGACGGTGACGCTTTTTCGAGGCTGAGCTAGGTCTCTCAGGATCGGCGTCGCCGATTCCTTCTGCTTCTAGCATTACGTCCCACGGCACAGGAAGAGTCCGTTTTCTTTAAACTATAGGCTGCAGCCAGCTGGCAGCGTGGTCGGCGTGGTCTGCGAGAAGCGGCGAGCCTTTTCGCACTTGCAACAGGGCAGAAGAAAGTGTGAATCGACGCAAAACTCGGGCTAGAAACGTGCTTCACCACAGCCAGGGCTCAGTACTACCCAAGCTGGTACTACCCAGATAACGTTTCTCGAGCCGCCACTATACCTCAAACTCCAGCGCAAGACGCCCATAGCCATTAAGGCACCACGACGGGTAACTTCATGCCTGTGAAGGCATTTCTCAAATCCTTAAGCGCAACACATTCACAAGCCCCGCAACTGAAGTTTTGCAGGTTGCATGGTCTACCAGGGCATTTTTTTTTCACCGTACACCCTTCATGCTGTAGAATACCACAAGGCGTTCTTTGTTTTGTAAACGATTCTGGAGGCCCACATGACGCGTAGGCGAAAGCTTTGAGTCATGTGCTCAAAGGCAGAAATTCTGGACGCGAACGACAAACGCTTCAAGCAGCTGCGAGCTAGATAAAGGCGCTAAAACACTGACAAAAGATTCTATGCGCCAAACTGCACATCATGCATATAGCGGCACGGCACAATGCGGCCGAACTTCAGGCCGTAATGCTGACAAAGTATGGGAACCTGTGGAATTTGTCATGCTTGGTGCAGAAAAGTACGATTTGCATAGATGATACGACCGCTGATAGTCTATACAGCAGCTTCGGGCCTCTGATTTCGTTTCTTTCAAATAATTCATCTTCAAAGTACATTTTTCGCACGTCCTCAGTTCCCGTTTTACAAGCCCAGTCATAAATATAGCGATCGCTGTTGATATAAAATTGACCGTACCTGTAGTACCATCCATAGAGCTGTTCCGTCCATAAGAGGAAACACTGCGTGTGTTCTCCCCTATTCTATCTTAACAGACCTTTTTTACAGCACCATATACCCATGGGCGCCGCCATACTTGAGCACGTGACAGCGCCCGCCATTGAGGGCCTTCTGATTGGCGTTTACTGACTTGTTTACAATGGCCATGACGGCCCCAGGTGCGGCTCAGACAGACGCTATTTCGGTCACCGCGGAGCGCAGTGAGCGGGTAGACAATATAAGACTGTTCAAAACTACAAAGGCAGTGCAAGTACACCTTTCATTTGTCCGTTTTGTCTGCGCTGCAATCTTCTTAGTGTACCAGGTTACCAGCTGAAGGCAATAAATGATGCTTGCTTTTACCCTTTATATTGTAGTCTTTACGGCGGTACATTTGTAGGGATGTTACGACCGTTCGTCTGTTGTCTTTAAGTGCAACAACTTGGTTCGGAAATAGGCATGTGCGCGGGCGCAGAAACTGTCTGTGTACTGCTCCGACCACGGTATAGTTGGTTCCGACAGCGTAATTCTTGTCGCCAACTCTGATTAGGCAACTTGGGAATGGTTTTATGATTACTTGCAGCGCATATTAATGTCTATTCGTGTACGGGAGGACAGAAATGCTGCAACTGGTCGAGCCCTCGCACGCTGCTCTTTGGCTCCCGGCGCAGAAAGAAAACTCGCGGTGCCCGCCTATTAATGACGCGAAAGCATGAAATGGCCATTGGGCGAAAAAGCCTGCGTCTGTCGCAGCGAAACGGCACTTAAATTCCCATTGGCTGCGATGCCACGCCACGAGCGCGCCTCGACGGATCAGACCGGGCGAAACGGAACACCTGCTGCGCGATAGCGCGCCAGGTGTTGCGTGAGGGGAGAGGGCATCACCGCGACATGTCTCTATCTCACCGCCACTGGGCTTCGCTGCTGCTTCCTCAGTCTCTCGTCGCGCAGAACGTCAGTGGCATGCGGCGTTGTCACCGCAGGCTGCTGCTGGGTGGCACCGGGCAGCACGTACCGCTATGGAGTCCGAAGCGTCTACATCGTCGGTGGCCGCAACCTCGACAGTAGCGAAACGCAGGCGTCCACGCGGGCCAGTACACCGTAGACGAAGTAAGGGAGTGAAAGAACGCAGCAAAACGAGCGAAGTGGCAGGCAGCGAAATCCACCATCGTCAACTCTCCCAATGCACGGCGGGTGGAAAGAGCTAAATAAACGGCACCAATTTAATCGCAATACTCGATAACATACCGCGAAGCTTAAATCAAAAACATTGTCGCAGTGGAAAACTCGAAGGACCGCACAGCGGCGTTCAAATGGACATTAATGCTTTTGCACTCACAAGTCATAAGTGCTAAGGTGTCTTCGCATGTTTTCCACGTTCGGCATCGCTGTTAAGGCTGTTATGGATAGTGACGTTGCTCGATCATCTCAGTCCCGCTTGCGTAGGGAGCGCGTAGCGCTGACTTGCACACTTGTCGAAGTTCTACATTCCCTGTTATTTTTGTGCCAGCGGTGGCGGTAACGATATATGTTGGTGCAGATAACGGTCGCCTGGCACTAATTGCCGGCAGCTGACTATCCAGCGCTGGCGAAAGTCATAAATACGTTTCACTACGGTAGAGCTTGTTATTCTCACCTTGCAGAAAGGCGTGCATGAGAAACGGTCGTAAACACGGGCGTTCTTGTGCAGCCGAGGCGCATGAAGCTCGCTCTTACGGTTCAGTGTGTGCGGCGATGAAGGAAACGGATGCCAAGCGCCTGAGACACGACGTGCCTAATCGTCACGCTCGTCAACATGAAAGCCTTGTCCGCCGGGTGTTTGTGACGGGATTATGCGCCAGTGCAAATCCTACTGTCCTTTGTCCTACGTTTACCCCCTCTACTGCAGGGAGTAGTTTCCCTACGAATTCATGTGTGTGGGTTGACCAGTGTGTTGACCCGACGTTACCTACGCTTCCCACCTCTACACCAGTGAGTGGGTTTTCTCCGTATTCCTGTGTGGATTGCCAGGGAGTGGTCTTTATCCGTATTCATCTGTGTGAACTGACCAGTGCGCTGACAAGGCCCTCTACTAGGAAGCAAGAGAGAATGCAGTTTCCCGAATGGTGCATTGCATAAGAAGGCCAGCGAGACGCCACCGACAGATATTCTCTGCCCATGCGCGCAGGAGCACGCGCGGTGAACGTTTCTGTACTTTTGGTCTTGGAGCGCACCGCTCACCCGTAACAATGTATTACACTTCTGTTATTTGTTTTCACACCATCTCGTCTTCCCTGCCGAACCCTAGCCCATGGTCAATATGGTTCGAGCTCCAAGGAGACGCTGTTGAAGGTCGCCGAAACCCCCTCCTCGTAACCGCCTTCATTGCTTTCCATTTCACCTCACGACCCCTATCATCGGCAATCCACACTCAGCATCAAGAGCTAAATGACGACGTGGGCAAGCAACCCACAGGCCTGATTCACACAGCCGTCAAACGCTTCGTCCCGGCACTATCATGCAGCCGGCGTCCGCTATACGACAGCGTTTCCTCGCTGGTTCCTCCTCGAAAACGGGACGCCGGCGACACTGGCCAACGCTCTTAACGACAGCATGCTATCAGAACAGAAAGCTCTAGGCCAGGAAGGAAGGAAAAAGTGGAGAAGGAAAGGCAGGGAGGTTAACCAGTTTAGCTTAACCGGTTTGCTACCCTACGCATGGGAGAGGGATGGGGGCGATGAAAGATGAGGCCAGTGTTCGCAAAGGCACTCCGCGCAGAAGGCTATATCTGCGCTGCTGATTTTCCTCAAATCTACGGACCTGCACTATTGACTTTGAGAACACTGCTACACGCTTGTGCTCACCTGCCTCTCTTTCTGTCCCCTTCCGCTCTGTTTTTATCGCCGTACGCCCCGTGCAGGGCAGTCAGCCACAACAACCTCTGGTTTATTTCCCTACCTTTCTCTACATCCTCTCACTATCTCTTTCATTCAACATGCTTTGATTCAGCAAAGTTTTCTGCACCTTAGTCGGTGCAATCCTTATTAATACTTAAATGGTTAAAATCTGTCCTTTTTCGGCACAGTATTCATTGCTCTAATTGGCTGCACCAAGCACTGGCAAGCAAATTTCAAAATCTGCAACATGTCTCACTCATCCTTTAAGATAACTGCTAAAACAATGAAGCGAAAGAGTGAAGGAAGAAAACGAAAGGCACGAAGGTTAAAACAATGAAGACAATACTCAGCGGTTGCGCAACAAAAGTACAAGGCATAACTGATGCGACTGCTTTGTTATCTGTCGCGTTTCGCTCACACAGCGGTTTGGCAGCAAACGTACAAGACATAATTGGTGTCGTTTGTCATCTCTCGCGTGTCGAAGTCAGTGAACCACTGATTAGCAGCACGCGAACACGTGCTATCCTTTCTTTTTTCTCACCGTTGCCTCTATTCTCCTGCTGCAACGGAGAGAATTGAGTATAATTCTAAGCACATAATATTCTAATAATGAGGCCGCGGAAGCCAGAAAAAAAAAAACTGTGTTCATACTTTCGTGCACACGATGAGAGCCAAGAGAGGACAAAAAAAGCAGTTCCCTGCATATTTTTGTCTGTCATTTCGTCGCACCTAAGGTAAGTCGCTAAACCTTGTCTTTGAGCTATACGTGATACAGCCATCGATATGTTTTGTCTCTCTCTCTCTCTCTCTCTCTCTCTCTCTCTCTCTCTCTCTCTGCGTATGTGTGTGTGTGTGTGTGTCGCTGCGTTTCTCTCTCTCTCTCTGTGAGAGTGTCTGTCTGTCTGTCTGTCTGTCTGTCTGTGCGTGTGCGTGTGCGCGTTTGTGCGTGCACGTGTATTCTGCACAACTTAACGGCGTTACACAGGCAAAAGTGATTAGCGCGATCCCTGGTTACGCACCATAGTTTGTTTTTCCTTTCCCTTTGTGCGCACACACATCGATACGTCGGACTATGCTTAATGAGGTACGTTTCACTAAGTGACTCTGAAGTGTTGCGCCTGTCCCTATGATTAGTCAATCGCCACACCCGATGAGGCACGTCCTAGATACATGTCATACTTAATTAAGCACCTGCGCGGCCAGGCGAGTTACGCCTGAGAACACAGAGCACATTGACCTGGGACATTTCGCCTCTAAGAAAACCCGACGGGGGTTACTCTGCGGTGTTTTCTTTCTTCTTTATCTCCATTTTGTTTCCTTTACTGCATATCGCGCAAGCTGGTTCGTCAACCACGACGGCTTCGTTTGGACAAAGTAGCAAGGTCATGTTGAGCAAGAACTTTCGCCACCTCAGCAGCCGTCCAAATAAGGAAGAGCGCTTGGAGATTCAAATACGCCTCACCGTGTTTCGTTCTACCATGGGAGGCGGCTTGCGCGTGATTCCCGACTAGCACATGCGTGCGTGTGTGTGTGTCTGTGTTATACAGTGTTCGCGAAATCGATAACAAATGAAAAAGCACCGTGAACTATATATATATAGCAAAATTTATTAAAGCTAACGGAGATATCGGTTGGAGAGCCCTCTTGCAGTTCATTACTGTTAAATTTTGCTACTGCGGAGCTAGGGATGCTGCGTGCATTGGAGGTGGCCATAATGCAACTAGAAGTTGAACTGCGAAATTTTAATCATGGGGTTTTACGCGCCAAAACCGGGATTTTATTACGAGGCACGCCGTAGAGGGCGTGTCCCGTATTAATATTGACCACCTGGTTAACGTGCACCCAATTCACGGTACAGGGGCATTTCTGCGTTTCGCCCCCAGCGTATAGTGCGGCCGCCGTGGCCGGGATTCGATCCCGCGGCCTCGGGCTTAGCAGCGCAACGCCAAAGCCACTACGCCACCACGGCGGGCAACGAAGTTTTCTGGACCCAGAGAAGAGTTATAGATGCATAGACAACGTCCTCAGGTCCAAAATGAACTAGAAACTTGAAGGAGGAAGGAGCCTTTCAAGCAAGTTTACGTTTCGTGCACAGCGTTTGCTAAATAACGCGAATTGTCATAGCTTTTCAATTGGCGGAAATTTTGACGACTCTACCTGACGAAAAATATATCGCTCTAGAGTTAAGACAACTTAGCGTCCCGAATGGACTTTACGTCATTGCCGGTCAAAGGAAAACTACCGAACGGAACGAATCAGCAACGAGGAGGAGCGACAAGTGGCCACAGATGTCGCGGCGGAGACCGCGACGCAGCTTCTATATAGATATGGTCTGAAAGGACAATACGAGGTGCGAGACGCGCCGGACCTGGGCAGCACACCAGGAGACAACACTGCCATTATCTCCCTTACTGTTCTTTCTTTCTTCCTTTATTTATTTCATTATTATATTTTTGGAAACTTGCAAAACAGGATGAACGGCGAAGGAGGCGGTTCGATAAGGTGCACGGAAAGGTGCACTTCGCGTGGGCAACGGAAATCCTCGAGTGAGGCTCCCTTTCCGAAAGGAAACTTGAATCGTCGCGACGCCGTCCACACAGCGCGTCTTTTTTTTTTTTTTTTTCGTAAGGCCCAATTTGTCGCAGATTTATCCGCTGATCGGTAGCTCAGCGACACGAAACGTTGCCAGGGTTGACGGCCGCCGCGCTACACACTGACAGAACCTCTCTTCGTTAATGGATACGACGAAAAAAAAAATTCGAGAAAGAAATAATAATACGAGGGCGAATCAGAAAGTCATTGCCCCTATTTTTATTAGCCAAAATAAGGCACATACAGATAATTACAAATATACGTACAATTCTACGCATACCTTACACTATTTTTCCACATAGTCCCCACACCGGTTCAGACATTTGTCCCATCGAAGCATTAAATTTGAGATGCCCCTGTAATAGTCAGCGACGCACGCGGCTCCCCGAACGCTCATTATCATGCAAGTCTTCACGGCCTTTTGCGAACTCGCAACACCGACACCTCACACTTCTCAAAGCGAGAAGCCTTTCCCCATACGTGGGCTGCATTTCCCTGTGGATTTCGATGGGCGTTCGTCCCTTGCTCCATAGAAAACGAATCGCACTTCGTTGCTCGTACGCCGTGGACGTGTGAAGCACAACCGCCATCTTCAACAACTGACAGCAACCGGTGGGCACCCGGTGACAGCAGCCGGTGGCAGCATCGCCGATGGCTATAGGAGCCGGAAGGCATAGCGGCGCCTGCGCTGACCGCTTCCGAGTAGGAACCACACTGGCGACTTACCATCTCACGCGAGGTTTTATAACATGCGCACTGTCGAGGTCACTTTTATTCCCTAAGTTGTTATTCTATGCGAACGGTCGTACTACGGATCGCACGCAAAATCGCACCATGTGTCTCGCGCTTAAGGCAGGGCCGGTCCACGAAAGGTCCACCACTAGGAATGGACATGTTGACTTGGAATTTACAGCCGTAATTTGGCTAAAAATACATAGGGACAAAGACTTGCTGATTCGCCCTCGTAATGAAACAGAACGAACAGTATTATTATTGGGATTCCTCAACAGGGTATTTACAGAGTGTGCCCGAGCCATGCCAAAAAAAAGAAAGAAAGAAAAGAAAGGAAGAAAAAGGAAGGAAAAGGAAGGAAAAGAAATTCAGTTTTCCTGAATACGAAGCATTCAAAGCGGTAGCAAGGTTCAGCCGAAGGAAAGATCGAAGAAATACCGTCGGCGTTGATGAGCGTTCAAAGAGAATTACGCCGATCCAACGCACGTGCTGGAATCAATGTGAAGCGAAGCTGTTTTAATTGGTGATGCCTATTTGATGACATAAGTCTGGTTTGGTCTGATGCGTCTTATGCAACAAGCGTACTAGGACATGCCCATTCTTTAGCAATGGCCAAAAGCGGGCACACCTCCACTGGCCCATAACGAGTGGTTAAATCAAAGAACCTGTTATATAACTGACCATTCCATTAACAGATAATTGTGCTTTAGAGATACTTGCGAGTCGACATTATATGTGCAGGTTTCATGTACGGAGTTACTTCTTCATTACGCAGAACAGAAGGTGGTATGCTCGTTGAGCATACGAAGGTTATATAAGCAAGCCCACGCACTGGTACTTTCATTTGGCTTATGGCAGGAAGCCTTCAAAGATACCGCGTGTGCACGTATGCCGGCTCTTTAGCGCCCAGTATCACCTACTGACACCTTGTGTACCAAGCTCGTATGGTAAATGAGTGTAAACTGAGAAACTGCAAAGTGGAGTGGGAGGGGGAAAGAGCCGAAGAAAGCTACCGCTTTAAAAAAGCAAGAGGGAGCTACTATACGACTGACAAGACCTGGGACCGAATTCCCAGTTTTCTTTCGGAAATGCTTTTTGCCAATGACCGGAGTCATGATTGGCTGAAATGTTTTCTCACGCGGAACGCTAGTGTAAGCGCTTTTTTTGGGAATACGGGCCCTGGAGACAAATTCACAGAGCTTTTCGTTCGTAAGTGATATTTTCCAATGGCCGGCCGTCTTCGCTAATATGTCCGGCATCTGGATTGACTGAAATTTTATCTTACGAACAATTACAGCGTAGGAGGTTTTTCTGAATACAGGCTCTGGGACCGAATCCCAGAAAGCTTGTCATCGTACGTGTTCTTTGTCATTGGCTGGCCGTATAGTCTCTAGTATGTCCAGCATCACGATTGGCTGAAATTTTCTCTTACGAACAATTCTAGCGTATGTGATTTTACTTAATGCAGGTCCTGGTGTAAGGGTTTTTTTTTAGTATACGCGTCCTGGTTATCGTAAGTATGACGATGGCAATCTCAAAATCCCAGACTGCTGCCGTGAGTTTGTTTAGCGCTACGCCACGCGATCCCATACCAGTGGCGATTTCGCACCAGATCCGTGAATCTGAAGCGAACCATTTGAGATAGAGGTCAGGCTCAAACATTCCGACCAGACAGCGCTTGCATGCTGAACTCTTGTTAGGCGATCGCAGAGGCAGCTTGCGTTGGCCCGTCTCAGTCCTTACGCAGCTTGGCGAGACGGGCCGATTGACCCAACTCTAAAGTGCCAGGACTGCCCCAGCCTTGAGAATCCCTGATGACGACCGTCAAGAGAGGAGGAGAATGTGGTTAATATGTTTTAACAACCACAAATTGCGTTGGTGCGAGACAAAAGAGCGCGCGCGCACACACGCACACACGCACACACACACACGTCGCTGGTATATATAGCGGAGATCCGCTGACGCGACACGAGCGCGTTTGTGTGCACCAGAAAGGGTTACTGTGTGGAATTGCACGCAGACGGGTTAACTAAGTCGGACTGCATGGGCGCTTGCTAAACACGACTGGCTAGCGTTGAAATGAGCCTGCGGCAGGCAGATATCAATTCGATTCGCTTTTTTGTTTTGCTCGTGTTTTCGGGCCAGCGGGCGAGCGGAGACGCAGCGGATCGCCGCACGAATGGAAGAGTTTCAGCCCAGCGATCCATCGATCGCTCGGCCGAGGTAAGTATAGAGTGCCTCCATTCGCGCTACGCCAGCGGGAGGCGGCGCTGACATCGAGGCACCCTAGAGCGGAGTAAAGTGTCAATCACTTAAGAGCGGAGTAAAGTAGTGTATCTGTATATGCTCCCGCATATACAGGAACACTAGAGTAAGGTGCTTTACTGCGCCGCCTGTCAAACAAGGGTGGAGGTACTGTGAAAAGATAGTACCCTCACTTCAGGTACTCGATCGCTGTCATCCAATTCAAATCGTTGCCAAACGGCCTCGTTGCTGAAACCGCTCCCAGGATGCAGAGGTCCTCGTCAATGGTGAAACACCTCCGAGGCTGTTCCGCCTGCAGACGAGCCAGCGCCGCGTTTGAAGACGACGCCGACGACATGCCGCTGTTCATGCGGGTAGTCGCCATGTTTGTTTTGCAAAAAAACGCTGGTCCGCTCCGCTGGGGAGAAGATACCAGCGAGCGAGCGGCCCGCTCCGTAAGAACGGTGGCTGCCCCAGCGTTTATATACCGCACATGTGCAGTGGCGTCTCCGCTCGCCCGCTGGGCTCGCTGGCCCGCAAAGCCGCTGAGATATAACTCTGTAATGCTCTCAAGCAGACTTGCAATGCTCGCTGATCAAGATATTTTTCGCGGAAATTGAACCCCAACCACGCGAAAAATTCCTCTCTCTATATTGCATTCGCATAACCGCGCACTTGGAGCCGAAGCAATTAGTGAATACGGCGCCAAGCTGACGGCATTCACGCCTGCGTTGATCGGTCTTGGACACGCATACGATAGAAGTGGCGGTGTTGGTTCTGCTGCACTGTGTCGTCGTTCAAATTGCGTTCTTTATTGACGACCTTGAGCTCAGAGAGCGTATGCACATGTACAAGCCATGCCGCAAGATCAAGCGCTTCGCGTGCTTCAGCGCCATCGACGGCGCCGATCGGGCGGCATCGCCGAGCCCACGTACGACATCCATGGGCGGTCATATTCCCCCTCACGAAAAGGCCACATCTCCAGGCTCTTCTCCGGGTCTGTGTACACCGCCTCTGACACTGTGTGCACGTGCACGTAGTCGTCTCTTCCGAATGCGCAGACTGGTGTACACGCAATATATTCGCCTTCATCCGGGCTGAGAGGAGCTCTGGTAAGTGTGACGCTTTCCGCTGGGCGAATTGGAGCCGCTCGGGACTGCTCTGAAATCGCGTTCGCGAGGGCGTGCATTGGCATCGTCAGTCGCGCCGCCTATACAACAGCACACGCGACACGCAACAGTCTTCGCGAGGGTACATTTGGGACTGCAGTGCTGAGGAACTTCAGTTGGGCCCCACTGGGAAAAGCGTCACAAGAAACAGCTGGAGGCCAACTGCCACAGAAATAATATTATGGGCCACTCCTAGTTAAAAAGGCGTGCAACACAGGACAAAAAGCTTACCAACTAACTAACTAAATAAATAAATAAATATAAGAAATGCAGTGGAAGCTACTGAGGTGAACTGTCGGTAAAACGCTTTCATTGTTCCTTTCACCATTACCTACCAATTACAGAAAATCGGGCTCACCATTCAACTTGATAGTTGATCAACCTACGTGCACAATGGCTGTACAGTAAGAAAGCAGTAAAAGAAGTATAGACCCCCAGGCTTCTCACCTTTTCCGATCTACCAAGGATGCCCGGGTCGCTCAACGGCCATGATGGTATCGAAGAAGGCAATGGCTAAGACACTGCAATTCCCCGAGCTTCGCTTACAGTATCGTAAATTATAGTAGCGTAAGCTTGGGCTTGGTATTCAAATATGATAGAATCCCAATTTAGTGACTTAGAACTAACAAACGTGCAGTGCCGGGCACCTGATACGAGACGGTCGGTCTGTTCGCTTTCCGTGGCTCGCTGCAGCTCAGCTAAGAGTACGTACGTGCACGTTTAAAGTCTGTCTATCGTTCTTTTTTTCCATTGGCACTTTTGTTTCGTCCGCCGGGGCGCGGCCATTTCAAGCAAGTTCCTTTCAGCGAAGAGGGTTGACGACTTGGAACCTTTCTCCGACGGTGACAAGTGTGGAATGCATGCAAACGGAACGCGCCTTACGCGAAAAAAAATTAAATTACGGGGTTTTACGTGCCAAAACCACTTTTTGATTATCAGGCACACCGTAGTAGGGGACTCCAGAAATTTCGACCACCTGGGGTTCTTTAACGTGCACCTAAACCTGAGTGCACAGGTGTTTTCGCCCCCATCGAAATGCGGCCGGGATTCGATCCCGCGACCTCGCGCTTAGCAGCCCGACACCATAGCCACTAAGCAACCAAGGCGAGTTCCTTACACAAAAAGGAGACACCCACAACACTCTCCGAGAGCAATTGAAGGTCACAAATGACGGCCACTCGAACGTGAAGGAGAGATTGTTTATAGAGAGTATACGGTTTCATACTTAATGGAAGGCTGCCTTGCTGCAGTGGCATTGCAGTTTGCTTTCAATAAATAAATAAATAAATGAATAAATAAATAAATAAATAAATAAATAAGTAAATCTTATTACTACACAGGAGGTTAATTACGATAAAAAATATACAGACAATTTATACATTTTCCGATGCCATGGACGCAAGATAACATAGTTAAGCAATAAGGGACAAGTTCTTATGCCAGACTCACTGGTTGGTCTGAGTGAGTCACAGTGAGTGGACACAACAGTGAGCTCACCAACGTTTGGTGGCAGGCCTCTTAAGCGGAGATTCCCACGAATTGATCACGAATTTAAGGTCGAACAACCATTTGCATGTACTAACCTATTGCAGGTTTCATGGCTGAACTTGCCATTTCGAATGCAATCATCTTCCAAGTAATATAGTCGAAATACCTGCCCACATTAAATTCGAAAAAAGACTTAACGAAAATTTCGGAAATTGGAAACACGAGATATGGACGTTTCTTTTACATTTATTTTTACGTTTCTAAAAAAAAAATATACCGAAAATTTTTTCTAACCTTGTTATAATCTTTATTGTAATTACTGTTATGATGTAAGATTATTGTGTGTATGATGTACGAATTATCGTTGTATGATGTTGTCAGATGAGAAGTATATAGGTTGTATATAGCATACATGTACGACTTCATATAGAATTTTTGACTTACACGTATGTTCACTTACACTTCTCGTATATCAATTGTTATCGCCCCCCCCCCACCCCAAGTAATGCCCAAATTGGGCCTTAAGGATAAATAAATGAAAGAAAAAATTAGAAACGCCTTCGCATACACGCCTTAATGGCAATAGACCGCAGGCCCATAACAATTAAAAAGATCCAAGGCCCATGGCAAAAGGCGACCATTAGTGGCCCTCCAAAAATTTCTGGAAGATAGTAATATTGTTGGAAATTATCGGTTGCTGTTTCTATTCCTTTCTGTGCCCATAACCATTCGAATTGCTGTGACCTGAATTCGTGTTTTACGTGTTTAGTGTATAACAGCTGACTTTACGTTATAAATTGTGTTATATGACATTGTTGTGATTTGTATGTATTGTATGTGAGTTGACTTTCCGTTCATGTCGTTGTGATTTGACGCTTCTATATTTGAGATGACTTTATGTTGAAAATTATTTTTGATGTGATTTGTGTGTTGAGCTCTTTCAGTGCATTTTACGTTGTTACTTTTGTTGTTGTTGTTGTTGTTGTTGTTGTTGTTGTTGTTGTTGTTCACTGCCGGCTTGTTTTATGTTATGTCAGGTTCAGTATATACAGTCGAGAGCCTCTACAGCGAACGCTTCTACAGCGAGCGCTTCTACAGTGAAACGACCTGTACGACAATGTATTGACTATGCCCAGGCCGAATTCCAATATTTCATTTGTACTGCAAACACCTCGGCAACATCGACCACGACAGCCAATTTGCCAGAACAACAAATAAGCTTAGGCCTTCCCAACGGTTGATTTGTTGTTTTACAACAAACGGGAGCAACGTATATAGTGGCGGAAGCAGTGCCATCCGCTACTCCGTCACCATCAGGCTCCGTCCCCACACTCACTTTCACCCTCAGCCCACCACGAAGAAAAAGGAAACATCGCACCTGCACCTGGGCATGAAACTCGTGCCCCTGCTGCGACGACGTGCGCGCGGTTTGGAGGCGGACGTTCTCAGCTGCAGCGTAACATTCGCTCTGCGGGGTTTCGCCAGCCACGCAGGCTCCGACAGCGGTGGCGTCTGTGCGTGTATTTTTCTGAGGCCTCGGCAGGTAATACTGATGTGGACGAAGCCGACGTTGTGTGCATTGCGGAGAGCAGAAATTCTTCTTGAGCAGGTACACACACACACACACACACACACACACACACACACACACACACACACACACACACACACACACACACACACACATATATATATATATATATATATATATATATATATATATATATATATATATATATATATATATATGTGTGTGTGTGTATATATATATATATATATATATATATATATATATATATATATATATATATATATATATAGGATGTCCCACGTAACTTTAACCAAACATTACAGATATGCAAATGCCGCGTAGCTGGACAGAACAAAGGTACTGTTGTTTGCCGGCGCTTGGGGATATTTCAAATTGTGTTTTGCGTTCTAGCGAATTACATAATTAGTCCCAATTAATTAATGAACTTCTCAAATTTTGTAATTGGATGAAAAATGTCAATGAGAAAATTGTAGAGCGACATGAAAGAAACTCCCGATACAGATTTCTCTTGCTCGATAGGGGCTGCATAAAAGTGTCTTTCCAAGCACGAGAGAAGCGAATGCACGCAACGTGCCTCGGGCGGTCAGTCGCGCGGCAATTTTGCGTGCATTCGCGGGCTTCTTGTATAGGCAGTCGAAGAGTGAGGCGTTTTGATCGAAGTTTATCACCACATTCGTTGCTCGGTGTCGAGAGAGAAGCCGTCGCCACAGTGACCGAACAAGGAGGGTGTCGTCAGACCCAAGAAAGCAAGCAAAGAAAGGGTGGCGATATCGACGATATGCCGCGGCCACTGCGAGAAATGCGACGCTGATGAGAACGCGTCGTATATTAATGAGGACACAACTAAGAGGAGCTCTACACAGAGCATGACATGGCGCACCCACGCCTGAACAGTAGCGCGCCTGCCCCATGCAGGATGTCAGAGTCACGCTGTCTCTTGAGACGTTTCTGTCGGATTCGGAGCCAGCTAGGGGAGATGCCATGGAGCCTGAACGGCTCCCGCCACAGCGGGGTCTAGCGCCTCGAGCCTCGAACCGCAGTCGCGCGCCGACGTCTTGCTGCGCGCCAGCGGCGGAGAATAATAATACAGTCAGCATACAGTCGAACGCGAGCAGAAAGAAAAAAAAAGATATATAAATCAGGACGCCTCTTAATGCGCGTTCGTACTGACTTCGGAATGCGACGTCCAGTCGCTGCTGCGCATCCTGTTTCAAAACGCGGTGCGGCCCAGAAACCCTCGTGTATATACACTGGCGAGCAGGGACGCGCAAAGAGATGTCGAAGTTCATCTTGGCTTGTGAACGTTGAAGTTATGCTGACAGGATAAGTAGCATTATAGGAAAACTGTACACACACGTGCATCGATACTGCATCGATACCGCATGCGCCAACACGTTGTCGCGCGCAACACTACGTAGACATTGGTGCAGGGGACGGGAATCAAGCCGTGTGTATTGATGATGTAATAAAGAAGCATGTCGCACTTGCAAAATTTTACTTCCAGGTTATGCGGGAATTTGCTGGTCTATGGCGCTCGGCCGTTAGAAATGCCTAATGTACATTCGAGGGAACGGGAGTGCGGGTCAGAAAGTCGGACGAACTTATCTGCATTTGGTAAACAGTCAAACCGAACAGTTCCGTTCAAGGGGTAGAAAAAGCAAATAAAATACACAATCTAGTCTATGCTGGAGCTTGATGAATTCTTGTTAAAGCAATTCACCTATATTTTTTTTTTTGTCATTTTGCGTTTCGAAAATTATTTATGCAGCACATTAATATTTACTTTCTTGCATTCCTCTTTGAAACTTCATGCCAACGAAATTAGGTGTATTCTAACAACCATCCCTTGCTTACTCCGACCAAACCAGCCACCGGTTTGAAAGCAAGACAGTGTGACTGACACACGCAAACACACACGCAAACACGCAAACACACACACATACACGTACACGCACGAACACCATCATAAACTCACTATTCACAATGTCATAAAGAACCTCACATGCAGAAACCAAATAAGAAAGTGACGAAATTAAAAAAGAAGCATGCAAACCGAAAGAAAAGAGAACTGGAGCAAAATTCCCAAACTCAGCCTTTTGTCCTGTCTCCTCTTTTTCACATTGAAAAGGAAATAAAATGGATTGATTTATTGATTTATTGATTGATTGATTGATTCTATTGAAAATCAGTGCCAGACAGGTAAGGTATATCAACTGTCACACAATTGACTTGTATTCAATTGCCACTGTGCAGTTCTTTTCGGACTCGTGCAACAAATTTTAAGTGTCCCTGAAACGGTTTTTGTCGTACGCCTAGACACAGAGGGTATCTCTCTAGGAATGCTTTTTCACAAGAATTTCCTGTGAGCGCGCTAAAATAACACAGGTACAAGTGGTAAAACGTTACCCGCCTTTCAAGCCGCGGCGTTCCTCCTCAATTTTTACACCTCACAACCATCGCTATGTCCCACCTCCTTCAAGCGGTCACGCAAGTGTTGTCTACTTCCGGTTGGTTTGAACCGAGTGTGTTGTCGCGTCTATTTCCTCGCAGTTTTCTCTCGCTAAGCCTGGCCTGCACGAAAAGAAACTTAAAGACGAATGGCGCACGGCAGATAGAGACGCCGCGGCACTGCGCACAAGGTTCGTTGGCTCTTTTTCTCTTTATTTATTCATTGCTACATGAAGCGAAAAGACACGGATGCCGCCGCGGGCGTTCGCCGCGTTGCCGTGAACGAATATGCTATGTACAAACTGTAAAGTAGATGCTTCCGGCATTATTTCAGTCTGATGATCGGCTCATAACATGAAAATATATAATACGTACGTTTACGACTGCCTCTATATTACGCTCGTAACACTTCATCGTAGCGCTGCCGCTAACTTGTGAATGCGGTGAAACGTGTTATTTATAACAGTTTCGCTGCTCTAGAATATAAAAATAAAAAAGAATGAAATTACGGACAGAAAAGCAAAGCACATCCATATGGAACAGAACCCACACTTTCTGCGTGAGAGACGGAGAGGGTACCACAACACGAACGTCCAATTCCTGATGGCGTCTTTCTGACGGCTGTAATGACGCGTTCAATTTCCTGCACAACACTTTTTTTTATGGGGGGGGGGGGGGAATCTCGACTTGTTAGTATATTTTCTTCTGGTGTCATTCTAAACAAATTATATATAAAACTTAGCTCTTTGATGAATGCGACACCTGCGGTGACCTCTGAATGCGTCTTTCTTTTCAACACTGTGGGTGACCGCGTGTTACAGCGCTGGTACCATTCACGTTCTTGCGCCAAAGAAGACATCGCTGCTCCTACTTTCACGAGAGAACCCCTCCGCGCCCCATCGCCTGTCCTATTGCCAGAGCTACAGCTGACGATCCGCATTCTCAGGCGGAAGTGGGCCATTGGTTTGAAGAAACATCCAGCTTTATTACATTTGTTACTATATTTAAGGGCACACTAATAATTATGCATACGTATGCTATTAAAGACAAGCTTAAGGCGGCCGCACGTGTCAAGCATTCCTGATGACGCAACGTGAGTAGCCAATCGGATAGCTCGCCCGACTGACGTCACGCGCAGGTGACGGGGCGGTTGAAAACTCGGGGGAGCGGCGAGGCCGCTGCGATCGGTAGAGGTAGATTTTTAAACCGTTATAAGAAATTAGACGCAGAGCGCAGAGCGCTTAAATGTGTCACTTAACGATCAGAAGGACCTACCTTTTGGAATCAGTACGTTTGTACAAGATTTACAAAATCGTTTCAGGGTCCCTTTAAATCGTTCAGGAAATAAAGAGTTGCCGGTATCAGGGGCGTAGCCAGGGGGCGGTAGGAGGGGGGGGCTTATGGAGCTTCCGCCCCCCCCCCCACCCGAAATTTTTTCGTGCTGTCCATGGGCCGTCGACCAAAGCAACCCCCGGCGCCAGAAATTATTCTGAATTTTGTCTAGAATGTCTTTTTCATGCTCGAAAAGACATTTCACCGCGAACATTGTGAGCTCGGGCTGGATTTCGCGGCAACGCCCATGCACCGGGAGTCACATAACGCAAGAAGCCCCATCCACGCACAAATTTTCAAGGGCGTTTTGATGGCGAACGGGCTCGCCGCGGAATCGCCCGTGGATCGCGGAGGCCGTGGAATCTACAGAGCGCGTGGACGTCAATTCCCCACCCGCCGCGGTTGCTCAGTGGCTATGGTGTTAGGCTGCAGAGCGCAAGGTCGCGGGATCGAATCCCGGCCACGGCGGCCGCATTTCGATGGGGGCGAAATGCGAAAACACCCGTGTACTTAGATTTAGGTGCACGTTAAAGAACCCCAGGTGGTCGAAATTTCCGGAGTCCTCCACTACGGCGTGCACCATAATCAGAAAGTGGTTTCGGCACATTATTTATTCATTTTTTTAAATGTCAATTCCGAAACTTTATGGGTATAAAGTTCTCAAACTATTGTAGTGAAAGGTGCATTGACATTTCCAAAGTTGTGCTTTAGATATTCAATTGCGGAGGTTTGTGGGTTGCCTTGTTTGATGCATTATATACAGTGACTTATTCTTGTAGATTTATTGGAGACTTACATGTATACTTAAATATCTTGTTGCGAGGTTTTCTGTATACGTGCAGTGAACTTTCCAGTGACACTTTTTTGCCCTTTATCAAGCATTTGTACATTCCATTGTATCTCCGCATTTCTAATAAACGAGGGCGAGTCAAGTGAAAGCGGGCCTACCCATCTCGAGCAATAATGGTTCGGTTCATTACATGCGAGGCATGCGCGTAGCACACAGGCATCTCTCATTTACAAAAGTGACACGCAGGTGTGAGGATAAATGTTCTTTAACATGGTTGCGTGACGTAATGGACTCTTCAGAAGTTGAGCAGCGTGGTGCCGTGAGATTTTTGACAGCTGAAGGCGTTTCCCAAAAAGAAATTAGTCGCCGTATGACCGCCGTGTGCGTTGAACATTGCATTTCATTGGCCACTGTGAAGCGTTAAAACAAAGGGTTCAAAGAAGGACGAGAAAGTTGCAATGAGGATCCAAGACCGGGCCAAAACCATCGTGCAATCACCCCCAACAAAATTGCAAAGGTTGATGAGTTGATGAGACAAGAACGGAGGACAAGCATCGAGTAACTGGCAGAGCATATGAACGTCAGTCACGGTTCAGTTCACCCCATAATTCATGAACATCTCATCTCGGTCATCGGCTCATGTGTGCGCAATGGATGGATAAGATTTTTAACCACCGCCAGATGACGGAGCGGTTCTGCGCTGCCTTGACTCATCTCATCCGGTATCACAATGAAGGTGACTACTTTTTGTCTGCAACTGTGATCGGGGACGAATCATGGTGCCACTACTACGGCCCTGAAACACGACGGCAAAGCTTGCAGTAGAAACATTCGAATTCACCGCCCGCAAAGAAAGCAAAGGCCGCCGTTTCCGGCGGAAACGTGTTTCAGGCTTTTTCTTCTCGATCGTCAGGGGCCATTACTGATAGAATTTGCTAAACCCGGAGAGACTATCAATCGTTTCCGATATTGTGAAACGCCGGATCGGCTGCGTGTCGCAATCAAGAACAAACGACGTGGAAAATTGACGAATGGGGTCATCTTGTTCCACGACCTGGCTATGGTGTTGGGCTGCTGATCACGAGGTTGCGGGATCGAATCCCTGCCACAGCGGCCGCATTTCGATGGGGGCGAAGTGCGAAAACACCCGTGTACTTAGATTTAGGTGCACGTTAAAGAACCACAGGTGGTCAAAATTTCCGGAGTCCTCCACTACGGCATGCCTCATAATCAGAAAGTGGTTTTGGCACATAAAACCCCATAATTTATTTTTTAATTGTTCCACGACAATGCCCGTCCCCACGCCGCTGATGTGGTTAATATAAAACTGCCAAAGTTCAAATGGGAAACGCTGCAACATCCGCTATACAGCTGAGACCTGTCGCCTTGCGACTTCCACATTTTGGGACAAATGAAAAAACAGCTCAAGGGAAAGAGATTCGTGTCGGACGATTACGTAAAAGAGTCAGTTGCAGGCTTTTTGAATCAGCAATCCAAGGAGTTTTATGAGACGGGAATCGCACGACTGGTTAGTCAATGGGAGAAGTGTCTAATTTTCATGGAGACTACTTTTGAATAAAGTACCCCGTTTGTCATATATGCGCATTAGCTCACTTTCATTTCACGCGCCCTCGTATATTTTGCAGAACGGCTTTGTATACGTGCTCTCTGTTGGGACAATAATTTTGGGGCAATTACTCACGATACACGACCGGTGACCGCTGCTCCTGCATAATACGTTGGAATAAATGACAGCTCCATTGAGGTTTTTCAGTGGCTGTTGCATATGTACACAAATGTAAACAAGGTTCTTGATTGACAAAGTTTCATTAACATATTTGTCCTCAACATGTTCACTTCATGACCTTTACATTTTTCATATCACTGGCATGCACTGCTTTGCTGGTTTCGAACTGATATAGTTCTAAAGTTCGTGTGATATTTCCTTTACTTATTAAATAGACAAAAACACGGAAGCATTGATATCAGCAATTTTGGGCACAATTCTTGGTACATACTAGCGTATCTTCTAATGAAAAAAATGCATATTTTACTTGTATTGACAGTGCGTAGCGTTCAAGAATTCGTTTGCAGCATTTTTGTCAATGGCAATGCAGTTATTATTCATGCATTTGATCCCTCGACAAATTGTTTCAGAAGAAGCTCTGGCTCGGGCCCAACTCCGACGCGGCCTATTCAAATAGATGTAAAACGCAGAAATGATTTTCTCAGATAACCCCTAGATCGCTTTTAATGAAATTTGTTGCATTTGAGAACGAAAGTTAAATTCTAGTATCTGTTGGATGCGGAATATTGAGTTAGGGCCTGAATCTTGTTTTAAATATTTTGAAAAATTCGAAAGTGCGAAACAAATAGGAGCACGACGTTTACAAACTAATAGCTCTGCATCAAGAACAGATATCGCGGTTTCTGTTACCGGCATCTATTATAAGAGTCAAACCGGACAAATTTGGTATGTCAATTTCTATCTTACGTAACTTGGTTACGTGGTGTACAGGGGTTCTGCAAAAGCAGTATTTCCGTAATACTAAACTTTTTTAGATTCATGTGTGACATATCAGCTTTGTCCGCTGTAGATGTACTGTTAGATGCGATTCACAGAATTGTGATATTATTTTTCATTGTTGAGTTAAAGAGTATTAAACGTGATGGTTTCGTTTCCTTGAAATTTGCGATTCTTTCCAATTTTTAATAAGGAATTGGCAACCTAAATGAAAACTTCTAAACCAGAAATCAGTAGAATTCAAGTTTTTCTTCTTTAATGCAACAAACCTCATCAAATTTGGTGCAGCGGGTGCCGAGAAAATCGAATTCATTTTCTACATGATTTGACATAGGAGCACCTGAGCCCCCCCTCGAACGAAATTTGTGGCTACACTGTTTGCGTCGCGAACAGACGCAAAGAAGTGTGCGTCTTTCACCTTCGACAACCAACAACCAAAGAACCTTTATTATCAGAAAGCAGCGGCTTTTATAGACCGCATCACGAGTGCCCCAGCGGCGCTGTAACTGCTGACGCTGCCCAAGCTGGCGAGCTATCTTATCACATAGAATTGGCATCCTAAATGAAAACTTCGAAACCAGAAATCAGTAGAATTCAAGTTTTTCTTCTTTAATGCAACAAACCTCATCAAATTTGGTGCAGCGGGTGCCGAGAAAATCGAATTCATTTTCTACATGATTTGACATAGGAGCACCTGAGCCCCCACTCGAACGAAATTTCTGGCTACACCACTGGCCGGTATTGATTTATACTGACGACCCCCCAACAAAAGCAAGAAACCGCCATTATACATCAAGTCCGGTCGGAGGGTGCAGGCAGGTAATGGACGGCGTCACACGTTCCCACGGGGCGTCAGTACATTACCACGCTAAGAGGCTCTGCCGCGGGAACAAGCTTTCTTCTTCGTCGTCGTGGTTTCGATTGTTCTCCTGATGCTGAGTTCTTTGTTTCACTATTTTTTTTTACTATTCTCCACTGGAAGCCCGCTGTCGCCAACCGCTCATCCGTGAAATGGGCTCTTGAAGTGACATATATATATATATATATATATATATATATATATATATATATATATATATACTAGTTGCGCCGCTCGCAGGCGCACCACAGAGGCGCCGCGCGTGTATACGCCGACTTGAACGCCTGCATCGATTGAGGCACTCAAGCTCCGGCTGCGCGGGACGATGGGGCGACAAACCTTGCTCCCGCAGCGACGCTCCGACGGACGCGTCGCTTCCGCCGCGAGCGCAGGCTGCCGACTGTCGTCCCCGACGAGGTTGCGCAACGCACCTTCGAGACAAGCGCCGCTAAAAGGCCGGTCCGCGCGTGGTCGCCCGGGTCGCGACGCCGCCCTCATCGCGGCACAAAGGAGCGAAAACAAGACGGCGAGCGCAATCAAGTCGCCGAGGGAGAGGAAATCAAGGAGGAAGGACCGAGCCACTCGCACGGGGACACGACGGCTGGCCGCTAATAATAGTGTATACGGCCTCGCCGCATCTCGATACACGCAAGCGCAACGCGGGCAGCAGGCTGAGCCGGCCCATTCGCCTGTACATGTGCGGTGTTTACGCGGGAACTGCCGGGTGTGGGCTTCGGCTACTTCTCGGGCTCGGCGGAAACCGCAAGCGAAATGCGCCACACTCCCGCGCATACGTGTACGCGAAGCGCTGTATATACGTGCTAGTCCCAGGAAGGAGCGGGCCAAATTCGCATACGGTGTTCCATGCTCACTTTCCGCTTAGACTGGGTATGTAACATGTAAAAGAGTGGAGGCACGTTTTGTTCAAGTATAGCTCAGCTCAGACTGCAACTTTCAGTGCCAGGCCGCGTGCCCACTGCACAGGCTTTGCGGAAGGAGGGTGTTACGTTCAGTTTAGCTCGCGTCCACGAGTGCAATAGCGGGCCGCGACGACGACGCAGAGAAGAAAATCCCTCTAATTGGCACTGGAGACTTTAACTATACTTGCTTTAACGTTGATCCTACCGAAACCCAAAACGCATGGTTCCTCGATTACACGAAGGACACCGGCCTGTACGGGCTCAAGCTGATTATCGACGCGCAACGAGCTACTCGGCAGTTTCGTAACGCTCGTTTATACAATACTCAGCGGAAAAACACGAGGTTACGAGTTTCGTCTCTTCTTGTAACAATGATGACGCGCTGACGAGAAAGTAAACTATAGGGGTATCGCGCGGTGTACCAATACGGGGTGGTCGTAGTTAAGCTTTATGGAATTCTTTAACAATGGCCTGTTACAGATAACGATTCTAGTCCTTGAGCTGTACTATTCAGAGAGGCGAAAATTACTTGCACGAGAAACCAAAACACGCATTCAACTAATTAACTTAACTTATTATTTAGTTACGTTACGGTACATATTGCAATTTATGAATTGTAGCCGGTGAGTTTCCAAGGCGTATCCAATTGGAATGAATTTCAAGACTGACACGGACCAGTTCGGAAATATGCGCGATGAAACGCACCGTCAAAACGCACTGTTGTTTCACAAATTTTTTAGCGAAACGCTCTTTTATGCATTGAACAACAGAACTCGAACGCTCACGCATTTCGTCCCACACTTTCGGAAATAAGATCTCGAAACTGATGATATCCTGGAAATTCAATTCAAGTGGATACGTCCTGCAAGCTCACCGGCTACGATTCCTAATTTGCAATGTACGGTAAGGTAGTTAACTAGGAAGTTAATTAGTGAATTTTCGTTAATTAGTTGAATATGGGTTTCAATTTACCATGCTAGTAATAGCCGCCTCTTCGAAGAGTCGAGCTCAAGAACAATAACTATGCTATCTGCAAGAAAAAAATTAAATTGTGGGGTTTTACGTGCCAAAACCACTTTCTAATTATGAGGCATGCCGTATAGGGGAGGACTCCAGAAAATTTGAGCACCTGAGGTTCTGTCACGTGCACATATATCTAAGTACCACGGGTGTTTTCGCATTTCGCCTCCATCGAAATGCGGCCGTCGTGGCCGGGATTCGCTCCCGCGACCTCGTGCTCAGATGCTATCTGCAACAGGCGATATTCAAAAATTTCGCAAAACTTAAAAATGATAACCTCCCATACGCTTTCGATAGGCGCGTCTTTTATATACCGTATTTGCTGGTTTAAGACTCTCACTTTTTTGCTTCTTAATTTCACATGGTGAGAGCCTCACACGAGTCAGGTTTACGGCTACTCATTTACGCCGAGTTGCGCTTCCTAAATTATTACGAACCTTTTTCCTTCGATTTCTCGGGCACGAAAGTGGCGCTGCGGGCTCTGCATGACGGCACGGCTTACGAGTAAACACGATAAGTGGCACCGGCGCGATTTCTAAGGTCTACTGGCATGTGTGGTCGCTTCTGGGCCTCGAATGTGCGCATGTGCGGCATCAACTGTGTTTTCTCTCGTTCTCGTCGCTTTTCATGCAAATTTTGGCCTTCTACGATAGCCAAAATTCAGCGCTGGTTAGCCTCCATACCTCTCTCTCTCTCTCTCTGTTCTTCTGCTACCACGGCGGTTAACCCCGTCATTCCCACGAATCACATGCTATACACTAAGTTTCCCGCCGCAAAATGCTGATTGAGGCAAAGTCCATAGTTGCATCTTTGATACGCGGAATTGAAGTCTCAACCCTAAATATTTCAACAAACCAATTACTAATCACGTCATTGCTATAATATTTATGTTTAAGCCTACGTAACATTTCAGTGTGTGTGTGTGTTGCGCGAATTTACTCTCCCTGGCAAGAAATAAAAGCCAGCAAGACCTTCCAATTTTCTCCACGTGGCATTGTGTTTGAGCACTACAGGGTTAAACACGGCGTAGACGCACATTCGTAGTGTGGCGTGCAGTGGACGCGCACATACCGCAGGAGTGACCTTCCTTCCGCCAAGAGAGCTGCGGACGCGGCCCGAGCCGATTACAGCGGCTACTGAGCTCAGCTGGCCTAATTTCGCCGCGCCAGGTGTCGACTGACCCGGACTGCTTCCGTGTACAGGGCGGCTAATCGGATACGTGAGGGCCGCGACGGCGTCTCCCTAAAAAGTCGACGGCGCTAAAAGGCCCCAAGGACGAGACAGACCCGGCGTTCTCGAGAAAGTCGTGGTAGAAAGCCGCGCAAAGCCCACGCGCGCAAAACAACAGCAATGATATAAAAAAGCTTCAGGTAAAACTGCGTGCCACCAACGTCAGTGAGGCGAAGACGTATATGCCAACGCGCGGGTCACTCTCAACGAGAAACGAAGAAACAAAAATATTGCGATGGTCCTTGCGATAAGTGCAACACAAGGGCAGTTTTCTACCACACGTTTCGCGGGTGCGTCTAAGCTTCTAAGCTGCTTACCGATCGACGAATTGCGAGCTGAAAGGCTAACATGCAGGCGACTTGTAGCGAAACCCTGCAGCAACCTTGGCGTCGAAATGTGCGTGGACACTCCTTCCAATGCTGCTGCACAGCGATCGAAAGTCGCTATTTCCGATACCGCGCGCGGACGCCGCAAAATATCCATATATACTAATCTTGATGTGCGCTCACGAAAAAACGCGCTTCATCGCTTGCCTAAAAGAAAACTCAAAGAGAAACATAAGTTTCGACTCACTAAGTATTATTTCAAAATTGTCCACATTTTCATTCATTTGGAAGGAAAAGGTTGATTATATGCAGCGGATAAAACGAAGTTCAAACTTCACTTTCTTTAATTTCGCAACAGCAACTCGGTGCAGGTACAAGTGCACGACAGTGTGAAGCCACCGATTTCAAAATATCTTCTCGCATTCGGGCCATTTTGGCACAGCAAAACAAGTTTAATGTTTCGTACTTATGATGTCCCTTTAAACAAGAAGTATATAGGCTGCGAATTAGGACGAATGATGCCATAGCACTATGCTACAGAAAGTTTCAGCGCTCTATATCTGAACACTGCGTTAAGTGACTCCGGCAAAACAAGTCTCCGGCAAATAAGTCTCCGGCAAACAATTAAATCTCCAGCGAAACAAGTCTGTCTTGGATCCGTGAGCAAAGACAGACTGTAACTGTGAATGTATGGTGGTTCACATCTGGTCACTGGGAAAGGTAACCCTTGTTGCGTACTCCAGGGTAGCGTACCGTACTGCTGCCGAGAAGTCGCGGCGCCTGCTTATCTAAGCTCGACCGACATTACTTATTGGGTAGCGTAGCGTTGTCGGCGGGCTGCAGGCATCCGGTAGACCATGGCGACCGAGCAAGGGCGAGACGATTTGCTAGTGCGAAACTTGCACGGTTTATTCAAAGGTAGTTGAAAGAAGATAAGAAAAGCATGAAGTATGAAGTATAACGTATCTCAAAAGTACATTTCGGAGCCCCTTAAATAGGCTCTCTACAAGTGTGGGCGGGATCTTGCTTCCGTCGATGACACGTGACAGGCACAGAGAGAGGGCCCCTCCTCCTGCATTACCGAGCACGGGTAGGAGAAGTCGATCCTCTTTTCGACGAATCCGGGAGAAGGTCGGGTGAATGACCTGTCACCCGTGGGCTCCGGCATAGTAGAAGGTAGGGGGGACGACCTGTCACCCGTGGGCTCCGGCCTAGCAGAAGGTAGGGTGAATGACCTGTCGCCCGTGGGCTCCGACCAAGTAGAGGGTAGGGGGATGACGTATCGCCCGTGATGTCCGACGCCAACCCTAAGAGCACCTCCGGCGGGGGAGGAAGATCCCGACGTGTAGGGGCCAGCAGCCGTTGTACGAGGGATCGGCGTTTCGGTATCAGGATTCCCCGTAGAGGTCACGAACCCTTCGTTCGTAGCAGGTAGATTCCGGGGAGTGGTCATCTGTCCTCGTGGCGCTCTTGTGACTTTTCTCCTTGGTCCGGTCCGGTGAAATTGGTCGTTGCAAGCAGGTCTCGCAACTTTTCGTCTCCTGCGTGGGGAGCAATCACCCCAGAACAGTGCCGGACCCATAACCGCAAAGCAGCGAGCACAAGGCCACTCTCCCCCAAGACACACCCGGCTTTTAACAAAAAAAAAGAAAAACCGCTACACCTTTCCCATTTCCTACGCGCGTCCTCCCCCCCCCCCCCTCAACACTAAAAACAGCCATTTCCTGAAAGCGTTAGGACGTGGTTATTAAAATCAGCTAACAATCGACTTCACTTCAGAAAAAAATATGAATGCACGAAAAAATGCCACGGAAACCCGGATGAGCATGGGGCTTTCGATACTCTAGGGGCAACGACTTAGACCGTCGGCATTCCCGTCAAGCTTACCCTTCTTGTAGCGAATATCGAAGGTGTACTGTTGAAGAGCCAAGCTCCAGAGCAAAAGACGACCGTTTTTCGTAGACATGGACTGCAGCCATGTGAGGGGATAGTGGTCAGTCTCTATGGTGAATCTTGAACCAGCGATATAGCAAGCTAGCTTCTGTACCGCCCAAACTACGCAGGCGCATTCCTTTTCTGATGCACTGTATGCTTCCTCACGAACTGAAAGCTTTCTACTGGCGTACAGTACAGGGTGTTCGTTCTCGTCATCTCTCTTTTCACAGAGCACCACCCCCATACCCCTGTCACTGGCATCACACTGAAGAATGAGTGGCTTAGAGTAGTCGGGCGCGTTCAATGCTGGCTGACTCGTTAGTGCGTTCTTCAGCATACTAAAAGCCTTTTCTTTTGCGTCATCCCACTTTACCGTTTGTGGTTCTGTTTTTCTGAGAGCATCCCTTAAAGGACTCGCAATCTCGGAATACCGCGGAATATATCTTTGGTAATAACCCGCCAAGCCAAGGAATGATCTGATGTCCCGCTTGGTGCGTGGTTGCGGGAAGTTGTCTATCGCGGTCAGTTTAACCTCGGAAGGCCGACGATGGTCTTGCCACATTACATGACCTAGATAAGCTACCTCCGCGCGCCCTAATCGGCATTTGGGAGCCTTAACAGTTAAGTTGGCCTCTCGTAGCCGACACAACACGGTTCACAGGGGTTGCATATGGTCCGCCCATGATGAAGAAAAGATAGCTATGTCATCGAGATAGGGAAGTGCAAAGTCCTCCATTCCTCGTAGCACCTGGTCCATAAGGCTAGAGAAGCAATATGGCGCATTCTTCAATCCGAAACTCAGGACTTTCGGACGAAAGGTTCCCATCGGGGAAATAAACGCTGCAAGCCGGCTTGACCTCTCGGTCAACAGAACCTGCCAATACCCCCTGACTAAATCGGGCGTAGAGATGAAATTAGCACTGCTCACCTTTTCAAGCCTTTCCTCGATATGCGGTATTGGATAAGTCTGGTCCTTCATGACTGAATTTAGCCTGCGGTAGTCGATACATGGCCGCGGCTCTTCTCCTGGGACCTCAACCAAGAGGCGAGGTATAATCACTCTCTCCTGGCTCGATTACACCTAGCTCTAACATCTTGTTTATTTCAGCGGCCATGACTTCACGTTGATGAGGCGAAACGCGATAAGCTTTCGAACGAACTGGGTCCGACGAGGTTAACTCGATATCGTGAACGATCGCAGTTGTCCTGCCCGGTGTATCTGAAAATACGTCTTTAAATTCAAACACGAGTTCCCTCAGCTCGGCCCTTTGATTGGGATTCAACTCCGCCTGTTCTACTAACTTATCAATGGTTTCGTCAATGTCTTTTGTCTCCGTCACTGCTGTTAACTCTGGAAAGTCGACCGGCATTTCCTCAGGTTGGTTAAGGGACATGTTCACAATGGCTTCCCTCTGCCTGTAGGGTTTAAGTAGATTGCTATGGTACACTTGTGGTGTCCTTCGTTTTCCCGGTACCGTGATTACGTAGTTTGTTTCAGATAATTTCTGAATTATGTCAACCGGTCCTTCCCATTGAACCTCTAGTTTGTTTTTCAACGAGGGTTTCAGGATCATTACCTTTTCCCCCACTTCAAAGCGCCGCGTGCGAGCCGTCCTATCATAGTAATGCTCAGCATTGTTTTGTGCTTAACGCATTTCCTGCTCAGCGATCATTGTGGCAGGGCTTACGTTTAACAACTTTCTCCTACATTCTGCCTCTCGCGACATTTCAGGCTCCGCTGCTTTCCTGGTTTTTTCATTAGCTGGCGTACTTTCCGCCTCATCCCCTATAGGGCTATCCTGTTCAGTACTGGTTGACGAATCAGCTGTCAAACCTGTTTTTTCCACCACTGGACATTCGTACACTGCCTTGGAACGAGTTAAGGCTTGCACTGTTCCCTCACTAAACCCGATTCCCTTGCGTCGTAGCAAATCCTCTGATTGGTTAGAAAACAAATATGGATACTGCGGCGGGAGATGTGCCGAGACGGCGGCTTCAGTGTCTAGTACTCCAAAAGGTCCTTCGATACGAATCTTGGCCACCGGGAGACAAGCACTGGAGGTTTCCACGGCTTGCCTTATCCAAGCACATTCTCCCGTGAACTGGCCTTCCTCTACGTACGACAGATGCACTACGTCCATTGTGGCTGCCGAGTCGCGAAGCACTCTACACGGTTTGCCGTTTACCACGAGGTCTCGAATGTACGGTTCGAGCAAGTTCAGATTCTCTGCGTTACTACTTAGTGACATCAACACTAGTTTGGGATTTCTGCATCCCACGGAGATACGCCCCGTTTGCCGGCAGTTGTAGCAAACTACTTGTTTCTTGGCCTCGAAAGCCTTTTTCTTTTGCTTTTCTGCCCTCTGTTCGGGTGACTCCTTTTCTCCTTTGCTGTCCTCGTCACTACTTTTCCCTGAATCTGATCTTTCCTTTGTTTTATACCGACTCGACTTTGACCATCGTTTTGGCTTGTCGGGTCTACATTTATTCATCTCCTCCTTAGGAGCTTCGCTGCCTTCGTTCGCACGGCGAGTTACGTACTCCTCAGCGAGATCGGCCGCTCTCGAAACAGTGTCTACGCCTGGCCTATCCTGAACCCAATACTTGATGTTTACTGGCAGCCGGCGGTAGAAATGTTCTAAGGCAACGCACTGCATTGTCTTTTCGGCATCGCCGAGTGCACCCTCTTCTCTGAGCCATTCCTTCAGGTTAACCTCCAAGGTGTATGCAAAATCAGAATATGACTCACTTTTGGTCTTCTCGACTTTCCTGAACTTTCGCCTGAATGCTTCAGCTGATAATTTATACTTTTTAAGCAGATTTGCTTTGACTTCATCGAAGTCCTCTGCTTCTTCTTTCCCCATGCGGGCGATAATATCAGCTACCTCACGTGGCAGTAACGTAAGCAAGCGTTGCGGCCACGTGTTTCTCGCGAATTTTGCCTTCTCACACGTGCGCTCAAACTGTACCAGAAAAAGACCTATGTCCCGTCCTACTGCGTAGGGTGCCATCAAGTCTGTCATTCTGCGCTCGCTTTCACGTGCCTCTGTGCTAGGTCTTTCGCTATTTTGTGCTTTCAGAAGCTCAATCTCTAGGCGCTTCATTTCGAGGTCGCGCTCTTCCTTGGCCTCACGTGCTGCCAGCTCGCGCTCCTCTTTTTCCTCTAGGCGCTTACGCTATTCTTTGGCCTCACGTGCTGCCCGCTCGCGCTCCCCTTTTTCCTCTAGGCGCTTACGCTCTTCTTCTTTCTCTTTAATGCTCTCGAGGCATTCCGTCTGTTCCTCGTCGTCTGCCCCGGTCGCTTCGATCGCCTCAATGATCTCCGGCTTTCTCTTTGATTCGGCAATTTGGAGGCCCAACTCTTTGGCCAAGCTCAACAATTCCGGCTTCTTTAGTGCCTTCAAGTTCATGGCTGCCCTTAGTGCTGCTAAACCTTCACTCTATACAACCTTGACGTACTCAAACTTCCGTCAACGATTTAAAAGAAAAATCACTGCTATGTACTTTCCAAAAAATACGTAATAGCCAAGTGATATCTCAGTGAAGAAAAGCCGTGCACTCACCATATGCAGTCATGATCCAAACACCTTCCTTCCGAACGTTGTTGCTAGGACGAAGAGGCTACGATCTCGTAGTTGTCGTCCAAGTTGGGGTCTCCAGGATTCCGTATCCCAATCGCTGCCAGCCAGTTTGTTGCGTACTCCAGGGTAGCGTACCGTACTGCTGCCGAGAAGTCGCGGCGCCTGCTTATCTAAGCTCGACCGACATTACTTATTGGGTAGCGTAGCATTGTCGGCGGGCTGCAGGCATCCGGTAGACCATGGCGACCGAGCAAGGGCGAGACGATTTGCTAGTGCGAAACTTGCGCGGTTTATTCAAAGGTAGTTGAAAGAAGATAAGAAAAGCATGAAGTATGAAGTATAAAGTATAAAGTATCTCAAAAGTACATTTCGGAGCGCCTTAAATAGGCTCTCTACAAGTGTGGGCGGAATCTTGCTGCCGTCGATGACACGTGACAGGCACAGAGACAGGGCCCCTCCGCCTGCATTACCGAGCACGGGCAGGAGAAGTCGATCCTCTTTTCGACGAATCCGGGAGAAGGTCGGGTGAATGACCTGTCGCCCGTGGGCTCCGGCCTAGTAGAAGGTAGGGGGAACGACCTGTCACCTGTGGGCTCCGGCCTAGTAGAAGGTAGGGTGAATGACCTGTCGCCCGTTTGCTCCGACCAAGTAGAGGGTAGAGGGATGGCGTATCGCCCGTGGTGTCCGACGCCAACCCTAACACCCTCCCACACCCACCCGAGATTTATACGGTTATGCTTTCGAGAACGCAATGGTCTTCTTTTGTTCAGGAAGCTATCGGTGTCTCCCTCTGCCCCACGAGTTTAGGGCAAAAGGCGGCATTGCTTACTTTTAGAATTGTCGAGATATAGTAGTGTTCTTGGAAACGGAGGTTCAGCTAAACGTACCAGTTCCGCGGAACACATCACCAGGGTAGTAGGAAGTACTCTATCGCAGCATTTTCATCTCAGCTATGGTAAAATAAAATTAAAGAAAAAAGCTTAACATATATCGCCGCTTGGCCTCAACCGGGTACTAAACTGTTTGACAAGCATCCATGGTTTCAGCTTACGGCGTTCTGGGGCGCTATAACGTAAAATTATTCCAAACTTTTCTATTTCAATTCTGCAATCAGCCCTCCGCGATTCGTTAACTTTTTGGACTGCCCCCACTTCACCTGTCCGTCACGCGACGTCACGAAAACCGCGATAGCTCCCCATCTGATATGACGTGTACATTCTTATTATGCATGATTGGACTGAACAAAAGAAAAAGTTATTTTTGATTTGACGCCTTTTCGCCATTAGTCCTCGGCTATTGGTCAAAAGTTTTCGAGCTGCACCTACTTCACCTGCCTGTCACGTGACGTCATAAAACCGCAAAAACTCCCCGCGTCAAAGTGACGTGTACGCGTTAAAGATGCATTAATATGCCGAACAAAACTGAATTTTCTTCTGAATAGTCGCGGGCTGCCCCGTTACGAAAGGAATAAAAGATGGCTGCCACCGATCGCTCAGGCACTGGTTACTCGCACTTGCCGGAGAGCATGGCTTTATTTGCATATAATAAAACTTTTTGCGTGGCCGTATAACGTTTTCGAGAACTTTCGGCGCGTTTACGACCTCGTTCTACCAACTCTGCTGAGGATCCGTTTCATCGTCATTCTTAAGGTTCCGTTGCATGCCGCCGCGATTTTCGACCAGCCACCGCAAGCTATAGGTAGGGGAAAGCGGACCAATCGCAGACGCGGCACCACCCTCTTCATCCGGTTATCGATTTTCAGTGCTGTGGCTCGGCACCATCGATTCCTTCTCCACTTGAGCGTGCTTCTCGCCTCTTGTCAGCCAACCAGATAAGACAAGCTCAGCGTAGGCAACTTTATTCATTTTTCAAGCAAACAAAAGTGACCTCCTATGAACGAGGAGAGCACTTGATTGGTCTGTTCAGACAACCCTGCGGGTCACCGCCCGATGCTTGCGTCGGCGGTTACGCAAATTTAACGTTAGGAGATTGGAATAAAAATATATTGGAATAGTTTTACGTTATAGGGTTCGGTCGAAAACGTCAGCCCTCGTTCATTCCAAAAGACTACTTCGCAGACCCACGCCTGACAAATGGATACAAAGCAAAAACGACGGCCAATTTACACCACCGGAAAAAGAGAATTCGACAACCAGCGTGGGGCTGCTTTTCTTCCAAAAAATTGAGAGACATTCTAATGCAACTGACTTGTCGATCTCTCTTTTTTGTTGTTGTTGTTTCCTTGGTATCTTTTCTTTTTTTTGCACGAACGACACTTGCAGATAATAAATGGTTCTTTATAGCAATTCTGTATTTATAGCTACTATGCACACTTGCACAACCGGCAGATATATGCACGCTCGCCTGTCGCCAGCGCTCATCGGTCGGTGGGGAATATCCTTGGCTTCCTGCTCTTCGAATGACACCAACGCCCTTCTCTGTACTAGACACGGATGAAAAAAGAAATGAAAGATTCACAGCGGCGTGCGCTCTCTTTACGGCCCTTTCCTTTTGCGGAGCGACTAAATCTGATCCCCCCCCGTATCGCTAGCGGCGATGTTGGCAAATTGGGCGCCGCGTATATACTGTTACAATGTGGAGGAAACAGCTTTAGCACGTCCGCGTATACGCTTGCAGAACACGCTGCACAGAGAAAACAGAAATTACGTGTAGTCACTGAAAGGAGTACGTAATTTAGAGCACTTTGCGCTGCCCCCAATTGCGATAGGCCACTTGACTTCGAAGAGGAGGGAACGTATACATGGCCGTCCATACGACAGCATATACAGGGTGTCCCCACGTAACTTGAGCCAGGCATTAAAGATATGCAAATGCCACGTAGCTGGACAGAACCAAGTTAATGCTGTTTGACATCGCTTGGATATACTCAGATTATTTATTCATTCCGCCTAATTAGACAATTAGCCTTAATTAATTAATGAACTTCTGAAATATTATAGTTAGATCAAAAGTGCCAATGAGAAAATTGTAGAACAACATGAAAAGCTTCCGATACAGCTTTATGTTGCTCGATACGTGCTCCATAAAGATGTTCTTCCGAGCGTGAAAGAAGCCCGCGAATACACGCAAAGTGCCTCTAGTGGCCAGTCCCGCCGCGGCAATCTTGCTACAAGCTATTAGCTAATCCGATATCCCGCATAAGAAGCACTTCGTGTAGGCTTGCTCCTGTGCTATCGCGCACGCTCGCGGCACAGACACAATCGCTCGCCTCACACAAACACGTTGGTCCATCTGGTAACGGTTTGCAGAATACCGACGATGCGGATAGCCGGCTGCCTGCACAGCTCGTCGGTTAACATCGATTCCCACGGTACATGGGATCCGCGTTTTCTTTTTTTTTTTTTTTGCTTTTATTGTTGGTTTGCTGGTTTGCCAGTTTGTTCGTTCGAGAGGATTGAATTGTTTGTGACGAGATTTAGCAAAGCGTGAATTGATCCCTTGACCTCCACTACGCGACAAAACAGAGTAGAAGGCAAAAATTTCATACGCAATAAGCTAAGATTTCCGGTCGATCCAACAGCGAAGGCTGCCTCTGCAAGCGTCGTATCTGCGAACGGGCCCACAGACTCGGCCACAGTTTCGTTGAGGAAAGCCAGAAGCGTCGACGGAATTAACTCCGCCGACTTCCGGGGCAGTCGCTGTGTTCGGGGGGCCAACGATTAAGAGACACTCCTGCGGCTTGCCAGCTTGCGCTCTGGTCTTATAGCGACCACAACACTCAGTCGGACTGCACATGTTACTGGCAGCTGCACAAGTAATGCGTATAGACAGTCCAATTACTTTTCGTTCTTTCGGCGGCGCTGTGTGCGTTTGTGTCTGCGTGTGCGTGCGTGCCCGTGCATGCGTTTAAAATCACAGTATATCATGTCGAATGAATAATTTTCCAGTAAAAACGGTGAATTTTCTTCATCAATGAAAGTGGTGAGCGGTCTCACCTGCCACCTTCTCCAAGAAAAATAGTCAAGGTAACCAAGCTCATTTCAGCCATTTATTGACACTCCGCTTCCGTTTTCTAGAGAGAGAGAGAGAGAGAGAGAGAAAGAGAGAGGGAGAAATGGCTACAGTCAGGGGCTGTTTAAAACCTCTTTCAGGAAGGTGGTAGTGGTGGTGGTGGTGTTGCAGCAGGCGGGGTTAGCCTGACATACATAGCCGGCAATTGTTCCACCTGAGCCTCCTATGAGTGTGAATGTGTGTGTCACCAGGTGTCGAAGAGCCCCGTGCTTCGCAAGAAGGCAATCAGCAGTCGTTGCGTTCTCTTCCTGATTGCCGCAGGCCCTCCGGGGAAAACGATGTCTTCAAAGGTCCTGTGCGAAAGACCATTCTTTTGCAGGCTGTCGACCACCCCATTCCTTTCTGTGTCGCACGGCGGGCACATCCAAATGAAATGTTCGATGTTGGCGATATCACCACATGCAGAAGGCACAGAACGGGGAAGAGCATCGTTCAGTCTTGAATAACCAAGCCGGGGTGTACGCGGAGTCGGTTCCGATGCGGCACAACAGCGTAAGGATTGCATCCTTAAGGTTCCGAAAAATCTTTGGCGTTCTTACTTTCGGGACAAATGTCAGTGCTTGGCTTGCAAGCGCGTCAGCTTTTTCATTTCCTTCAATTCCTACGTGGGATGGGATTTATTGAAATTTTACGTTAAATCCCTTGCTCATTAGAACTTCGATCAGTGCCAGAGATCGCTTTGTAAACTTGTCTCGAGGTAGGCCACGGTGTAATCGTTGTAACGCTGACTTTGAGTCCGTCAGCACCACGACGTCACGTGCGGAATAGGCGCGTAGTTTTCGTAAGGCTGCGGTAATTGCGGCACTTTTAACTGTTGTAGACGAAACTACGCGATCCAGGCGGCCAGACCATGACACATCAAGGGAGGGTATGCAGAATGCCGCTGCGCAGCTATCTGTGCACACACCGACCCGTCTGTGTACACTTGTGGGTGGCTTTGAAACGCTGTGCTCAAGTGGTCTAGCACAAGAAACTTTGCCCCGGCAGTTGAAATGGTGCGTTTCGCCGGTATAGGTGGGGTACACTGAGGCTGCAGGTAACGTCCGAGAAATACCATGGCTGGTCGAGGCGACTCCGTTTAGGCCATTCCAACCCTGAAAATCGGAAGGTGTTCACCGCCGCATGGAAACGGGAGCCGCCGGAGAAGGAAGCGAATTCACCTCCCTGAAGTCACTCTGGCATTTTAGTAAATTCGTCAGCATTTCTACGCTTACCCAACGTCCAACGTAAGACGACCGCTTTCAAAAATAGCGCCCGCTGCAGCGAACGAATTCACCTTCGTGCTGCCTCTCGCTTCAACGCCAACGAAGCGGCGAGAACACAGGGCGCGAAGCTATCGGGACTCGGCGCTCTCTGTCCCCATCGCAGATGGCTTTCAATAGAGGTCGCCCGCGCGGCCGCGCCATATACGCAGCCACCGCCGGAGTACTGTTGATCACGACTCATAATGGTTCGACGCGGATGGATAAGGCGCTCATGAGCTTTAACGGCTTATAATGATCGGAACGTCATGAGCGCACCTGGCGCCGGCACCTGCAGTACTTTGCGTGCGTCGTCAATGGTCCTTGCGGCGCTGCGCGCACCAGTTAGTGTCGCCGCAGCACTGTGGTTTGTATTCAATGTTTTTTATCAATGTTATCAAGTTTGATAACATCGATAACGACACTGGGCTGCGTGGCGATGAGCAAGTGGCACAATGGTTACGCATACTTAGGCAACTCCCAGAGGAGCTTTCTGCGTGATTTTCTTTTTCTTCTCTCTAAAGCGCCAAGAGCAATCTTAATGCATCCGTTATTTTTCAACGAAATCCATTATGGTCATGCTTGAACCGCTTCCTTCATGCTGGTCTTTCGTAATTTCGTCGAATTAACCTATCTGTCTAATCGTGTCGAGCGCGGGAAACTGTGACCATCTACATCTTACAACACGCAATGCGACGGTATTAAGGAACAATAATACAAAATTAAGCGTTCAACGGGGTTATCGGGCACAAATTACTGCGCGTTCACCAACGTGGAGCTCGGGAAACGTGCTGCGGAAGATATATGTATATCGCAGTTCGCGGAACGTGCTACATTTTTGCTCCCGTGCGCGCTTTTCTCATTCAATGTGGAATAAAACAAAGCACCTTCAAAGCGTTTCCCGCCCGCAAGAGTCATGCGGATAGAATTTCCCCGGCTGAATGACGTTCGCGCATGTTGCACGCGCACAAAGCCATAACAGCAACGCGCCCATGTACAGAAATCTCGCAGCCATGGAAATGCGCCGCTGAACGCAGTTGGAAAACACTAACCACGCACGGTAAGCGCTCGCCCATTAAAAGAAGCCGCACGTATAGCATTGATGACGATACTGATTGTTTAAGTAAGAGATTTACAGAAAGCTCAGCTAAACGAAAAATAAGTCGCACGTCGTCTGATATGCCGCATCAAATGCACGGGACTTTTTTTCTTGTTTTTTTGTTTTGTTTACAAACTGGTATAGTGAATCTGACACAATTATATAACTAATGTTCTTGATGAATGTCTTGCTTTTCGGCCACAGTGGCTCTGTAGACGGTGAAATCGAAGTTAAAAGCGATGTCGGTACGGGACGTATATATTTTGGTATTCCTTAATATACAAGTGCACAAGCTGCGCCTTTGCATATTTGCCTGCAGAGAGATTTGTCCACGGTTACGCGAGACCCGTGATGTTCAAAAGTAGGGGACGTTGAATTCACTCTCAGGAAATAAAGGAAGGGAAGCAAAAAAAATATAGAGAGACAATGCAGCTGTAGTGAATGACTATCGGTAAATTGGCTATCAATAGTGTATGAATAGCTTTTCTTAATCAGCCGATAGTATAACAAAGGTTATCGATAGTACTATTAAAAATCTTAATTGTTGAGCAAAGTTTGCTGTTGATAGTGCTAATTGACAGTTCTCCAACTGTTCGCTAACGATGTTGCCAAAAATGTTGCGATAACTGGTTTTCATTAACACTAAATCGGTACATTCTTGCTACAATTCCTTTTAGAGCGCAGCTCTTAAGCGCCCGTTGCTTCGTTGAGCGCCGGCGTGGCTCCACGTCGTCGGCGTAACCGAGCGAACGAGCAGAGCGAAAGATGAAAGAGCGAGCGCGGGGCGCAGCGCGGGATGAAAAACGAAGAGATCACGAGGGGGAAAGCGGAGGAGGAGGCTACAGTGGAAGCGTGAGGCGGAAAGTGGAGTAGGAGGGTATGGCAAAAGCGTTAGCGCAATAGCATGGTGCCGCTCTGCGGCAACGATGGCTATACGAGATGGCGCCAGAGTAGCGCGCGTCGTCTGTTCACGGATGGCACGCGGCCGAGCGCGTCCAACAATACCATATATGAAAACAAAGCGCTACATTATTGGAGGTCTGTTTGCGGCGGCTGCTGTGAGTCGCGCCCACGCGTCACCAACGCGCTGTCTCTCGCGATCTCCCTATTAGCGAGGCGGTCCCGCCACACTGCGATCCTTTTGCAACGTGCCGCACGAGATAGGTTGTCCGCGCCAGCCAATATACCGTGAAATGAAAACGCGTATAGAGCTTCGCTCAAATTTCACATTAGGGAGTATCGTAATCGTTGTTGAATATTTTTCCTAATGAAACAATTATTTGCCTTCACTAATGAATGAATAAAGCCTTTATTGTAAGGAAGGGGACGGCTCTAGGCCGCTGATGGGGATTAGGAGGGAAGGGAATGTGGGTACCCAGACTGTTGGCTGAAACACTTCTTCATCTCAGTCTGGGATCTTCCGCTTTATGCAGGCTCAGGTGCATGTTCAGTTCCGCCGCTCTCTTATGGGCTGATCGACCCCCTCTGCACTACTCGAAACAGGCCACTTTGTCTGCCATATGTCGCAATGGCTTTCTGTGTTTCAGGGTTAGTTTGTATTGTAATTCCTAGTGTTCTAATGTCTCCGTGTAGTAGATGCTGAATGTTGGATCTCCCTTGTGAAAAAGCTGCACAGCTCCAAATGAGGTGTTGCAAGTCTGCTCTGCATGACTCCTGGCAATGTGTACATCGGGTGTAAGTCTTCGCAATCGTAGCTTGTCTGGGTTGGTGCCATTTCTCAAGTATGTGTGGTGTGTATGCAGCGTTGGCCATAACCTTATTCACGAAAACCTCTTCCATGCGGGTAAGCCCGCCCTTGTCGTCAAACAAATGTACTGGTGTAGCTTCTAATAATCTCCGTTTACTGTCTGCTTTTATTTTAGTACGAATGTAATGCATCAGTGCTCTGCTAGGAGCTTGATTACGCGTACAGCTCCCCACACTCCATTTCCTCGCCAAGCCTTCACTAATAAAATACCAAATATGGCTATCAGTATATTCATACTCAAAACTAATCGGTGTTATACCAGACGAACTAAATTGATTGATGTCTATTTTCAGAATTACGAATGCCTTGAAAGTTCACTGCAGCGCAGTTTACAACGCTTGTTACAACGTTACAAGTTTACACATGCACAAAAACTTCATTTCCGCTCTAACTGAACAGCTAGACGTTTAACTTGATAATGTGTCAGCCAGGCATACAGAAGCATAGGAGAATGTCAACTTTCGCCCCTCTTGTCTGAAATACAGAGGCCGAGAGTACGCGTTTTAAGTTTGACTATGCACTCAAAGCCCGCTACAACTAATGCCGCTTCAACAAAACTTCATCTACAATGAATTATTTTTGGTGCCCACTGAAAGGTCCATATATAGGAGTTAATGCCGCAAAAGCAACGAATACTTTTTCGCGTGCCGCTCCGCTTCAAAGAATTTTTTCGCACGTTTCGTCAACTTCATTGTAGCAGGATTAGACTGTATCGATAACAATTGAGCTTTGCGTTACTACCGTTCACCCACAACTCTCACATTTACGCGTGATTATCCGGTTGCTGAGTTCAGGCCCAAGATACGTTGCCATTCAAGCCGAGGTGATGGTTGATGAGTAAACGCACCTTACGCAGCACTTTCACCCATATATATATATATATATATATATATATATATATATATATATATATATATATATATATATATATATATCGTACAGAATTATAAACAATTGCACCGTCGAGCTGAAGCTGTACTCTCGTCGCCGTTTGTATCGGACGCGTGATGAAAACTAACTTGCAAGGCTCTGTTCCAAGGTATAAGACCACGAAGACAGGAAACGCTGTTACTGTACGGGGAAGAGTGCGAATGATAATTGTGTTTTCACGGATTCGCTCAGTGATTCTTGCATACGCTGGTTAAGCGAATAAGAACGAACGTTTATTTGAGCATAAATTTCTACGTGAGAAATCGAGCATGCCTGGCTTAGCATGTGCTCTGTAAACTACCTGAATAATCCGGGACTTGTACGTTGTGTCGTCGTGCTTGCACTTTGCAATGGTCCTATAGCGCAGGAGAGAATTGCCCAAGATGTACGGCTCGCTGATCGCACATGCTTATATACCTCGTTATAATTTAGTAATAATTATCTGCTTAGTGGCGAACTAAATGCTACGTGTGATTCAGGGCACGTTATAAGAGCCGCTTCTTTTCTGCGCCTGTTTCTTGAGAGCGCTTCGTAAGAGCGTTGCTAAGAGTAAAGCTGTGCAGCGGCTGACTCCGTGAGGGCGGCTCTGCATGCTCTTAGCACCGATTTTGCAGCGCATAATGGCCTCCCATGGTCCTATCTCAAGGAGCATGCAGTGCAACTCTTCTGGCCCCTTTTCGGTTCTATATAGTCTGCGACGTGTACTCAATTTTATTACAAGTATACCCACATGTATATTGTAACTCACTGCATGATACCACTTGAGCGAAGCTGTGCAGAATGCTCATGTTTAAAAGGGTTATCGAAACTGCTGCTAAGTCGACATTCGAGCACATTTTTAACGAGTTTTTGACGCGAGTAAGGTTAATTGCGAAAACGCTTGACTATATATAATGTTGCCCTTTTGCTCTCTCGTAGTCTAACCGGAGGCAAGGAGGTTGCTGCAACGATATGAGGTTCAAGCCTGTCGCAATGGCAATGAAAAGAGCACCGACGTTAGCAAGGATAGCGCCTTGTTGGTTATCCTATACACTGTAGAAGAAGTTCAAAAAAAAAAACCGTTTCGCTTAGCCTATGTATCTGAAGCAGCAGTGGGTTCAGCGTAGCTCCGGTACAAAATACCATTTAGTACGGAATCTTTAGAAGGCTAAGGGAGAAATATTGCGACCTTATCGTTGACTCTCCTGGCTTAATTCCTTGTTCAATAGCCGCATCGCTGTGCGTCACCATCGAGTAAAGGTTGCGACAGAGATCCCGCTGCCTCCAAGCAGAGTGCGAAGTACAGATTAACGTGCGCGGCGAGGAAAGCGCCACAATGTCGCGAAAGATAGCTAATGCCACGTATTATGCTAGACGGCCTTGGTATATATAATAGCCAATGCTAAATCGAGCACTAACGAGGAAAATGAGCCGCCAACAAAAAAAGGCGGTGGTGTTCTTCGAGTACACAGTGCACGTCGGGTCAACCCCGTGGACACGGCTCCGCCTGAGAACAGCAACATGGTTGACAGAGCAGTCGCCTAAGGCGGCCGAATTTAGCATTGGCTCGAATCAGCATCCGATTAGGAGCTGGGGCAGTACACGTGTCGACTGGCCGTATCGTTTCCTGCAGACCGGAAAGTAAAACTGACCGCTATGTCGATCCGTTCAAGCGAATGTACACCAACCGTTATTGTCGCTCGGATAACAAGCACGCAAGGTTCTTTCCGGTTCCGTGGTCACGTGATCTCTATTAAATAAGCACGTGGGAATACGGAGGTCGACGCGCCAGAATTGATGTGATAATAGCCGATGTGGAACTCGATCAGCCACGGAATCTGTTGGTCCTGCACAATATATATATATATATATATATATATATATATATATATATATATATATATATATATATATATATATATATATATATATATACGTACGCGCGCTTCCACTTCCGCGACAAGCTCGCTATAGAGCACGGGTGTGCTCTACTATCACAATGTGCCCGGCACCGTTCCTCAAAATTACATCAGAAAAGGAGGGACATAAAACAAGCCACGAACATCGAAAGACAAGGCTTGGAGCCGCCTTGCAGCCTCATATCGCGCCCGACTTGCGTGCAGCGCTCCCGAACGTGCAGCCAATCGCAGGAAGCCAGCCAATTGCAGCGCGAGGGCGAATTAATCGACAACTCGAAGCAAGGGACACATAATATGGCATATCAGTTCTACAGAAGCCCGTAAGGTGGAGGAATGTTCATGAAAGGGAAATGGTCATCACCCGATTGTGGACAAGAACCCACTGCGCTTCAGCACGACTGAGCTGCCACGTACGCTGCACCCAACTGCCTTGAAAGGAGGAATTACACGCACGTGCATCGACGGGTGCTTGGTGGCGACGCATTACAATCGCGCGGAGTCGCGCTCGGCTTGGCCGGGGTCACTGACGCACTCATCGCTTGAACCAAGCCGCAGACTTGTTCCCCCGCTTCTGCTGTACCGCGCTGCCTCCTCGGGCAAGAAAACTAATCAATGGGCCGCGGCCCATCGCCGGCTATCCACGCGCTGTGGCGGCGGGTGCGGCGATGAGTCCCGGCGCCGCGAGACTTCGACGCCTCGCCCGCCTCTTCGTCCCGCTACATCCACTCCCGCTCTCGTCCGTCGCCGTGTACGGCGCCGCTTGCTTAGACCGCGTCATTTTTCTCCCGGCCGCTCTTCCTGCCCGGTCCCACGAGGATATAAATGAATCTAGGGTCCTGCCGCAGTGGATACATCCTTCGCAGGGCGAGACTCCAGAGGCGGCGGAGCGCCCTAAGTAGGGCAGCACAGCCCATCACTCATGGCCCTGCGCTCTATCTGGCCTGCAGCCCATTTCTGCCGAGTGAGTGGCCCGCATTTGACACATCTGCGCGGTTATTCTCTTGTATACGTACATCGATGCGACTGGACGCTTTGCTTTCTGAGCTCCAGACGCGTGCTCCACGTTTAGGAAGACGTGGGGTGATCCTGTCGTGAGCTTGTAGGTTGAGTGAGCCGCGCGATAATGTTGTAATGAAATACACCATGCGAAACATAGCAGAACAAAGGGATATAAGGCTAATTATTGCTGATCGTACATATCGAAACTGCTAAACATGGTGCTCGATATACCGCGAGTCAGGGCGCGACTGAGCCAGAGAACACTGAGAGAATATACCAAGTGAACACAAATTGCTACCAGAAACCACGCAATTCGCGTTATATCAAGGGTTCAGCATTTTATGTTTAAACCGGGGGAAAAGAAGAAGATAAATGTCTGCCGAATTTATTTTACCGACGTCGGTTTTAACGAAAAAAAGAAAGGTCAGCTTCTTCATGTTGGCAACATGCTACACCTTGTGGACGAAAAAGAAGCAGTCCGAACTCACCAAGACTTCGTAGTTGTAAAGTTGTGGCACAAAATTTGAATGACAGTGTCGTAAGGAACGTTTCAGGTAGCATGCGTGGCACACCGCTGCACTGACAACATTCTGGATTAGCGTGCACATCATTGACCCAAACGTGCAGGTCTGAAATGCGCCGTCAATACTCGACATACGAGAGCATCTCCAAACTTACTGTTAGTGGCATCGAAGCAATTGAAGCCCTAGATCCGCAAGAGTTGTGTGAATATCTGCAGCGCGCTGTCCACAAAAACGCGACGGTGCTGGTTGTCCTTTGGCGATCACATTTGATTGATTCGCTGACACTAGGTCCCGCGGCACTTCTTTTTTTATGGGGTTTTTACGTTCCAAAACCACTTTCTCATTACGAGGCACGCCGTAGTGGAGGACTCCGGAAATTTTGACCACCTGAGGTTCTTTAGCGTGCACCTAAATCTAAGTACACGGGTGTTTTCGCATTTCGCCCCCATCGAATTGCGGCCGCCGTGGCGGGGATTCGATCCCGCGACCTCGTGCTCAGCAGCCCAACATCATAGCCACTGAGCAACCACGGCGGGTCGCCGCGGCACTTCGTCTCCTTAGCTTGCTGTTTCAAGTGTAAACGTTGAGATGGAATTCTCTAAACTTAAGGTGATGAACAGAAAACAGAGGGTGCGTATTGAGGACGAGAACCCTGGGCATGCAGACACGTGCGTGTTCACGAAATTAAGCAATTGTGACTTGACTGGAAGTAAAATGCTCTGCGGACTCAACATCTCACTCGTTTGTACTTGTGCGTGCGTGCTTTCTCATTCCTGTTGCAGTTTGATGACTAAACGTGCCATTTTTTATGCCTGTCATTTAACGTCGTTTTATTTAACAGCAATGCTTAAACCAGAATACATAATCGCCGAAGAAAAAGCAACGAGAACGGGTTTATCTGTATATATATATATATATATATATATATATATATATATATATATATATATATATATATATATATATTTCACCGATAGAAACCGAAAACGCTGTTCCGTAGTTATAGGGCATGCGTGATACCGTGCAACGACGCACGCGCAGAGCTAGTGGCAGTTATTGTCTTTCTTTCCTTTTTTTATCATGAAAATCTGGAAAAGCTAACGAAAACCTTCGCGGGCTTACGAGGCAAGAGCTTAGGTCGGCAAAATAAATGGAAATCACTCAAACTCATTCAAAAATTATATTTTTTTCTTAGGGATTGCTCGAATTGAGAGCCACCAAAATTCTAGTCAGCCGGACTCCCTCGCTCTCAGACTGACCAATATTCTACTCAGACGGGCCCACTCAAACTCAACCGCATCAGACTAAGCCACGTTCACTCGTACTGAGAATCACCAGAATCAGCCCCGGGCAAGTCCACTTATACTCATCCGATTCACGTAATTACGGGCACAGTCACACTAACGGAATCGTGGGACCAGAGTACATTAAACCTCACGGAATCGCCCACTTACTCATATGATTAGAACTCACAGGCATATAACTCCTGTGAACAACCAGCTCACTAAAAGGATCGCAGATAAAGAGCAGGATGAGAGCTCGCTTCAAGGTTACGTTAATTCACACCTACGTCTACAAACATGCACTCCCACGCACTCACTTGCACGCTCTTCTGCTCACACTTGCATGTAGTCGTTTACTCTCAATGACGTCCATTCAAACTCACCAGCGTTTACTGGTAACCATGCAAACCGTAAAAAAAAGAAACATGTGGTGCGGGTTCAACGCACTTTGATTCCTTTCCAGTTCAGTTCCGGTTCCTCCAAATAACACATACACGCACACACACACACACACACAGATATATATATATATATATATATATATATATATATATATATATATATATATATATATATATATATATATATATATATATATATATATATATATAAAATCTAGAGGGAGGTAGAGAGTGAAGGGGAACTAAGGGGCTCGATTCTGTTAATAACGACCAATGAAGCCAAGCAAGGCATAGGGCAGATTAACTCCGGCTTAAATTGGTGTGTAGAAAATAATGAAGAAAAGTGAAAAGAAAGTGAACGAAAAGATAACTTGTAGCCGGTGGGAGCCGAGCTCATAACCTCCGCACTACACGTGCGTGCGTGCGTGAGTGTACGTGTGTAGCGGACGGAGACAAACATGGTCGTCCGAGCACTGCCTTTAATCTTTATCTACGTCCACTTCCAGCAACGGTCCATATATATATATATATATATATATATATATATATATATATATATATATATATATATATATATATATATATATACATGCGCGCTGAGCGAAGCTCTGCCACCATGTCCCTGTATACTTATACCCCGTGATCGGCTTCCCACACTTCACACATACACTTTTTCCACTTTGGACGCTCCTACTGCTAACGCATTAAACACAATATTAGTCTGATACAGATCACATGCACAGTGATGACAAGCGACGAAATTTGAAGTAAAATGACACATAGTATTCAACATACAACTAAGCACCTTATGTTCTGTGCATGACTATGTTCATAAATCAATTGTAAAAAATTAGCATATAATGCGCTATTGTTATTTCTCCGCGGCGTACTTTCCGCTGTGCGTTTGGAAAAACCCACAGCAGAAAGTACGTCGCCGAAAAATAAAGTGTAACCGAAAAGAAAAAAAAATTAACAAAAGTAACACTACTAGAAGGCTAACTGTTCCCTGGATTCACCGGATTAATCTGATCCTGACGCTGTGAAGCATGCTCGCCAATTTTGCATCGTAAAAGAAATAGCCTGCACCATGAATTCAGCATAAAGAAGCCTAAAGTAACATGATGCCTAACACAACTACTATACATGAGCACTGCTGAAGCTCTCCCTCACCTCACCGTTCCGGCGACAGCGCTGGACACTCAACATTTCCAAGGTTACTTCACAGCTGCAGCAGGAGTACTAATCACGACACAATATTGCAAATATGCACACGCAGCACGGGCACCGTCAGTGTGCAGCCCTGACATCGCCATTTGCTGTCAGTCGACATATGTGCAGGCAACAAATTGCATTCCCATTGACCATTGTGCGGAACAGAAAAATTGTCGCGAAAGGAGACTGCACTCCTAAACTGCTTTCCTATTATTAGTGGAGCACGGAGTGCGTCTCGATCCATCTTTATTCCTTTGACGCTCTTGTAAGGCTGGACAGGTATACCACTGAGCTTACTTATGGCTGAAAAAACCACATCCGCATTCAGTCGGGAGGCCCATTTCTTTAAACGGTGCACAACCTCAAGAACATAGGGGAATACCGTTAACGATCCTTTCCCGACCGTCTTCGCCCTTGCCACCCTCCCTCCTCGACCGCCTTGAGGGCCTTCTCAGCAGCGGAACCAATTACGTAGAATCTGGGTAGCCTGCCTTACGCAGTTTCTCAACCTGGGCATGAACACTGCGCTGCATTAGGTCTTCACAGGATTTGTCCTCAGCCGAGCGAATGCGCGTCCTTTCTTTATCTCGCGACCTCGTTCTCTTCGCGATGTGCAGCCGTACACCACGCAGTCATATAAGCTCACCCCAAGATCCCGAGCTTCGAAATTGAATGGTAAGAAACAAGACTCTCGGAAAATGATCAAAATATTTTTAGATAATTCTAAAGTTCCGGCGGCGGCTGCGTATGGCGCCGCTCAGCGGGGCCCACCGGTTCCTTATCTTCAAAGCGATCTGCGATGGCGTCAAGTGCTGATAGCTTCGTGTGCGCCGTGTTCTTGCCGCTTAGTTCGCGTTGAAGCGAGAGGCAGCACGAAGGGCAATTCGCTCGCTGCTGCTGCCTCTCTTCCTCATGCCAGCGTTTTCACAGCGAGTGTCCGCGGTCATCGAATGAAATGTGCTCAGGTCTGCCTGCGCGCGCGTGACACCATGCTTGTTCATTTAGTCGGTGAGCAAATGCTTACAAGCTTATACGGCCGATAAAACTACTATCCTTACTTCGTACAGCTGTCTAATAATTTGCTATCGTAATGGATGCTTCGCCATGCCGGCGAAGCTGCGACTTCTTTTGTTTGCTTTTAAAACAGCGCGAAAGGGTAACATGACAACGCCACAATGCTTGACCTGTGCACGTTTTCCCGTCCCTTCTGCGCTGTTTCAAAAATACTGCCGACCGATAATTCGGGCAGCTTCGAGGAAATTGTGGACACCTTACAGCGCGCCCCCCGAGATCTCCATCTCGCTTCGCCTGCACCACGCGCCCTAAAAGAAATTTTCTGTGAATGCTCTGTAACAGAGACCTGCTAAAATAAAAAAAAAAAACTCGAAGCTTTCGTTTCTTGATCTCCAGCCTATAAAGAGAAAATTAAAACATAACCGTTCTAAATTATTGTAAGTGCATAAACAACTATAAAGTAAAAGTTTAGCTTTTTTTTAAAAGAAACACCATTTTTTTTTTGCATATACCATGCACGACACGCTGTGTGCGCTACTGCTTTGATGCGCCGTGCCAAAATCAATATGGCTGCTCTTCGAGTCAACGCATGTCGGCACTGCCCCGTTTTTTTTTTCTTTCGCCAGTCGTAAGAGGTGAGTGGTTTTCTTTTCAAGTACATTGCAAACAATGCAGGGCGTATTCTTTTACGCAATATTTCCTTTGTGTGCACGACACAGAACAGTACTACAATGTAGCCCGAAAAGAAAATTCAGGGGGGCAGTGACAAAATTTAGGAACAACGTGTTCCGACATTTCAAAATGCGTTGCGCTTTGTGAGGCAATGTGTGATTTGGGTATTAATTTTAACTTCAGTTTTTGTTATATCACACGTAAAGGAGCTAGCCAGTGGGCTTGACCAATGTATTGTTGTCTATTCTTGCCTTTCGGAATGTACTTGTTTTTGCTGTGGCTGCGAGATAGAAAAAAAAAAGGATGCGCGAGTTCCCAATAGAGAGCTTTAGTTTAGGGGATGCAAGCGGCTTGCGTACGCAAGAACTAGGGGCCCCGGTACTGCGCATGCGCAGTACCGTGGCCCCTAGTTATTGCGTACGCAAGCCGCTTGCGTCCCCTAAACTAAAGCTCTCTAATAAAGCTCACTCAGCGACGTTAGCTCTTAGCTACGATCAAATGTTTAGTTTATTGAAGCGACCGGAATGTACTGCTTTTTTTCTGTTGTGTAATTTTTTGAAAATTTTTATTGGATGCTGGCATATGAACCCGCCGCATATGAAAGCACATGGCATCCAGTATTGATTTCGTTGCTTCGTTAGCTGCGGTTCGAGTGTTTTAGTGCGTTACCGTAGGGGAACGATTTTGCCTGGCCACTGACTACGTCGCTTCATTTTGAAAATAGCTTCCGGGAACACTGGATTGCGTGGCTTGATGTACTGTCAGCGCATTTTAAAAGCCCAGCGCAGAAGGTGCTAGTACCCGAGCCGCGAAGATATACCGTCATCACTGTCGTGGCCACTAGGAATCGCTCGCATGTCGTCTGCTCACTCCCTGACTCTGACAAAGAATAACTAAATGTATGAATGATGGACTGCAAAAATGAACAAACGGTCACAATTTACATAAGCTGAACTACAGCAGAGCATTTAGTAAAAGAAGTAAAAAAGGCAGCACATGTGTCATTGTTTCACGTAACTAATAATATAGAGTTAACGTAATGCGTCCATCGCTTTAAATTACCAGGACAATTTTCCACCTTGTGCCACTCTGCTTGACATTGTTAAAGAAATAGCTGACGTGCGATTTGTTTGCGACGTACGTATGGTGCACTCGAAGGGCTTTGTCGATGTTTTATGTAGTAAACGCTGTAAATACCTGGCACTGAAGTGAATTCCGATGTTTTCTTTTTCCGTTTCTGCTGTTCAACGTTACTGTGGACGAGACGTAGAGCAGACGACACACGGGATTACAAGGGGCTCACCATGAATATAGTTTTGTTTTTTCATGCCCTGGTACTCCTGCGCTGCATTTTCAGCGCTGATAGTAGAGGCGGTAGAGAAAACACGCTGACAGCACATGCGTCCATAGAGAAAGAGATTGTGGTAGACTCCATGGGCTCCTCCATCCAAAGAGTGAAGACGGTAACACGTACTCTGCGGAACGTGTATGCATCCAGAATGGCCGCGCGTCACGCAGACGCCGTGACGCCTGTCACACCTGCCTCTTTGCAGACTGCTACATGTTCTGGCCGCACCTAGCCTGCGTTAAGCGGAAGCAAACTTCCCTTTCAGTAGTGTATTTCAATTGCAGGAAAGAGCCAGCTTCGCGTTTATGCAGAGGATATACCGCGGTTTTTGTCTTCTATGGCGATGGCAATTATATGGACACTCCCGGCGCATTTTTGCCATCGCCGTCAGCGCCGCCTACGATGTGATGTTCCGTATGAAGTCCAAGGGCGACAACACCGTCGTCGCGCGTCGCATGCTGTGTGTGCGAGTGAAAGCGAGCGAGGGAAGCCGACCAGCGCGGCTCAATCTGGCGCGCGCGAAGCAAGAGAGCGGAGAGCAAATGCGCCGTCTTCCGTCGCGCGAAAGACCGTGGTGCGGTGGGATGGAGGGGCGCTGTGTTTTGCTCCCACAGCAACTGCGCATTTCGCGCCCGGGCGCAAGAGGAACTGATGATCGCGGCTCAATCACGGGCGCGATATACGTAGGAAAGCGAGGGATCAGTGCGGGAGGGAGGGGGTCGGCTTCGACTCCGGCCGCTCGCAGTAGCGCGCGCCGTATATTGAAAGGGTTCGGCGGACGGTTCCTATCTTTGTGCGCGCTGTGTTCTCGCCGCACTTGCATTAAACCGACAGATCGCAGACAGCAGACGCAGCTGGCAGCAACGGCGGCCAGCGCGGGTGCACTGCGCAGGTGCGGCGCGCAGTGAAATCACGCGTCCTCTACTCTGCGCCGCACTATCGTTCGTAATCGTTTTTGTTACCTTTATGGACGTTAGCCAGCCACATGTCGATACCCTCCCCCCCCCCTACCAGACCAGGCAGTGCCACCACCTTTTTTACCCAGGTGCCCCCCTTTCCTAGGAGACCGCGTATACGGCTCATTCATATAGGTCCGTCAGCTAAACAGCTTTTCTGTAAGAAAAGCACAACCTAGCCGTACGACCTCATTTTTCTAGTTGGATTTCTCTGGAGGGCAAGAATGAGTGAGACATATGCCGAACCACTGCACGTATTACCAAGAGCATATTCCAGGAACAAATAATCCAAGTACGTGGGATATATGAGCGCTCTAGTGACGTTCTTGATTAGTTTCTTTCCCTCCTCTATTACTGTTTGAATTTGCCTGACATCTGGCTTGTGTTTTCTGCTACTGTAACTGCTGCAGCTTTGTTTCCGTGTAATAAAAAAAAAGCTACAGTGGCTGAGAGGTAGAATTCTGGACAGCTGCCATTGGTCTTAAGTTGTATAATGCTCGCAGCACAGTGAGAATGTCATTTCTCTCGTAATTTTCTCACTAATGATTTTGGCATATTCCATCGACAGCACCAGCGGACATCGAAACGGCCAGGCACGAGTGAGCCCGTACAAGCTATCGCTGTAAAACGAGTCGCGAGCCCAAGCCGGCGTTGCGCGAGAAAAACTTAAAGCGGCGTTCCAAGCTTCGACAGCTCCGGCGTCTGGCACGCAGAAGAGAGAAAGTCACGTGCTCAGTTGCGCGGAGCAGCTACAACTTGCCGGGAAAGCGCTGGAAGGAGGAACTCCCGCCAAGCTCTCTCGTGCGACTGCCTGTTGCCGAATCGCGCAAGGGGGGGGATGAGGCGAGCCTCGCATCGCGGTGCGATCGTCGCGGCAAGGTCGCCGCCGGCTGATCGAATGCGCGCTATTCCGGCAGCTCGCGATCGCTATGCGACGCCCGTAGGCAGCGGCGAGCATCGGGCGCGACTGTCGCCCTGGGCGCGGCGCGTTTCGCGCTCGGAGAAAGTTGACGACCCGCGGACTAACGCTGAAATCTGAACGAGTTCGTTCGAACGCGCTTTGAAGAAAATAAACAAACCAGAGTGAGGAAGGCATGGACGCGTGCAAAGGTAAAAACCGGGTGCGGGAGCAGAACATTGCCTCGAGCTTATCCACACGGCGGAAAGGTTCTGAATCGCAACAACGCATCAGCACGTTCCAGCGACGGCCAAGCACCAGAAAATTGAATGCCGCCGTCCTCCCGATATGCCGATTAGAGAAAACGGTTAAGACAAAAAGACGACTGAACCTTTGTGGTGAGGGAGCAATGACTTAAGGCGCGTTTATTTAAAGTAGCTAGTAATACAAGCTATAGTCGGATACAACTTTAGAAAAAAAAAGGGGGCGTTTACTCCTCCGAGGCGGAGGCACACGAGCATCCACCAATGGGCGCGCACTCTGGACACGTCATGAGCCGGACGGCCGGTGACCCCGCCGACGGAGAAGATGGCCGTCCGCGCTTCGAACTGGGCGAGGTCACGTAAGCTGTGTGCTTCAGCCCCTAGTCAGAGTGAATTCCAGAACTGTTTGTGATAGTCTATCATGCCGGAAATATTACTGCGAGCTTGCGATGCGGCATTTATGCCGCGTGCGTTTATTCTGAGCCGTGATCCGGCGAAGGAACATTGCAGTGAGCATCGCTGGCGCTGCGCTACGCTTTGTCTGAAAACAGGATCCCGCGGCGACCAATACGAACACACATCCTGCGTGTTTGTTCCATGTTGTTTTATTTCGCTCCCGAATGAAGTTACAACGACAAAAGTTTGCCAAGGACTGGTGCCTACTGTTAGCGGCGGGTGTGTTCGTGTACTGTGTCGCTGCGTTTTTCGTCGGACTGAGCATTTCGGCGACAAACTTGGTCGTGGCCTCTGCGCTGTATTCAGGCTCCCTGTTACGCCAATACATGTAGCAGTGGGGGATCATGTTGCGTGAATCCCTATTCCGGATATGGCCACTCTTGTTCTGCTTGTCGAGGCTCCTTGGTATAGTGTGGACATCGAGGCGACACAAGGCTCGTTCGGCAACAAGTCCGAAGTCGCTGGGCTCCACGGCGGAAAACTAGCACGCAATGCCTTGCGCGAACTGGCGAGATTGCAGGCTTGCAAAAAATAATAATAATAATAACGAAAAGAAAGAAAATTCTGAAAACACAGAACCAAAAAATATTAATTTTATGCGATTTAAAATCAAGAGTATTTATTTAAAACGATGAATGAAGCATTTTTGTACCTTCCTGCCTCGACCTTATTCTCGCCCCATGTTTGTAATGGTGGCGATAAATGCATTGTTTTATATAAGTACTTTTCCAATAGCAGTCGATTCATTTTAACCTTGGAAAACGAGTAGTAGATACGCCGTGTACATGTGAACAAGCGCAAAAGCATTGCAGAGCTGCTCTTTCTACTTTTGGCACTTGCAATGAAGCTAAAGAGCAGACGACGGGCAGCGTTGTACAAGGCACAGGGTTATTTTTATAAGGCACAGAGCTCTACTAAACCAGTCATCAAAATACAAAAGTCTTTATTTATGCCGAGAATTACGCGTTTCAGGAGCAAGATTTTTCGAGCGGGACTATTTCAGTCGCGGAGGCAATCGGCTGTCGCGCTTCGGTCATCTGGGCGGGGCCTCCCCTTTTTTCTGAAGTTGTATCCGACTATAGTAATTTACAAGCCGAATGTTCCAGCTGCAGTTGCGCAGTACGACAGCGGCTTGGTGTGATGCTGCTGCTGCTGCTGCTGCTGATGATGATGATGATGATTTGTCACCGCCCCTTTGAAACGAGTATATCTACCTTGTACCGCTACCTATGCCTGTAACAGATCCAATCATATCAAACTAATTCCTGATTTTTTTTTTCGACCTGTACTCTAATCGTCTCGCACTTATCTCTACTGCTGACCAGTTGATGCTTCCGTTCACTTTAAATCCAAGCGCTTCTGGAAGGTGTACGTTAGCTACAGATGTCACTAGGTGAAGCCCTTCACATTCCCTTATGTGCTCCGGATTTTTCGCTGCCATAGACGCCTAGCCGCGGCGTCACCTGTCGTTGTTTGAAGGAAGGCGAGTGGTGAACATCACCTGGTCGCGTCATCGGGCGGAGTGTCAACACCTCAATTACTTTTCTTACACTGTGCTTTAAATAAAGAGTGATTAGTGAATGAACTGCAGTAGTAATGAAAGTTGGGCGCGTTGGTGTTCGTTCATTCTGGGTCTTTTCCTTCTTAAACGTCCCGTCTTCTCGCACAGTTATGAGCACGCAGCGCTCTCTCTGTTCTTTCTATCTTTCTTCTTCTTTTTTTTTCCTTTACCGTCTTTTCTCACGTGCGCCTACCGTGTTTTCGCGCTGTTTCGAGAATGATTGTGAATCAAAGCGGCTGCACTTAACTGTTACAATTGGCGTGAAATACGGGTAAACGGTCAGCACGACCATCCAGACTCCGAGTTGACAGGTTTAGTCGTTCCATTGGACGCTGTACTGAATAATGTTGCGCATTAGCACGTGCCTTACGGCCCGGCACTGTCTGCGTAGGTACACTGCTTGCATAGCGGCACGCAATAGTATAGGTCAGCATGTCGAATTTCAGTGGAGCGGAAACGCTCGAGGTACAACACATAACAAACAAGCGTGCGTTGACGCTACAGGCGACTGGCCTAGAGACCCCTCGCAATGGCGGCCAAAAACTAGCGACACATTAGTACACTGTAGTCGCACGTAGAGTGTGTAGAGGCCTGATAGCAGTACAAGGTTGTCAGAATTATTGAACGTCATGCAAACAGCTCGCTTCGCTACGGAGCCTCGCAGCGAGCTTTTGAGGGGAAAATGTGCGGCAGTGAGACTCGCCTTGCATGCAGTGGTGAACGAAAGCCACTGGAACAGTCCTACGAACTCCAGAAAGTGGCAATAAACTGATCCCTTTGTTTTTGTGCTTTTTCTTCTCTCTTTCTTGGGCATAGTTGATGTTGACTCCTTTGCACGATAGCAAGCGTTGCTGTATCGTCGTATTCCTCTTCCATTTTTGAGGCAATACGCCGCAATACACTTCATAGTCTATGAGAACCTTACTCGCGACATTGCAATCGTCAAATACTTCTGGTACTGCCAAGAATTCAGCTCCGAGCAGGTTCATGGTCTAGGAACCACCCAACGAAGAGCACGCCCAAGGACAACGCACGAAAATAGTTTACTTGCCTTGCCTTCTAAAGGGACGCGAGGGCATTGCGGCGTTTATTCATATCACGTGACTTGCTCGTGTGACATCTCGTGACTCGCTGCCCGGATCTGTGGATGCACGGTCTGGGCGCGAACTGCGCGTTCCGCTAGCGGTAGATCCGATCTACCTCTATAGACGTTTTCATCGTGTTGAGAGAGAGAGAGCCCCTCTCTGGACTGGGGCTCGGGATAATATGAGAGCACGCAAAGCGCGGCAACTTCTGCAATGCTTCTTCGCGGGCGTTCACGCACAATTGCCACAGCCCAGAGGGCATTATGGCGAAGCACAAGGATTTGTCATGAAATCTGGCTGCCAGAAACAGCACTCCCGAACCTTCGCCTGTTCCATCAAAGCCTTTCCATCTTCAAGACATCTCAACCGCCGCTGCTCCAAAGCGTGACAGGAGGAAGAAGTTGAAGACGAAGCGGTAGTTCAGCTCGACAAGCAGCCAGTCCCAGTAGCTCGCCGCCCAATATGTAGACAAATTTTCCAGAACTCTTTGCTCTTCTCAAGACGCACCAGAAATCTCACGAAGAAGAGCGTCAGTGCCGCGTTACCCCAAACGAAACCGACACAGCTGCTTCGAAGCGCCGTTCGGAAGGTGAGATTCTGAAGACTCGACGGATGACTTAGAGCGATAAGTGCAAAGCTCAGTCATCTTCGGTCAGCACCAAACCTTCGGACAGGGAGGAATGCGAAGCAAGCACGTCTGAAGTTGCCAAGACTGAAACCAGTCGCATTGGAGATAAAGTGGTCGTGGATGAAAAGCCAATGTCAAAGGCTTCCACCGAGTCAAATATTGGATACTGTGGATAGTCAAAGTGGATATTGTGAGGCAAGTGCGAAAAGTTCTGCAGGGGAACGGCCCGTCCCCGGAGGACGGCCTGACCAAAGCGCTGGGCGCTTATTGCAGGCTCAGCCAATTTTCGAAGTATACGGCACTCTGACCTCGACCAGCGCCAAGAATTTCCAGCGCTGCATGAGGACCTGTGCTTATTCTTCTACTATCAGTACCTCGATGACGAAAACGATGAATGGTACCGCTCATCCCTTGTACAGAAGGGAGTTCCTATTGTTAAGAACGGCCAGCTGCAGTGCAAGTTTGGCAGCCATTTACGCCAGCGGTGGCAACCTCATCTTGGAACGCCGCCGCCAACCTCTAGCCACGGCGTGACTTAGTCCGACTTTGTGCCGCAAACAATGCGCGCATCCTCCACTCTCCGTCGCTTCAGCTAGGATGCGTTCGACGAAGCAGGCTCTGTGCGCCACACGACAACGCGGACCTGATCTGCTACGGGTGGGGGAGCTGCCGTGGGAACGCCGACGAGGGCTCCTTCCCGCGTTCCGACCAAGACGCAAGACAATGTGCCACCCGGGACGGCTCCGAGTTCTACGAAATTCGTGTGGTGTCGGTTTCGGACCGTGAACACGGGTGTGTGCGGCACGTGTATGTGAGCCCTCCTCCTCCTCCCAAAGGGCGGGTCATCTACAATGACGTCGAACTACGACGTCGAGCGGAGTGCATATAAGCAGCGATTGTCGGCTGCTAGAGGGTGCTCGTCGTCGTGCTCGTCAATGTACTCGTGAGCTGTGTGCTCGTAAGCTGTTTGCTACATGCTCGTCTTGCGGGCTCCATTTGGGAGTCACGCTAGACTGTCGATGTCTCTCATGTTCAACTGTAAATAACATGTAAATAAATCCCGCTCTCCTAAGTCCCGACGAAGAGTCAAGCTCCTTCCTTCAGCTACGACTGCCAAATCTTACATCTGAATGACAGCGGTGAGATCGGCCTACAGCTCGTAGATCGTCCGACAACTCTAACAAATGGTGGCAGCGGCGAGATCGTCCGACGAATCTTACACTATCGAGTCATGTTGGGCATCTTGTAAGGATAGTGGACGCCAGTACGCGGTGGCTGGCGACGGCGGACCTCGGCGCGCGCGTTCCAGTTCGAGCAGCCAATGTTACGAGTTCGCCGTGGTTGGATAAGACATGAAACAAGAAAAGCGGCGAATGAAGGACGACTGGAGCCAGGTGCCCGTAACGCATCGTTGTCAGTCACGAGCGCTGGAGGCGTTGCAGCAAACGCATGATGCCGAGGCCCAGACTCAAGGGACGTGGCATCGCACACGTAATACGAAGACGTGGGATCGTTCCCCACCTGCGGCAAGTTTTTTCATCCACTTTCATTGCCATTAATTTATCTTTTTTTTTTAAATTCAATCGGTAAGTACAAGTAATTTCCGCTATGTGGTCCTTTGTGTCTTTGTTTGCCGGCTTCTCATGACAGCTTTTGCAATTGTGTTGGGGGTGACTGCACGGTGGCTTTGGCCCGTTCTTGGATCGTCTTTGCAACTTTCACGTCCTTCTTTGAACCGTTTCCTCCAACGCTTCACAGTGGCCAATGAAATGCAATGTTCAACGTACACGGCGGCCATACGGCGACTAATTTCTTTTTAGAAAACATCTTCAGCAGTCAAAAACCTCACGACACCACGCTGTTCAACTTTGGAGTACGTATTATACCACGCAACGATGTTCAACCTAGTGTGTGAGAGCATTAAAGAACCTTTATCCTCACACCTGCATGTCACTTTTGTAAATGAGAGATGTCTCTATGCTACGCGTATGCCTCGCAGATAATGAACCGAACAATTATTGAGCGGGTGGGTTGGCTCACTTTCATTTGACTCGCAAAAAAGTGTCACTGGAAACAAAGTTCACTGCACTTATACACAAAACCTCACAAGAAGATATCTAAATATACGTATAAGTCTCCTATAAATCTATTTAAGAAAAAGTCACTGTATATAATGCGTCAAACAAGGCAAATAAACACGTTGCACAACAACAGATTCACTAATCACAGCCCCCCTCTCCCTCCACTCCCCCTGATGTATCGCGCGTGACAGGAGCCGGGGCGCTTTCTCCTCGCTTTTCTCCCTTGCGCAAACAAGACTGAGCCACCATTGTCGGCTCACCCACAAAAAAATTGAAGAGGCTCAGTGTATCCTCGCGAATAAAAGTCAAAGGAGAAAAACAAATAACGTAGTTACTTTTGCTCGCTTTAGTGTTTTGACATGGATGCTTTGGCGCAGGTGAAAAAAAAAATGTTGATATTGTTTGGATCTGACTGCTTGTACGATCTGTTGGGAACTCGGCGCTGACGCCCGTGGTTGTACCTGGGTCGCAAGCCCCAAGGGTAGCGTTGGCCTGGCGGCCTGGGGTACAACTGGAAGCATCCGAAGGTCCCGGCAAAGCATGAGTCGACTGGTAACAACAAAACAACTTGTTTATTTTAACATCGCAAAGAGTTGGCGGTCAGGTTGACCGAAGTAGAGAGACGGGAGAGCACTTCACTCAACAGAAGAAATCGGAGCCCTCCTCTTGGCGTCCGGGGGCAGCTGTTTTTATACTCTCGCAGTTGAGGGCAAGAAGGAACCCCTCAAAAGACGAGCACGTGAATGTACAATGGGCTAATGGTGACGCACACTGTCGTAGCGATGCCGTAGCACCATGTCGAGCACGATCTCGTAGCACCCTGTTGTAGCGCTGCCGGTCGGGCACAATGACTGTAATGAGAGGATGGTCCCTGCTTTGGCATCGCCTGTTTCGGGCACAATGACTGGAATGCGAGGGTGATCCTTTGCGGTCGCATCGCCGCAGTCGCGCCTGGAAACACCTGGCGATGAGTGTTGCGGCGACGACGATCGGGCCAAAATGTCTGCCGCCCTGCCGCAGTCGCGCCGGCAAAACCACGTGTCGCAGGCGAAACGCAACAATATTCTTTTCTGTGGCATGACGGCACAAATGAACCACCGCAACGCTTCGTCTCGTCGGACCTTCCTGCGTGCTTTGTCAACTTGTCTAATAGTGCGTTCATTTGGCTTGTCTCGTTGTATGGTCCGATCTACGACTTTAGAAAAGTCAACGCACCTTTCGCGTCAAATGTTTATGACATTAACCCACAAAGTTCTGGAATCGAAAATCTATACACGACTATGGAAATGTCGATGCCCCTTTCGCATCAGAAGTTTGAGAGCTTTATACCCATAAAGTTTCAATATTGAAACCCATGCGCTCCATAGATTCCGCGGCCTCGGCGAGATGCCGCGATGAGCCCGCTCGCCATAAAAACGCCCTTGAAACTGTGCTCGGATGGGGCTCATTGCGTTACAATATGTGACTCCCGGAGCATGAGCGTTTCCGCGAAATCCAGCCCTATTCCGCAATGTTCGTGCTGAAATGTCTTGTCGAGCATAAAATGGCTATTCTAGACAAAATCCAGCATGATTTCCGGCGCCAGGTGTTGTTTTGGTCGGCGGCGCATGACAGCACGAAAAAATTTTCGGGAATGGGGTGCTGAAGCCCCAGAAGACCTCCCCCCCCCTCACCTGGCTGCGCCCCTGCTCAAGCCTGTTGCCTTTAGGTAGTGAAGACGCGCTCGAATGGCTTTCTGGGCTAATGAACTGTGAGGCCAGGCTCCCAATATCTTTGCTTCTGTGAATGGCCTATCGTCCAGTCTGTTCAGGCCACACTGGAGAGTCTGACGTTGGTTATCAAAGCGAGAACAGTGGCATAGTAGATGACTGATGGTCGCTTCACACTTGAACTTAGCGCACATCGTGAGCCCGCCATTCCAATACGGTAGTTGTAGGAGTTAGTGAATGATACTCCTACCCAGAGCTGACACAGCAGTGTTGCGCCCTGTCGTGAAAGGTTTGCTGGTAATCTGAGATTTAGTGATAGGTCGAGGCTGTATAAACGACAGTTCGAGTTCTGTGGTGTGCGCCAGTAACTGAACGTGATGGTACGAGCGAGACTGCGAAGCTCTCTTGCACTCCTTATACTCTCGATAAAGGTATAAGGAGTGCCGGTGCTCCAGCCTGGGCACGTTGGGCAGCGTTATCGGTGAGGTGATTACCAACGATGCCACAATGTCCCGGCAGCCACTGAAAGATGATATGTCCTCGTTCAGAAGCGCAATGGCAAGTTTCGTTGATTTTAGACACCAGCTGTTCATAATTGCCCCATCGTAAACCTCGCAAGCTTTGGAGGGCTGCTTTCGAATCACAATATATTGCCCATTTGCTAGGCTGTTCTTTTTCAATGTATTCTACAGCAGTGCGATGAGCGGCCAGTTCGGAATCTGTAGATGTCGTTACGTGTGAAGTCTTAAACTTGATGACGACCGATTGAGATGGTATAACAATGGCGCCCGTCGAACTTTCCGAGACCTGATCGTCCATGTAAACATGTATTCGCTTAGCATACGAACAATGCAAAAGTTCCATTGTGACCTGCTTGACAGCCGCGGAGGTCAGGCTAGCTTTATTCACTATTCCTGGAACAGCAAGGTACACAGGAGGCTTTTTTAAGCACCACAGAGGGGATGGCGTTCTTTCTGCGTGCGAGTATCTCGATGACAATGGGTGCTGGTTAGCCGCCATTTATCTGGAAAACGCGGCCATGGGTATTTTCTCAGGCGCGCGAGCGAGATGGTGGTCAGGGGCTCTGGATATGTGGTGAACATGCGCTGGGAGTGCGTCGATAGCTATATAAGTCATTATTGGCTGATTTCTCGCGGTGCCAATTGCTGCTACGGTTGAAGCACTTCGACGTAGCCCCGGACATGTTCGAAAGGCTTGGCCTTGAATGCTCTGTAGGACATGGATGCTAGTTTTGTTAGCATTCGACAGCACTGGCGTGCTATATCGCAAGTGTCCTGGGAAGAGCGGCCTGCATAGTTGAAGCATAGATGCCACAGATATGCCCCACGTTTTACCGGCAAGAAACCTGAGTATATGGGCGATAGAGGTAAGCCTCTTCTTCACGTATGAGATGTGGGGCCTCCATGAAAGGTCTCTGTCGATAATAACGCCTAGGATCGGTGAGATTGGTGGTCAATAGAAATGGGGTACCAGGTCATGGGCTACTTGCGCCGCTCACTAGGCGACTTCTTCCGGATTACCTTTAACGCCATCGTGGCACTGGTCATTGACCACTTCAAAAGCGGCATCGCAAAAAAGCACTAAAAGCACGCAGAGTCAGCGCATCCCAGAAGAAAATAACAATGAAATATTGATTAATTAAATTATGGGGTTGTACGTGCCAAAACTAATTTCTGATTATAAGGCACGCCGTAGTGGTGGAATCCGGAAATTTCGACCACCTGGGGTTCTTTAACATGCACCTAAATATAAGTACACTGGTGTTTTCGCATTTCGCCCCCATCAAAATGCGGCCGCCGTGGCCGGGATTCGTTCCCGCAACCTCGTGCTAAGCAGCCTAATACTATAGCCGCTGAGCAACCATGGCGGGTCAATAAAATATTTCATGCTACAGCTACTTGGAGGCGCTACAAGCCGGCTACATCTTCTTTTTACTTTCACTTGTTTAATTTCATGCGGTTATCATTTAGAACTATAGTGTTAGTTCAGTGTGGCAATTTTGTTTTGTCTGTGCATTTTTAAATAAATTCTTCTGCCCGTGCGTATCCTATCTAACTGCTTCCTTGAAATTATTAAGATAAGGATGCATGGCGTCCCTTGAGACCACAGAATGCAGTGACATTCAAGCCGAACAGTAAGTGAAGCCATGCCTGCGTAGCAGAAACCTTTGGCCTAGCACCCCTTTCGAGGTATACGGTCTAACCTTAAAGTGTGTTGCTAAATGCATTGGCGTTCTAGCTAAATGTGTCCTAAAAGCGCGCGCTATACAGTTCCGGATGACCTTAACTGCAAAGCCAATGCGTTTTCAGGAGACCTTGGGGACGAATATCGCGAAAATGGGGCTAATATCAATACTTCTGCTAAGCATACATGGTTTCCCTACTGCTTCATTCAATTTCTCAATTGGAACATATGGCCCAAAGTGATAAATTAATTAAACAAGTAATTAGCGAATTATTTAATTAGCCACCTGAACATCGCGATTTCTCGCGCAAGTATAACTGATACGCCTACTTCAAGTGATCCACCTGAGCGGGCCTAATTGCACTATATTCTCCACGCAATCTTTTTTTCTAAAAACTCGAGGTATCATTTGCGAGAGATTGCTCAGGCTACCGATTCGCGCACTCGTTAGCGTTGGAAATAATTTGCCGACTGCTGTTAACAACGCACGAGCCGCGCTCTCGAACATTGTAGGAGGAGCTACTGGGTCCGCACTTTTTTTCTTCTTTTTGCGGAAGCCATGCCTTCAGGCATAATAAATATGGGGTCACAGAAGCCATGACTTGACGCCAAAACAACGACAATAAGCACTTAGTGCGAGACTGTCGGTGCTTAGCATGGTCTGGCTTGCACCCACAGGATTGGCCAAGAATTGGGCGCTGCTCGTGCAGGGATGTCGTAAGAAGCCTTCAATTAGAATCAAAACATACGGAATTTGGGAAGAGGGCGAAATCACTAACCGAAGAGGAGGAGATTTTCAAGAGACGTACGTCCTCTGGGCCCAGGGACACGAGTCCCTGACGTGGGAACGAAGCGGCCAACGCCGCAGCCCGAGAGAATACAAGCCGGGATTCTTCTGCCAGAGGTGACCAGAAAGGTTGGAAGCCATGCCGCAGAAATACAGCAACATTCTACAGTGACATAGACTCGATAGTACAATGTACCCACTGCCTCACCCGAAACTCAACAAAGACACCGTTATTTTAAGAAGACTACAAACAAACTCCTGTGATAACGGTGTCCTATTGGATATCTCCAACACCATCGCCGTACCTCTGCAAGTTTTGCGGAGTCCCGGGCCACATGGAGCGCTCGGATCCCGCGGGACCCTGGCGACAACCGAAGACGAAATATGAAGAAACAGCCGAAGAAGAGGACAAGGAAGAACTGTGGGAGGCCATGCTGTCTTGCCCAGGCCTCAGTTCTTCTTAATACTTCTTATGCTCACATACTTCTTTCTTATGTAATACTTTGATACAGTAGACACTTTAAACCACATTTGCAAGATACTTAGCTCATTTCATCTTAATTTATTAAAAAAAATTGATAAAAGTTTTTACACTGCCCGATTCATGTCCGATACCCCAGAGTGGGCCGCACCATTTCACTAGAGAACAAGAACGACAAACGACCAGCGAAGGCTGGTGGACCGGGTCAGGATGGCATCGACAGCCCGCGGATTCTGGGAATTAGGAAGCCGTCCACCTGAGGGCAAAAATATGTCTCTTTCTATGTCTCTGTCACCAAAGTTTGACTTTTTTTCCACCGAGGTTAAACAGTGGTGCATTTTTCAGCTACGGTAAGTGGCTTACAAATTATACAAAATCGCCCGTCTTTTCTCAGAATCTGCAGCGACTGCTCCTTCGCGGCTATCTGCAAGTTTCTTAGCGTTACAATGTCTTTCTTTTTAATCAGTTTATTCGCGCTGTAGCCTTTTTTTCCTTCCATCCAGCGCTACATCGCTACTTTTTTTCTTTCTTTCTTTCTTTCTTCTTTTTGACGTCTTCACGCGCGTCCTTGGAACATCTGTGCTTCTTGTTGTTGGTACACTGAATAAGTTTGCCGGCCCCTTGACATTGCTCAACCAAGACGGCCACGGAGCTTGCACACGTCATCGGGTAAGTTGGAGCGTCAACAAAGGCTTGAGACGTAGCAGGCCGTGCTAAGTCCACAAAGCCGGCGACGGGACTTCGTGGAGCTCGCCCCTCATTTCTGATGCTCTGAATTAGGGACGCTGCAGGCTTGCGACGATCGATATTACCAATCTTCTTTTTTTCTATTTTTCCTCCTTTCGCGTCACTCTAGTGTCAAATGAATCTCGAGAAGTTGCAACGTCACAGCGTAAAACTTCGAAAAGGTTGAAAGATGGATCTAGATCCCGCGCCGTCGTACAGCCGATGTCCAAGAGTGAAGGCTTAAAGAGTTATAGCTACCCTGTCTGCCTGTCCTTCCTTTCGGGTTAGCGCGAGAATCTGGTGCAGCCGTGCCCGACAATATGCGGCCTGCTCTACCACTGTTTAGCTTTAGCCCACCGGCATTCACCGCAGGGGCCGAATTGGTGCCCAAATCTTTTTGGTTGTATAAGTGCTGCTTGCCATTTGTCGGCCGCCTTCCAAAATCACGATTGGATGCACATCTGCTCTTGCGAAATGTTACAACGTGTGGGGAAGTCCGGGGTCGGAACCCCGGCCAGCTGGTCTGAAATCGGCTGGTTGTTGCGGCCTCAACACTTTTATTGCTGTCGCTGTTGCCATACAATCTGGCTCATACCCATGTGGAGCACTAAAACTGGAGTTGATAAGATGTAATCATGCAACACAGATGTTAAAATTCACTCGCACGTTTGCGAGAACTGGTCAATTTAATGTGATAGATGCAACATGAAGAAGTAGTTTATAAATTGAAATATACTAAAACTATTAATTAAAAAGAAGGCAGCAGATTTCGCTGGGCAAGCGCTTACAATCAATAATTAAATTCTTGGACGGCTAGCTCAGCACAAGGCTGATGTGCCCCCGGGCCAGTCCTGCACTGTATGCTTCATCTTCTTCTTTGGTGTCGATGTTACTGCCGCTGGTCCGCGCGGGCTGAGTGGACGCCAGTTCCCTCAAGCGTCAGAACATTTTCTCTTTTTTATTATCATTATATGGGGGGGGGGGGTGAACACGATGCTCAAGTGGTCGGCTTCGTGGAGCGAAAATTTTTAATGGGGGGTGGAGAGGTTAGTCTAGCATGCTACTGCAATAGACCGAAGGAGGAGAGAAAAGACAAAACCCATCTTTTCGCACAATAACCCGTAAACTGGCAGCAGTCAGCACCTCGAAATGAACAAAGTGGAAAGTCGAGCTTATGGCACCGTCAATAAACAAAATGTTACGCATCTCTGAGGTGGAGCAAACAGAGATGGATAACACTTTGGTTATTGACAGTACCATAGTACTCGACTTTCCGCTTTGTTCATTTCGAGGTGTTCATTACTGGCTTTTGTGCGAAAAGATGCGTTCCTTCTTTTCTCTTCTCCTTCGATCGATTGCTATATATTAAAGCTGTAGTAGCATGCAAAACTTTCTCCTCAGTCAACCTTGTAAGGATTGGGAGGTCAATCCCACTGCTCGTAACCAGTTGTCAAGATAGGAGTCAGGCATGAATTAGATGGTAGCAGGCCCATGCCGTCGTCCAACTTATCCACGCTGAGGGCGTTGTGGAAGGGAAGGACTGCTTCTCATCAAAAACGAGGAATATGGGTTTATTTACAGTATCTACATAAGGACGTTGCAGTTCATCAGTCTAGCATGACTGCGAGAGAAAGTACACTGATCAGCCGCACAACAGCGGTTTATAAACACTCGGTCCTCCCTCGATCCCAAGGTGAGGGAAACGTTCGATCAGTAGACGAGCCACCTTTCTGCGGGAGGGCTTACACACACACACACTTCCGCACAGGTTCACGGTCCCCACCGACGTCAGACGGTCTTCGCAGAACTCGGGGCTTACGTCAGGAAAGGCGCACCTTATTCCCCGAGCTTAACCCCGCCGCGCGGCCGCCGGTTCTCCATTGACTTGCGTATTGAAAGGCGCGTTGGACGTTGCCGCCAAATACGTTCCCTCGGCAACTCCCCCGCTCGCGGCAGACCAGGTCGGCGGTGGCGTGTTCAGTCATAAAGCCTGGTTCGTCGAACTCATCTCGGCAATCCCGCGACGCAGAGTGGCGGACGCGGCGCATTGTCCTTGGTACACAGTAGACTTAGTTACGGTGGCTTAGTGACGCCGTTTGGCTAGAGGATGACGGTGGCTTTCCAAGAAAAGTTGACGCCGCTGTCGCAACTGGCTGGCAAAACTTGCACCTCAGCGGGCCGTTCTTAAGAACCTCCACACCCATCATTAAAATTTATCTCACAAGCGCGCACATGTTTTCACTACTGGTTGATACATACTTAGTAATCAGCGCGAATACAACGGAAGGCACTGAAAAGAACACAGGAGGAGCGGTGTCTAAGAAGTGAAATTTACTGAACAATATACTCGAAAAAGAAAACGCGAATAAACTAACACCTGCGTGCGCAGGCAATCTATGTCACCTAGAAAAAGTTACTGAGCGAGTACGTTTCACAATTTAACAAAATGACAGATGGCTCAGATACACAATCATCGCGCAACCTTTCTGTATGAAAGGCTTCAGCAAGTTCACGAGCCCTTGTCTTTGTGCCCGATTTCCAGGTCACTTAGATTTCCTGCGCTGGCAGGTAGTTGGTATATTAGTGTTTTCTTTTCCGAGCATTTTTTTAAACAAATTTCATTTGTTAGACATCGTTCGTCCTGTGTTGTTCTAACTCGGCGTCTTTCGTTGTTTTCGCGCTAATGATTAAGTATGCGTCCTTTCCAACTCGCCCACCTTTCTACCTTACTAATCGTTGATATTACGGCTTCCTTGCGATACATTCTTGGAATGCGCAAATCACGTACACGCTGAGGTGGGTGTTGCGTACTCCAGGGTAGCGTATGGATGGATGGAAACAACTTTATTCTGAATCCGGCAAATTTGATGACCCGGGCTCAGGTCTCCCATGAGGGGACTTCGAGGCCTTGCCTCGTCGCCGCCTCTCGGGCTTGCTGGACAGCCCACTCTTGTGTCTTGAGGTTGGAGCTGCGCAGAGCGGCGGCCCACTTCGACGCAAGAGCCTCCGGAGCTACTGCCATTGTAGCTGATGTAACCCGACACTCCCACAACATGTGTGACAGCGTCACTCTAGTGTCCTGACATAATTTGCAAAGAGCATTCGGGTATAGCGCGGGGAAAATGTGCTGCAATCGCACCGGACTGGGGAATGTTTGTGTTTGCAATTGTCGCCAGATGACTGCCTGGCGACGTTTCAGCATGGGGTGAGGTGGGGGCAGCAACCGCCTGCCTAGCTGGTAGTGCTTGGTGATGTCATTATACCTGACCAGGCGTTCTCGCGTGCTTTGAGCCAGCAGTTCCGAACTCGAAGAGGCGGTCCCCGATTCTGCGCGGCGGGTCAGTTCTCGCGCAGAGCGGTGTGCTACCTCGTTCAAGTTAATGAGGCCCTCATCGGTGGGGGTGGCGACGTGCGCTGGAAACCATATGATGGCGGTGTTATCGAAGTGCTGTCGACCAGCTTTCCTTAGAATCTGGAGAGCTTCGGAGGAAATGCGCCCCCGCGCGTAGTTGCGAACTGCGGATTGTGAGTCGCTAAACACTACCTCGCAGAGGGGGTCGGTAAGCGCAAGCGCAATCGCTACCTCTTCTGCTGTTTCGGGGTATTCCGTTGCGACACTACACGCGTGCGTAAGCCTGGAGCTAACGTCTACGACTACCGCCGTGAACCGGCGTTCTCGCGTGTATTCTGCGGCGTCTACAAAGCGCGTAGTCCTCTTTCCACCCAAGGAGCGCAGCAGTGCCTTGGCACGGGCCTGGCGTCGGCCCCGATTAAATTCGGGGTGCATGTTTCGAGGTATAGGGGCGACAATCAGTGTGTCCCTGAGGTCAGGTGGAATGACCTGTTTCTGACCGTGTTGGACGTGGTAGTTGAAGCCGAGTTTCCGCAGGATGTACCGGCCCGTGGCTGTCAGAGACATGCGTTCGAGTTGAGAGGTTCTTTGCGCATCCACGATTTCCTCAAGCGTGTTGTATACCCCCAGCTGTAGCAGACGAGCAGTGCTTGTGGACTCCGGTAGGCCAAGGGCGATCTTGTAAGTCTTGCGTATAAGGGTGTTGATTTTCTCCCTTTCAGTGACATTCCAGTTGTGAAAGGCAGCCACATAAGTGATGTGACTGATTGCGAAAGAGTGTATGAGGCGCATGACACTGTCCTCCTTCATGCCCGTGTGCTTGTTTGTAATGCGTTTGATCAGGCGGGTAGCCGCTGTAACCTTGCCTTCGATTTTGCGAATAGCTTCTATGTTTGACCCGTTGGCTGTTATATGCATGCCTAGGATGCGTATCTTCGGGACTCGGGGAATGCAGGAGCCGTCTTGCGTATAGAGGATTATGTCGTCACATTGGCGCCATACGGCTGTAGGCTTGGGCCGGCGGCGCGAGCGGTAGACGAGCAGCTCCGATTTCAGTGGAGATAGTCGGAGACCTGTGTCTTGTAGGTAGGTTTCGACTGCAGAGACCGCTGCTTGTAAGGTGCATTCTATCTGACCGTCACTGCCCTTGTTGACCCACAGGGTGATGTCATCTGCGTACAAGGCGTGATGGAGGCCATCGATCTCGTCGAGGTAGGCCGGGAGACCCAGCATCACGAGGTTGAAAAGGAGCGGGGATATGACCGATCCTTGAGGAGTGCCGGTGCTTCCTAGTGTATGTTCGTCGGATGTCATGCTGCCGACCGCGAGGGTGACTGTGCGGCGCGACAGGAAGTCTCTGACGTAGTTGTAGCTTCGCGCACCCAAGTTGAGCTTGTTTATGCGGCTCAGGATTGCCGCATGTGCTACCATGTCAAATGCCTTTTCCAAGTCCAGGCCGAGGATGGCCCGGTTGCCGCTAGTTGGGTCATTGATAATCTCGTGGTAGAGCTGGAGCATGACGTCTTGAGTGGAGAGGTGTGACCGGAAGCCCACCATAGTGGGTGGGTAGGCTCCAGTGTCCTCGAGGTGGTGGTTGATGCGGGAGAGGAACGCGTGCTCCATCACCTTTCCAACGCAGGATGTGAGGGAAATGGGCCGCAAGTGATCGAGGCTGGACGGCTTGCCTGGCTTCGGTATCAGGACTGCTTTAGAGCGTTTCCACGCCTCTGGGATGCAACCTGCTCGCCAGCATTTGTTGATGTATGCCGTAAGAGCGGTTATCGAGGCATCATCGAGGTTTCTTAGAGTCTTGTTCGTAACCTTGTCGGGACCAGGTGCTGATTTGCCATTAAGGTCGTGGAGAGCTGCGCGGATCTCTGACTCGTGAAATTCTTCATCGAGTGTCACATTTGTCTCTCCAGTGTAATCCCCGTGTTGAACATCGGGCCGTCGAGGGAAGTACTTGGCTAGCAGGCGTGTCACGAGCTGGTGATCACTCGTGGTAGCCTGTTCCTTGTGCAAAAGGCGTTGCAGGTTTGCTTGCTGAGCAGACTTGCTCTGCGTTTCCCCCAAGAGGTGACGAAGGAGACGCCACGTGCTGCCATTGTGGAGCTGCCCATCGACTGCGTTGCAGATGTCATACCACTGTTGGCGGCTTAAGGTCCGGCAATGGTCTTCCAGCTGGCGATTGATATGTGCGATCTTCTTACGAAGCTTTCGGTTGTGCCTTTGCTGCTTCCATCTTGCGTTTAGTGACGTCTTGGCTTCCCAGAGGTGGGCTAGTCGGCTGTCGATCTTGTCAACCTGGAATTCGGGTGCGAGCGTCTGCGTCGCCTTGTTCATGTCGTCGTCAGCGTCTCCATCCATGCCTCGATGTCATCGATGTTCTCCTCACCTCTCTGTTCAGCTCGCTGCTTTCGGAATTTGTCCCAGTCCGTCCATTTGAATAGCTTAGGAAAAGGGGGTGTACCCGCCTGAGGAATTCGTGTTTCTATGATCATGTGGTCACTACCGAGATCTTCAAAGGTATTGCGCCACATTGCTTGAGGGATGTTACGGACCGCCGTTAGGTCTGGTGTCGTGTCCCGTGCCGTAGAGGTGCCCGTGCGGGTTGGCGCCGTGGGATCGGTAATAAGAGTTCATTCGGCATCATGTAGGTCCTGCCACAGGCGTCGACCTTTGGCGGTAGTGTAGCCATAGCCCCAGGCCTCGTTCGGGGCGTTAAAATCTCCCCCCACCAGAAACGGGTTTGCGCCCGCCAAGGCAAGCGCCCCTCGGAACAGAGAGAGGAAACGAGCCCGTGAGTGAGCCGGATTACTATATACGTTGAGGAGAAATAAACTGTGGTTGCGTGTTCTATTGGGAAGGAGCTCTACAAGCATGTTTTCCGCATGTGTGCCGCTTACGCTGTGTTCTTGCACCACTATTCCTTTCCGAATTAAAATTGCAAGTCCGCGATCAACGGGAATCGGCGAGGCATTCGCAGTGTAACCTGGAAGTTTTGGTACGGTACCTACTGTTTCTTGTATCATTATGATGTCGGGTTTGGGTTGCGCGTGTCGGACGTACTGTTGCAGCAGTGGTTGCTTCTTAGTGAAGCCCCGACAGTTCCACTGCCACACCACGAGCTCGTTAGTGGGGCTGGCCATCGTGGTGCTGTACTTGTGCGTTACCTGAAATAGGACTAGGGTGAATGACTGTAGGGCCCAAGGTGGGCATCATTTCCATGCCTGGGCGAAGGCCTATGTGAGTCTCGATTTTGTCTATATGGATTTCAACCCTGTCTGTTCGAGCAGTGAGGTTATTGACCGCAACGCCGATGTTGCGGATCCCGGTTTGAATTTCTGAAAGCAGCTTCCTCATTTCTTCTTGTTCCTTCCGCCAGTCATTTATCGTGACATGTGCTTTGCGCCAATCACTTACTGCTGATTCGAGGTTCTCGAGCTGTTGAGACTCGGAACTGGCCGCCGCGCGTTTCTTTGTGGGCGGCGCCGCATTGTCGTTACCGTTCGTGACGGGAGTCGGGACTAAAGCAGGTTTAGGTATAGATGTCTGCGCCATCGACTGTTTAATCTCTCGAATTTCTTGGGTTAATTGTAGCACGACCGTACGTAATTGTGCGTTTTCGCGCTGCATTTCTTCCAATGCCACATCCCTGGGGTCCCTCTTATTATTGGGTTCGGAGGCAGTAGCTCCCTGAGCCTTGCGTCTCAGCGAGCCCTTAACCGCATCTGCCCAGCTCACCTTGTCAGGTAAGTCCGAATCTTGCTGGCCGGCTTGCTTCGGACGCCGAGAGCTCGAACGGCTACGGCTCGGCCCGGGGGTTTTGCTGCGCGCCCGGCTCCGAGACCTGCTCTGCCGGCGGGATGGAGGCCCCGCAACCGAGCGAGACCGGGCCCAGCCTCGAGAGCGGGGCGGGAGGCAGGTGGGAAATGTTCGTCGTAGTTCTGTTGCTGTAGCTCGAGGGCGGCCTCCGCCGCTTCCCTCTGGCGGTCTCCGCGTCGTTTCTTAACAAGATAGGGGGTCTTGAATCGAGCCTTGCAGGCCTTGTCCGCAGTGGGATGCGCTCCCCCACAAAGGTGACACCTTGGCGTGCATGTGTGATTGGGGTCTGGGTTCGAGGCTCCGCAGCCTCTACACACACGGTCTTGGGGGTTCGGGCAGACGTCCATGCGATGTCCGACGCGTCCGCACTGGTGGCACACGTCAATCTGCTTTCTGTACAAGGTACACCTGAGCATAGCACCCCCGTAGTACACCCACGTTGGTACTCGGCCACCATCGAAGGCGATGATGACCGACGTGGTCTTGCTGAGTCTTTTGGCCGCTAAGGCATTCGGGTTCCTCTTGTTGACTATATGGAGGTGAATGTCCTTCGCGTCTTCATCGAGAGGAATGCCTCGGACGACCCCCTTGACTGTATAGTCGGGCGCAGTTTCATATGCCCGTATCTCGAACTGGTGTCCGTCGACCTCAAAGCTGTCGAGTCGGCGGTACCGTTCTGCATTAGGAGAGTGAGGGGTACTCACAACGATGATATTTTGCTGAATATTTGGGCAGACAATGTCCTCCGTGGCGTCTTGTGGAGATACGTTTGCTGCCCTATATAAGGCCGAAGCGAGGCGGACGACCCCGACTTTTGCAACGTTCAAGCCGCCCCGTGGCCTGATAACTACTTTGTGGTGATCACGTGGAAGAGTGGGCATCTTCCCTGCCTTCAGAACTTGCTGCTTGTGAGCGCGCGGGCCTCGCTGCGCCTTGTTCGTGCCTCCAACGCCGGTTTGGGAGGCTGATGCAGTGTTAGGGTTAGCGCGCTTGCCCCAGGGAGAAAGTCGTGCACGCGGGCCAATGGTGCACCATCCTGTTTCCTCGGAAATCTCGGTGGGTGAGATATCAGTTCCTGCAACTTGTATTTCCATGGCGGCTTGAAGAAATGTGACGCGCAGCCGTAACTGCGGCTCACGTATCGGCCGGAGCACTAAGCTTAGCAGTAAGCTTAGCTCGGCGGTGCAGCGGCTCGGCAGAAATGGTCCAATAAAGCGGTGAAAATGCAGTTCCCACCTTGAAGACGAATATCGGTAGAGTCAGGATAACTTGCGGGAGATGATGGTGCAAAATTACAGAGATATTTTGCATAAACACTGCGAAATCATTTACGAAAGACAGAGCCGGCGTGAAGTGCATCCGCTCACTTCGGCTTCTTCGTCGTCCAGCCAGGGTAGCGTACCGTACTGCTGCCGAGAAGTAGCGACGCCTGCCTATCGAAGCTCGACCGATATTACTTATTGGGTAGCGTGGCGTTGTCGGCAGGCTGCAGGCATCCGGTAGATCATGGCGACCAAGCAGGGGCAAGACGATTTGCTAGTGCGAAACTTGCACTGTTTATTCAAAGGTAGTTGAAAGAAAATAAGAAAAACATGAAGTATGAAGTCTCAAGTATGAAGTATCTCAAAGTACATTTCGGAGCCCCTTAAATAGGCTCTCTACAAGTGTGGGCGGGATCTTGCTTCCGCCGATGACACGTGACAGGCACGGAGAGAGGGCCCCTCCTCCTGCAATACCGAGCACGGGGAGGAGAAGTCGATCCTCTTTTTCGACGAATCCGGGGAGAAGGTCGGGTGAATGACCTCTCCGGCGCCGTGGGGTCCGGCCAAGAGAAGGTGAAGGGGATGAGGTAAGCACACACGATGCCACGACCATGAGAGGAGAGGAAGGGGATGATGTCGCCCGTGGGCTCCGGCTCAGGGGGTAGGGTGAATGACCTGTCGCCACGTGGTGTCAGACGCCAACTCTAACATGGGCTACGCGGTGTGAATAAAGTACGAATACAGTGCGTGTTCAAGAGACTATTGCCGCAGTCTAGTTGTCTGGCATAACGCAGCTCCGACATCCTGATCAGTTGAGCCCACAGGACCCAAATACAAAATATCATATCTCCTTGTTCACTGCTTGTATAAGAACTCCCGAGGTAAATCGCTTGGCCTGCGTGCGCGCTCTTTACACATTTCTTCTCTCTGTCTCTCTCCTGTTCTTCTAGCCTTTTTTCAGACTCAGCAAGCCGCGATGGAGCGCTAACTCGGAGCGCGTACCACACAAGCCGACACTGAATCAGTCGTCTATACACGGGATGTACTGAGCGTGTCAAATTCTCAGAGGGAATCCGATATGCGTTTCATATCACTTCGTGAAAGAAAGAAAGAAAGAAAGAAAGAAAGAAAGAAAGAAAGAAAGAAAGAAAGAAAGAAAGAAAGAAAGAAAGAAAGAAAGAAAGAAAGAAAGGAAGAAATGACGGCGCACAGGTGGGGCCCCCGAGGAAGGACATCCGTTGATGTGACCGATGCGACCGTACCCTGCATGTCGAAGCTCCTGCAAGCGGCCGGATTCGCCGTGCTGCGTGCGCGCCTTGCCGCCGGAGGATATTCAAGCGGCGTTTGACGCGGCTGCACGGAAGAACGCGCTGCCAGACGGCCGAGGTCGGTGCGGATTGCATACCGACACGCGTACACGAGGACGGCATCGGCGGCGGCGCCATAGAGCTGACGAGAAACCGGCTGTATAAGCTGTGAATCGGCGATACGCGGAAAGTCTGGAGGCGCAACAGGAGCTGTACCGCACAGAAACTATACTGTACAGCATAACACAGAAAGTGTACGTCTGCGTTAACCATTAATTAATTAGCGAAGAGTTTGACTATTGTGGAGCGGCGTAAGAGATCGAATGTGCAATTATACGGTGTTAACGATGCAAATAACTATACCTTCGTGAACGTTTCCTTATGCGTCCCCGTGAAAAAAAAGAGTAACAGCATTGGAAAGGAAAGCCTCTGAAAGTGCAACACAACAGCGATTTTTACAACCAAGTTTTGTTACTCGAAACAGTCGAAAATTATTAGAAAAGAAAATCCGTGCGCGCACTTAAAACAATGTGCTATCAACACTCACGGTGCGGCATTATTCCATTCGGCGAAGCACCGATCAACGGGCGCCAAAAAGGACGCCCCGACAGCTTTTTGTAGGAACCCCTGTGTATTCTCTGCCCCTCGCGTGCATTAAGAAGCTTACTAAGAAGGCGGGGGTGCGAATACTCCGAAGTATGTGGTGTCTGTGCAATGCTGTGTCCACGAAGTGTTGACAGTGTATGTGGTGCCTCTGTGCAAGCCCGTGTCTACGAATGTGTATGTGTTGTAAGATTCGTCGGACGATCTCGCCGCTGCCACCATTTGTTAAAGTTGTCGGAAGATCTACGAGCTATAGGCCGATCTCACCACTGCCATTCAGATGTAAGATTTGGCAGTCGTAGCTGTAGGAAGGAGCTTGACTCTTCGTCGGGACTTAGGAGAGCAGGATTTATTTAAATGTTATTTACAGTTGAACATGAGAGACATCGCCAGTCTAGCGTGACTCCCAAATGGGGCCCGCAAGACGAGCATACAGCTCACGAGTACATTTCGAGCACGACAACGAGCACACACTAGCAGCCGACAATCGCTTCTTATATGCACTCCCCTCGACGTCATAGTTCGACGTCATTGTAGATGACCCGCCCTTTTGGAGGAGGCGGGCTCTCGACTTGGAGGAGGATGAGGGCTCACACACACGCACACACACACATATTCACGGTTCGAAATCGACACCAAACGAATTTCGTAGAACTCGGAGCCGTTCCGGGTAGCCCGCCCGGGTAGCACATTGTCTTGCGTCTTGGTCGGCGCGTGGGAAGGAGCCTTCGTCGGCTTTCCCGCGGCAACTCCCTCACCCGTAGCAGATCAGGTGCGCGTTGTCGTGTTGCGCACAAAGCCTGCTTCGTCGAACTCCTTCAGTCACAACGGCGACGAGGCTAGAGCGTAACGGTGGCGGTTTCAGCACAAAGCCTGCTTCGTCAAACGCATCCTAGCTGAAGCGACGGAGAGTGGAGGATGTGCGCTTTGTTCCCGACACAAAGTCGACTTAGTCACGCCGTGACTAGAGGTTGGCGGCGGCGTTCCAAGATGAGGTTGCCACCGCTGGCGTAAATGGCTGGCAAACTTGCACTGCAGCTGGCCGTTCTTAACAGTGTGCCGACAGCGCCGTATGGCCAGCTGCCGTAGTTTCTTCCGGCAGCCTCTCACCACCACCCTAACGCCCAGTAGCACCGGACAGGGGGCCGGAATGAAATAAATGTGTGTCTCTCTCTCTCTCTCTCTCTCCCATGTTTATGAACGGACAATGCAGGCCCGGTTCAGACTCAAGGGTGTGCGTGTGTGGTGCCATACGAGTGCGCAAACTCTCTCAGCAGGGGGGAAGCACCCGTTCCCTCGCCCCTAATTAAAAGGTGCGTGCCCAAGACCTTGCGAGGAGCCAGTATACAATTGGGTGCACTTCATTGGATCGTCACCAATATCTGCCGTCCTCCCACCCAGGCCAAGGGAAAGGAGAGATTATTTAGGTACAGGTTTTAGACCGAGCAATGCAGTCTAGAGTCTGGAAGCTAGAAGCTGAGCCTGCAATCTGCTGAGAAGCGTCAAGGAGCTAGCGCCGTCCAGTATCGCCTGGGCCGCCTATCTGAGTCTGAACTGTGAGTTACTAGTTGGCGTAAGAGACGACAAACCAACGTCTGCAACGAAGCTCACTGTGGTTCCCCTCAAGTTAGCTGAACCTGCTCGAGGGAAGACGTCAGACCTAGACTCCCAGGAAACCCAGCCCAGCAATCGCATCCACCGCAACGAGATCGGCTTGCCAGCGTTCTTCGGGAAAGCTCTGCCGTCGACTCCACGCTTGATGGACTTGCTGCTGCTGCCCGGCCATGCGTATGCAACCATTTGTGTTCCTTTGAACTCAGTCTAGTGGACAACCGTTAAGTGTATCCTTGTGTAGCGTTAATTTTTATCCACTGTTAATTGCTCATTGCATTTCTTTTGTATTCATCATTGATATAGATTAAGTGCATGTGTGTTAGCGAGTGTTTTTGTGTTTCTTTTAATCTTTGTGTCATTGTCAGTCGACAAACAGTTTTGCTTCTCTCTTTCTCCCGACTCTGACTCTTTCGCTGTGTTCGCTTGAGTACGGAACGGCCAACCGGCTTGTATACCCCGTCGACAACTTCGCGCCGACGGTGAACAGGTGACAAGCCGTGGCAAACACAAACACAGCGCACGCACATACGCTAGCTCGAGGATTTGTATCCACAATAACTACAAGCAAGCGAATATTTTATACCATAGTAAGGACGATGCAGACGCTCCATATATGCGCGATGACTGACGGTCACCGAAAGCTACCATAGGCAACAATGTCTGAAACCTGACCATGCGTATCGTCCAGGTATACAACAGATCTCTTTGATGGACACCGGAGCGATAAGCGTGGCCAGGCTGCTATTCCAGGTGGAAGGTGACACGTAGATGGCGTACACGTGCAGCACATACACCGTTCGGTTGTCTCGCTCTCGGCAGAGCTCGAGCGAATAAACAAGCAAGTGCTACGTGAACTTTTCATCCCGCGAGGAGGATACATCTGGCAAACAACGCGCGGCTAATTTTTTCTCCTTTCTGGCTTGTGCGAGGCTGCGCGGTGTGTCGCAGTCGCCAGGTGTGAAACGGTTTGCAGATACTTTAGCTCAATTTGTGAAGCAGTTACATGATGTAGGCTTATACAAGAACGGCGGGGAACCCCTGTGTAGTCATTGGCAGTACCAATAATCACGGAAAGCGAATGCTCTTGACCGCGCAAACACGCGACGTGCATCATTAGTCGCGGCGTGTGGCTGTGAACTATTTAGGCTGCAACGGTTCCCACTCGACGAAGAGCAGTGGCGTCTGTGGATTGTTAGAGTGAACTGGAAATAACTTTTCCCCATATAATTGCTTGAGCGCGGGAATTCAAACATAATACTGCTCACGTTCGGCAAACTCAATGCAATCCCGAAACACCTAAGGTCCAATCGTGAGCATACTTGCGTCGGCCACCGGCATCGTTCTCACGAACTTCCAAGTTTACCATGCTAGGTCTACTTTGGGCCTCCTGTATGAGGCCGATATAGCGTGTAGCCTAAACACAGTGGCAACGGCAATCGGTAAACCCACCTGATGTATTAGCTTTGTGCTTTAGCACCACCCTGCAAAGCAATAACAGGGGATGAGCAGCACATAAAAAATAAAAAAAGATAGAGGCGATGGCTTATTGTGTGAATACGATTTTCCGCAAAACAGGTCTATGCATCGGAGAGGACGCGGGCCGAACAGACGTAACAGAAATATCGATTTTCATCGCCCTATGGCTTGCACCGGCATGCTGTAATTACTAACCAACACTATTTTATTCCGGGGCAAAAACTGCATCTAACAAACGAACTGCTCGCGCACTGTATCTATAAAAATAACATTTCGAACACCTGTCGAAGTAAACAGCAAAACGGCATCCACACTGTTACAATCGCCTCGCATTTTTCTTTTTGCTGCCAAACCACAGCCCCGGCGAACTACAGGGAGAATGTTGCAATAAGGGCACATACCCGAAACTAATGTTTATAAATAGGCGGCTGCTCCCCGAGGCCGGTTGTAGGTTCAAACACACGCGCACGTTTCGCACTGGGTGCTCCGTCCGCCTCACCGGCAGCAGAAATTCCGGCCACGTAGAAACTGTGTTTCCATGTGATAATTTTTGCGGCAGCTGGTCAGTATGTCGATGCATGATCTATTATTATACGGGAAGGCATTACACAGAGGCAAAAATGAAAGCTTCACGATTCTAACCATCCCTGTCATTATAGTCAAAGCAGCCACCAGTGGTTTAAGTTTTCTGTACGAGAAAGAGGTGACTTAAGGTCCGTGCGACTAAGAGCCGCTCCGAACTTCTGGAGTCACCCCGCCTTCGAATTGGGCATTTTCCATGAACTCAGATGCAAGCAGCCCACTATGTATGGCAAATTGGATGGACATTTAGCCCATGGCTATTACTCCACCTAATTAGTGAGGCACAGTCACTGCGGGACTTCGTTTCAAGAGAAGAGTCAGCGATAGGGTGCTCTTGAGGACCGCATGCTTCGGTAAGCGCTATACTACAGCGAGACTGCCTGCCTAACGACAAAGCCGCTGGACCGATTACAGTACTAAAGATGTCTATATACACGACGATGGAACCCCAGCGTGCGGCATGTCCATGCTCGTTATCTCCTTTCCTTTCCTCTTCCTAATCAGCAGTATACATAATGACAATTCCACGAGCGGTGGCACTAAAAGCTTCGTAGAGGAGTATGAAGCACTATGCTGTGTCAGGTAATTGGCAGCACGCAGCTTGCAGCGTGAATTATACACTGTAAACGAAAATAAACCTACCTGGGATTTTTTAACAGGTGATGTGCCCTAAAACCTCCCCATCCTTGAATATTTACACCGATGTATGGGAGCAATGCAGCGGCATTCCCTCGGTTCACTCCGTTTAAGGATTTAGACGACATGACGCGATTTTACTCGCTTCAAGACCTTGTACCCCTGTGAAAACTCCGCACATGGAGTTTTAAAAAGCTCCCCCCAACCTCTCCCCGAAACAGATTCGTCACGCGGCGCTTCCCGTGAGGCTGTGCGCCGCGCCAGCGACCGGCCGCGTTCGGCGGAGTCGGCAATGCTCAAGGCGGACGGTTTGTTTACATCTGTGAAGTGGCGTTCCGTAACAGCTTTCGGTCAATTTGTTTCCCGTATTTCCTCCCGGAAAGTGTTATAGGCGTACCTGATGCTCACTGTATCTCAGCTTCAAGTACGTTAGCTGTGATCGCTTCGCTGAAAACGATGAATGCAAGAGCAACGTTTTCAAGTGCGGAAAAAGACTTACGTATACCTCGAAGCTGTTCACTGACTTGCGATTTCAGCTCATGTTTCTGACTGTGTTTTCGTGCTGCGTGACCGTAGCTTGTGTTCTTCAGTAAGTGAAATGATACTTTAATGTCCTTGTGAGTACATGCTGACAACGTGCGGTGTAATGTTTGAAAAGACCGCGTGGCAATAGCAACACAGCCAGTGTTCGAGCGACGACGTCTGTGCTAGTCGCACATGAGTGGCATATTCCAAGTTTGTTGCGGTGCTGTAACGCTAGTGAGAAAGACCGGAGTGCAAGCAACTGTTTTTATATATCTGTGTGCTGTTAAGAACGGCCCAGCTGAGGTGCAAGTGTTGCCAGCCAGTTGCGATAACGGGCGTCAACGTTTCCTAGAGTGCCGCCACAAACCTCTAGCCACGGCGTCACTAAATCTCCATTGTGACTGAATGCGTTCGGCGGGCCAACTATTGTTACCGAACCCACCAACGCGGACCTGATCTGCCGCGAGCGGGGGAGTTGCCGCGGGAACGTCGTCGGGGCCCCCTTCCCACGCGCCGACCAAGACGCAGGACAATGGCTACCCGGGCACGCTGCGAGTCCGCTCGTTTCCGTCCCCTTGGAATCAAGGGGAGGACCGAGTGTTTATAAACCGCTGTTGTGCGACTGCTCAGCAGACTCTCTCAAGCAGTCATGTTAGACTGACACTCTCTCAAGCAGTCATGTTAGGCTGATGTACTTTTCTAAGCAGTCATGCTAGACTGATGTAGATACTGTATAAATAAACCCATATTCCTCGTTGTCGATGAGAAGCAGTCCTTCCCTTCATCAACGTCCTCAGCGTGGATAAGTTGGACGGCGGCATGGGCCAGCTACTTTCTAATTCATGCCCGGCTCCAATCTTGACAACGGATCATGAGCGATGGGATTGAGCCCCCAATCATAACAGTACGGATATGCTCGTCCAAGAAAAACGGTAGGACATGAATATGCGTACTGTAAATAAATCTTCTTACTGAGCGATGTGAATCGAATTGTTATCGCGCACATTTCTTTTGATCACATCGTTGCTTCCGATATTGCATTAACATTGTGCTCTATCCCAGGCACTGATTTATAAGCATGCCTGCTGGCTCCGAGTGTGGGGATTCGTTCGACAGATCAGCGATGTGAATCCTTTTCACAACCGAGAGACATTGCTTGGACGCTGAGCAAGTAGTGCGGCCTAAAAATGTACGACTACACGCACTATACGGCTGCTGCGGGTCGTGCTCACACGTAATAAATTCTTGCTACGCTACTACTATTTGCACAAAGTTAATTTTGCATGAAGCACACGCACATTTTTCTTGCTTACTGTAACTAACGCACTACTTTTTGCCGCGAACGCCGGCAGTGTGCGAAATCGCTTCAACACTCACAGAATGGCATGCTAACTTTGAAAAATTATGCCATTAACTTTGTTGTTACTATTCTGAATTAGCAGTTCTGTACTGATTAAGTTCTTATGTTAATTTTGGAGAGGCAGGTCTCGTACGAGCGATCATGCGAGTCGTATTTCTGAAAACAGCACAGCTCCTCTCTAGGTCGTTTCGAGGCACACAGTATCGTGGCTATATATATATATATATATATATATGTATATTGGTAGCGATGCTACTTGTGTGTCGCGTGTAGGTTGGATGTCTTTTCAAAGTTCTGCATTGGGCGTTTCTCAAATGTTTATGTATGTCATGATTTACGTGCTTTCAATGACTTGGTTCGTTGAATTTGACGCGGTCTTATGTGCATATTTCGAAATTTGACCAGTAGCCTCTGCATATAAAAACATTCACGCAAACTGACGTGATACCTCTTTTTATACTCCCGTTGCACCTCGAAAAGCTCCATCCAGTGCAAAGTCAAAAAATAAAAAAATACAGAAAAAAATACTCCCATGGATCCACGCAAAAATTCCGCTCGCACTGAGTAAAAATTGTATTCCTATCATACGGAGTATAAAAAACTCCCAACCGGGGGGTCGGTAGAGGAGATGCAAATGACTCCCACCTGGGAGTTATTTGCCTGCGGCGCGTGCGCCTCACGTACACTCAACGTATGTGGCGTATAGCGAGACTCTGCGCCGCTCGAGAAAGAAAGAAAGAAAGAAGGAAAGAGAGAAGGAAAGAAAGAAGGAAAGAAAGAAAGCGAAATCAATGAAAAAGTTTCGAGGGTGTCGACGTGGTGTTGCTCCTGCCGTTTCTCCTTCCGCGCGAGTGACCGACAAACGAACGGTACACCGAAGCCGTCCGTGCGGAAGCACGAAACTGGCTGTTCTGAATCGATCGACAGTGCGCTCGACAGCGTTCGAAGTGCGCACTCAGAACGGGCACTGAAAATTTGGACGACCCGGCAGTCAGTGCACGAGTAAACGGCAGTCTCTCTGGCGCGTCCGAGCTGCGCGAACGCTGCAGCATGCAGTTACCAATTTGTGCAGCACGCGCGCGCGGCTCGGAGATATATAGAGCCCTCGAGAATAGGAAAGGAAGGGGGATCGCGTGCGGGGGGAGGGGATGCGCGTCGCGGCTCTCGCGTGTCTCGTCCTGTCACATGTGTCGCGACATTCCTCGAGCGGGGCCCGTGCTTTGCTGCACGCGGTGACGCGAACACATAGATCGATAGCCGGTTGCCGTCCCATTCTCTTATCCGTATTCTATCTTTACAAACAATGCCTGGCCTTTCGTCGTACGCAACGGGAGTGATGTGCCACTGAAAGAAGGCGGAAGGGTTCCGAATGATTTCTGTCAATATACGAGGGGGCTGGCTGGAGCTGTTGCTATACACAGACTTGCGAGGTGCATGTATACACAGATATATGGAGTCGCCACGAGGATGAACACAAGCCACGACACTACATGTATACGTGACTCTCTCGCTTCGTTTGTTGTCTTCCGTATGGCATATGCAGGCATATATATCCGCTTTGCGAACTCCCCGGGTAGAACTTGTAAACTGCAATATGTCCCATAATTCGCTCAAACTTAATTAGTGATTTTTTAATTAGTCGATTATGCAGTTCAGTTTTTTGTGCAAGTAATGTCCCCCTCTTCGAGTAGACCTGCTCATGCACTAGAATTGCGCTATCTGCCAGAGGCAAATATAAAAAAAATTTATGTGTTCACCCAAAGACCCGGTTAGATGCACCAAGTTAGTGAATTCATTCTATGATATGGTGCATGTGTTCTATGATATTGGGCATCTATTCCATGATGCACCAAGTTGGCGCCACCAACATTGAAACAACCTACTTGTGCGCTACACGTATACACACGGCAGCTTTGCGCGCATGGACTTGAGAGGCTATAGTGTGTTACTCACGCATTGTACGACCACGTGAAGAGAGACAAAAGTCCGGACGCGCGCGCATACCAGCCATCGGTTAAATAACTTGGTGGGCCTTGAGAATTGGTTAGATTTATTCGGAAGTTCAAATTACAGAAAAACATGACGGGGTTTTGCGGACCAAAACCAAAATTTGATTATGAGGCACGCCGTAGTGGGGGACTCCGAATAATATGAACCACCTGGGGTTCTTTAACGCGCACCGCGGAATCTAAGTACACGGGAGCTTTCGCATTTCACCCCCATCGAAATCCGGCCGTCGTGGCCGGGATTCGATCCCGCCGACTTCGTACTTAGCACTTCAACACCATGGTCACTAGGCTGCCCCGCGGCGGGTACTTTCTCATTAAATGTGTAGGCATTTCTATGCTTACTCAACGAGAAAAACCGCCCGTTCGTCCCGTAAGACGATCTCTTTCAAGATAGAGCCCGCAGCAGCGAGCGACTTTACCTTTGTGCCACCAGTCACTTCCACGCGAACGAAGCGGCGAGAACAGAGCGCGCTAAGCCATCGGCAGTCGGCACTCACTGTAAAAATCGTAGATCGCTTTCAAGATATGGTCCGCGCGGCTATTCCATAAGCAGCCGCCGCCGAACTACGGTTGAGCACGGCTGATAATGGTTCGACGCGGATGGATAAGGCGCTAAAGAACGATACTGGTTTATAATAATTGGAACGTTATCAGCGTAGCTGGGGCCGCTACCTGCAGTAGTTTGCTTGCGTCATGAATGCACCTTGTGCCGCCGTCCGCAGCAGTTCATGTCGCCGCAGCGCTGTGCTTTGTACTGGTCAGATGAAGTTTCATAACTTTCATAATGAGACCGAGCTGTGAGGAGATGAGCAAGTTGCACAATGCTAACGCATACACAGAGAACTCCCACATAAGTTTATGCGTTATCTTTTCTTTCATCTAACAGAAAAAAAGACGCAGTTTCTCCCGAAAGGCGAAGTATAGAAAGCTATAGCAAAATAGTAGACAGATATACGAAGTAAAGGTAGTAGCTTTATTGGCCGTTTGAACTTGCAAACATTCGCTCACTAACTAAATTAACAAGCATATGTCACGCGCGCACGAACAACCATGAACACATGTCACTCAATGACCGCGGACACACTCTGTCAAAACGGGCGTGAGGAAAGCGCGGCGGCAGCAGCAGCGCGCGAATTGACCTTCGTGCTGTCTCTCGCTTCAACGTGAGCTAAGGCGCGCGAAAACAGCGCACACGAAGCTATCGGCACTCCACGCCCTCTGTCCCCATCGCAGATGACTTTAAAGACGGGGCCCGCGAAACCGCGCGCGGCCGCGCCTACGTATCCGCCACCGAAGTATAACATACAATAGAATAAGCGCCAAAATTGACGACACACAAGAAGGAATACAGACAGGAAGCGCCTTGTCCTGTCTGTATTCCTTCTTGTGTGTCGTCAATTTTGGCGCTTATTCTATTGTAAGTTATGCACCAGCTAGCCCCACAACGTGTTTTACTGAAGTATAACATCACCCCCCCTACTCGGTACCTGGCGCACGCTGGAAGACGGCGCGCTTCCTCCACGCCTTCCTCCCATGCGCGCGCGAGATCGAGCCCCCATCGTCGGCCCACTCGCACGCTTTCACTCGCACATACGGCGCGCGGCCACGATGATATCGCTCTTGGACTTTATACGGAACCTCATGGTAACGCCTATATATACGACGGGAATGCGCCTGAAAAATGCGTATAATTGCTCTCACAATAAGCGTAATAAACAGGACAATGCGAGCGATTTGACTTCCAGCATACATTTTGCAGCACCATGAATCTCGACTTGCCGTGTTGGCTGTTACGCTTTGCCGCAGATTCAATTCCCGGTCGCGGCGGCCACATTCTGGTGCTGGCAGAATGCGAAAACACTCGCACACTGTGAGTTGGGCTTGACGTTAAAGAACTCCGATGTGGTCAAAATCATTTCGTAGTCCACTACGGCAGCCTGCGTGTTGTACGGGGCGTTAAACATGGGACATATCAAACCAAATCGAGTGTAGACGTGCATCTGCAGATAAGTATCAAACTGCGTGAACAATGCACGCTGACACACACACAGTCCGTCCCGTCAGCCACAGTTGTTTTTGTTTTTTTTTTCAGATTTAAGTTATCAAAATAAGTGATATTGTATACGCGTTACAGAACCGAAGCCGTTTACTCCAGGATCTTGCGCCCTCATGTCAAGCCTAAAATGAAACGCCAACCATGCACCCAAAAGCACGAGTGCCAGTCATAAAAAGACGCGCCCGCGAACTTTCGTTGTGGCCCCTGTGCTGCGCATCGCTGATAGATCTTGCACATCTGCCAGATCCCGTTCGTTGAATAAATGACTTACGATAAACCTATATGCTCTGAGTGTGCCAAGTTCAGAGAAGGCATTCCATGCGCCTAAGCAGCGAATCTGGCGGGTGGTGCGCAGCAGTGATTTTTCCGCGCCAAGAGCAAATTAGCGCTGCCCGTGGCTTTTTGTCCATAATGGAATGGAAATTAGGAATCCATACCAATTAGCTCAGCTTTCTGTCGTTCCAAGCTTCTTGCTCGTTTGTTTGCTCGCAAATACTTGAATGTAGTGCGACAGGCTAACGTTTCGCTGCGGACGAAAGGTGGGAGAAAAAAAAAAGCGCACAACATAACGCGCATACGATATACACAACAAACAATCGATGGAAATGTACGGCAGCATAGAGGGGAAACTGAAAAAAGCCCAGCGTGTTGAGCTCGTTACGGATAGCTTTTGGTCTTTTGCGAGGCTGGTCACGCCATATTTGTCGCCGGTTTTATAGTCGAGTCGCGTGTGAAGTCGCCGGTCTAGCAAGAGCGTTTATTGCTTTTCCTCGTCTATAGCTATCCCGCGTTCTTTCGCGAGAACGCCGTTCGCATGCGTGTACGCTTAGCCATTATTGTGTTGCATCATTCCCTCCCGCTGGTAAGCTTCGACAGCGATCTTTATAAGCGCGAAGCATTAGAAAAAGTGGCGTTGACAGTGCCGATGCGATGATTCAGCGGCGAAGGACGGCGGCGCCGCGCCGCGCGAGGCGCCCGGGCATTGCGCGCGTTGAGAAACCGAAACCAGATGGGCGACTGAAGCAGACGATTTGTTTACGCGGCACGTCATCGCGAGCACGAGCGATCCCTGCGCTTGGCGTTGCGTGTGCGTGCGTGTTTCTTTGATTTTCCAAACACACGGACGCACACACATACACAAATACAGGAGACAACGTAAAAGCGGCATCCTCCACAGTACAGAAAGTAGATTCAATAAAAGGGAGAACCCCGTCTATGATACCGCGTGTAGCAGCTGTCCACCACTGTAAGTGCAGAAACAGCTGCGTGATAGTAGACGTCGCACAGCAACAACAGCGAGCGGAACTGGCGCGGATAACATCTAGGCTCGGCGGCAACACAAAAAAACACTGCACGACGCTCGTCTCGCAGCGCCAAGGATTTCCCTTTCGCCGCCGCCGTTCGTACTCTCGCCGCACTGCGTGGCGGTATTTTCCAAACACGCATCGCAACGCAAACGACCATACATGCACGCACGGTTTACGAGCAAAGACGTCAAGCCAATACACCACGATGTCGTCACGGCAGGAAAATGTGGTCAAGCCGGCGGATGTTGCCGTTGCTGGACTGCGCTATCGCAGGCGGGTCGGTCGGCCCGTACCGAGAAGACAGCTGCACGCAGCGACTGATATCAGAGACGTGTGTCCAATCTCGCCGCGTGCAAATGAGCGCCTGCCCGGAGCGGGACATTGCCTTGCGGAACTCACCTGGCAGCATGGCGTGCGATGGAAGAGTCGGTTCCACTCGTTCAGTCGCGGGCTGCCGGTGAGAGGTGAGACGAAGAAGCGCTGATTATCCTACACTTCGACAGTTGTTTCTGGAGGTGCGCCAGGCGAGGAAAGCCAACTGCCCCGATCAGCGAGCTGTGCCGGCGTGTCGAGCCGACAGAAACTGTTCTCAGCGCATACACACGGACAAGTGGCAAGAAGAGTTCACGGCGTTGACTGAGCGTGTTCGGCCCTGGCCAACGCGAGCACTGTCATCTGCGTTTGTCCTTGTCGAGAGGAGCGCGGCACACGCCGGCAAATGGGTCGGGTCGCCGCTGAGTTCACGAAGCGAACTTGCCGGGCTCGCACGGAAGAAGAGCCAAGAGCTGCCGAGAGCGCCCGCGTTCGGACTCGGAGGAATCGACGAGGCGCACTTACGTGGCGCCATCTCTTGTCGAGCGCGGCAGCCAAAACGCTGTCGTCTGCTTCGTCTCGCTTTCGCAGTAGCGCGTTGCCGGTCTTTCAGTGGAAAATCCGAACCGTGGGGCGTCAGCTGCCTATGCAACAGTGACGCGTGTTTGGCAAGATTTGGCAGGAAAAGCGGTCTCATAGGTTCTGGAGCTTAGCGGTAAAGAGTGACGGGAGCAGTGATCGTTGTTGTTCTGAGAATCCTCTCTTAAAGCAGAGGCATCGTCGGGGGAATCACTTTCACGAAACTTGTTGGCTCTCTTCTGGATCAGTATGGAAGGTTCGGATCAATCAGAAGGATGACGCTGCCACTCGTAATGTTCGCGAGCTTCCCAGAAAATATGTGCGTCGGGAAAAGGAACGAGCGGAAGGTGGGCAGCTATTTTTTCGTTTTCGATGCCACGCAATACCTCAAGCGGCTGTCGACCAGGTGCCACCATTTCTCTTCAGCATCAAATGTAAGAGCGCAGGAGAGGATAAGTGGTCTTGTTATTATCATTTCTCGAATGACACCCAGTATTTATCAATGAGTTAGTAGTAAATTGGCAGCAGGCTATCGACAGAACAGATATCTTATAAATCTTCTCTCAACGTAAACTGTCTTAGGACCATTTTTCCCATGCGAACGTGCCAACTTTCTTGAATGATGATAATTTATGGCGCGTTACAGCACCCAGGGCAACGCTTGGCATTAACGTGCTGTCCTGCCAGAGTCCTCCGAGTAAATGTGCTGCCCTCGGAATGTCCGACGTGCACATAAATATCAGCAGGCGGGTGTGTTTACGTTTTGTCCTCTATATTTGGAACGCCGCTGCCGCAACCAGGAAAAATAATGCAGACGAGCGTTCTGAATTGTGCATTTTGTACGTAAGCGTTGAACCAGCTGTATCCGTAAGTCTCAGGTGAGTGGTGCCTCGTGGAGGTGGTATTACGTGTGCTTCGTCGTAAAGAAGGACGTTTATCCCTACGCATACGCCCACCCGCCAAGGGTATCCAAGCACAATCAACATTAACAGCAAACAGTCTCATGGTCTTGCGCAAGTGGGCCACAGTACATTCGAATTGCGATTTCGCACATTGTTCGTTTCGAAAGCATCGGCTGAGTTTCTTGAATAAAGTTATCGTTTCACGGCGACAAACTGGGGCGTTACACAAATTGAACGAGTTTACGGATGCTGTTAAGAATGGCGAGCTGCAATGCAAGATTGCCACCCAGTTACGACCGGGGAACAAGACGCGCATCTCCCCCTCTCCGTCGCTTCAGCTAGGATGCGTTCGATGAAGCGGGCTTTGAGCTGACACCGCCGCCATCCTCTAGCCACAGCGTGACTAAATCGCCGTTGTGACGGAATGAGTTCGGCGGGCGAACTATTGTGCCCAAACTCCCCAGCGCGGACCTGATCTGCTACGCGTGCGCGAGCTGCCGCGGGAAAGCCGTTTTTTGCTGCTTCCCACGCGCCGACGGGGACGCAGGACAACGAGCTACCCAGAATGGCTCCGAGCTACCCGGAACGGCTCCCCTCTGACGTCGGTTCGGGACATTCGCCCGTGTGAGCCTTTGTGTGTGTGGGCTCGAACGTGTGAGCCTTTGTGTGTGTAAACGGTCCTGCGGGGCGGCGGCGAGTTTACAATGAGAAAACGAACGTTCGCGTCACCTTGTATCGCGGGAGGACCGAGTGTTTAAAAACTGCTGTGGTGCGAACGCTGGACACACTTCTCTTGAACAGTCATGTTAGACTGATACACTTCTCTCGTGCAGTCATGTTGGACTGACACTCTTTTTCTCAAGCAGTCATGTTAGACTGATTTAAATACTGTAAATAAACCCATATTCCTCGTTCTCGATGAGAAGCAGTTCTTCCCTTCATCAACGTCCTCAGCGTGGATAAGTTGGACGACGGCATGGGCCAGCTACCTTCGAATTCATGCCGGACTCCAATCTTGACAACGGATCACGAGCGATGGGATTGAGCCCCCAATCCTGACAATGCTAAGTTGCGCTGGCGGTAGCATATGAACAGTACTCCTGATTACAGCGCAAAAGGACAGAGACAAGCAAGAAGGTTCTACGCGAACGCCGAAATTTTCTTCTTCCTGCAAGTCTCTGTGGTTTTACGCTGTGAATCATCAATCTGTTCCAACTCGCCCAGTTTTCCATTTATATTTAGTACTCTAGATAGCATTAAATTATGGACTTAAGGCCCTAAAGCTGCACGGTGCGTTATGAGGAAGGCACAATAGTGTGGGGCTCCGGATTAATCCTGAACACCTGGGGTCCTCCAACACGCATCCAAGCTACTGTGCGGGTATACGAGCGTTCTTGCGTTCCAGGTGTATCGGAATGCGGCCGCACGAAGGTCAACCCGCGACGTCGTGCTCATCAGCGAAATGCCATAGCAGCTATCACGACGGGTGTGTATCCTTATTACGTATCCTTAGTTCCATTTTTATTTTTATCACTGACGAATAATCGCTACCGAGGTCAATACGACCAGCGCATTAAAACATTTCATATTTTGTACGCTGCGATATTATGCAACCACGGTGCTCAGACGATGGTGTCCTTATTTATTAACTTGTTTATTTTCCTGTGCTCGTGCTCGAACTCTGCTGTGACTCTTAGGCTGAGAGAACCACTAACAAAACACTTCTACAGACCCTGTCG